>NW_027413123.1:625000-937500 GCF_048544455.1 Silene latifolia | reverse complement strand
GAACAAATAATGACAATTCATGGTACAAGCTTGGATGTTGAAGTCGACCCGGATAAGGGAGAGATGGTTATGACTACACCAACCACTATGAGTGAAGAATTTGTGCTTGAAGAAATTGTGGAAGCACCAAATGTGATGGTAGAAGTTGAGGAGAACCCGAAAGAAGAAGATATGGTGATGGTAGAAGAACACTCTTTGGCCAAGCAAGAAGGGGCCAATGATACTTCAAGGTATGACAAATTTATGGACTTGGTAATGAAAATGGAGACCTCAAATCCACCTTTGGTGGAGATGCCTTGTTACTCCGAATTCCTTGAAGAAGTCATTTCTAGAAGAGTGGACATTAGTGGTCATGAGCTTGATGCCTCAAGTGAGGAGTGCAATGTGGTCAAATCTAAAGAAATCCCCGTCAAACTTGATGACCCCGGGAGTTTCTCAATTCCTTGTACCGTTGGTGACCAAAAGGTGGATAGTGCTTTGTGTGACTTAGGGGCAAGTGTGAGTGTCATACCACTTGCCCTTGTGAAGAGGTTGAATGTTTCAAGTTTAGCCCGCGCTTCCATTACAATCAAGCTTGTCGACGGGACAATCAAATCTCTAAATGGGATTCTAAAGGATATCATGGTTCAAATTGGTAAGATTTCAATTCCTACCGATTATGTTGTGTTGGACATCCCTATGGGAAGACGCTCTCGTGTCATTCTTAGTAGGCCATTCTTGGCCACGGGAGGGACTACCATAGATGTCAAAGAAGGACTATTGTCATTCAAAGTTGGGAAGAAAAAATTTGAATTTAAGCTACCACATGCTTCAAAGAAAACCGTGGTTCAAACTTTAGAACTCCATGAGAATGAAGATGAGAACATGGAACTCTTAATTTCTTGTGAGTTGAAAGTTGATGATGAGTCCCCAGCTAAGTTCCTTGAAGAAGAAGTGAATGCTAAAGATAAGCGTGGGGAAATGGGCAAGACTTGGGAAACCGAGTTCAATTCTAGCACCAATGCCCCTCTAAGATCAAAACCGGGAATTGAAAAGAAGAAGCCAAAAAGATGGAGCAAGAGATCGAAAGGAAAGAGGGTATGTGACCCTAGTGTTGACAAAGAGACTAAGGAAATGCTTGAAGAAGAAATGAGCCGAAAATGGCAAGAAGTATAAGATGCCATGAGTAAGTTGCATGATTTGATGATGAGGACCAAAGGTTCGTGTGTTGTTGATTCTTGTGTTGAAGGTGGAAGGTTGTTGGGATCTCGGGATATTGATCCCGGTTGACTGAAGTCTTTGAATGAAGAGGTTTGGTGGAGTTACTTAAGAACCACCGCAATGTATATATTCTGTTTCTCTTTAATTAAATTTTTACCGCATTTTGCACTTAGTAACATGATTCGAAAAGGAGTTAATCTAAATAGCTCTCTTTGGATTCATATAGTATAGCTTGCATCGTATTTCAATATTGCATATAGATTAGATCATGCATTGCATGCTTATTTGAAAATCACTAAAAATTTAAAAAATCAAAAATCAACAAAAACATGTATTTCATTTCCGAATTTCCTCCACATATTTATTTCCATTGGAAATAGGTAAATAAATAAGTTTGGGGAGGAAATTCCATCAAAAAAATAAAAAAAACATGTTATTTATTTTCAGATATTCACAAAATCCAAAAACATGTTCTTTAATTTCGAAAAATTCAAAAACGGCCAAAAATATGTTTTTTATTTTCCTTATTCTCTTCCTATACTTTGTGCCATTGAGGACAATGTAAATTTCAAGTGTGGGAAGGGAAATATCCACTTTGTGTATATTTTCTATATTTGTATGTATTTACTTGTTAATTTGAAAAATTAAAAAAAATGTCTAAAAATTGAAAAAATTCAAAAAGACCAAAAATATTGCATTGTATATATATACTTGTTGTCAGCTAACCTTTGGTATAGACATTGACCATTTGAGGCATAAAGGAGCTAGAAGACCCGCTTGCTAAACTCGTTCTAATCTCTTGCTCCTTTACCGTTCTTTCTTTACATATCTTGTATATTTAATGGTGGATGGGATTTTGTGGCTTGGATGTTCCCTTGGGGAACTTTTGGATTGTTGGTGTTGATGTGTTTCTAGGATTACTCAAACTTGTTTCACGTTTCAATTCATGTTTGTTTAATTTCCGCATGCATTGTGTCTTGTATATATTTGTTTGTGCTTAATTTGCGTTTGCATTGAGTTTGTGAATACATGTTTTCAAAAAAAAATATGGTCTAGGGAGGAATTATGATACCCCAATGATGAGTTATGTCTTGACCCTGCCTTCCCCCTCCCCATGGCTCACACCCGTGTCATATGGTTAACATATGGGAAAAAGGGCATGACCACCATGTTTTGGCCGCCTTGTGGGACCGGGAGGACCGTAGGCTAGACCTAGACCTAGACCTCGACCTAACTACTAAAATGTGAGGATTAGAGCCTCCTAGGGTCGGTGTATTCTCACCCGACCCCGTTTCGGAAGGTGAGTAGGTCTCCTCGCGAGATGTGTTATGTCTAGACGCATAAGTGTGTCATTCCATCCTTAGACCGTGAGTTGTTTTCTTTTTTATGCACATTTCTTGAAACGAATTTATTCACATATACTTGAACCTCACATAGCCGAAATAAGCCTTGTTTCGACCCTTGCATTAGTTCCTCTTTTGATTCACCCCTTTTGAGCCTTAGCCTATTTCACTTGGCATAACCACAAAATGAACTACATTCTATAAATGACCTTCTGGTCGGACTAAATCTTTTCGGTAACTTGTCGTTAGGAGCACCTAGACAAAAACACAATTTATAGCTTCACAAACAACTCTACAATTAGTAAAGAGGCAAGTAAAGGTCGGATCCCAAGGGACGAGAATTGAAATGAGATTTCTATTGAAACTAGTGGTGTCTTAGGGGTGTCACAATTTGGGTTGATGTAGAAGGTCACTAAACTAAATAGCAATGAAAGTAAATAAGCAAGATCAATTGAAAGGGTTGTAAACAATTGATAAAAAGCACTAGGGTATCATGGGGTCATAGGGGAATCATGGGAATTGATCATACAAACATGTTCTCAAATTATAAGCAAGCAATTATTGTTGTGATGTATTGAGTTGGGTTATATCTTACAATCCTAGGAAAGTTTGGGTCCCGGAGCCAAATCGATTAGATTGTACAACACCTACAAGTCGACTTAGTCTTCCCTACTCAACAACATGCATGGTCTAATGAGACTCGAGTTGGTTTATATCTTACAAGTCTCATTGAAAAGGTAGGTGATGGGTAAAAATTCAAGTATTCATAGGCTCGCATTTCATCAAACATAACATGTGCATGAGTTGAGATCAAAACAAGCAAGCAAATAAACCATGAAAGCATATTAATTTAAGCATGAATCATTCCCCATGTTGGTTTCCCCTAATTACACATTAACCCTAGCTATGGAACTACTCACTCATTATCATGTTGAACATGCTAGCAAGGTTATCAATCATACCAACAAAGTGAAACATGATGAACAAATGAAAGTAATTAACAATAATTAAAATGGGATTAAGAGAATTATACCTACTAATGATTCCAATAATAAAGTAAAGAATAAATGAAGTACTTGATGCTTGATTGAGAGGTTGTCAATCTCCCAATAATAACCCAAATAATCTTCAATTACCCAAAATAAAGGATGAACAAAAGAGAGATTAAGGAAATAAAACTTGTATTAAAACTTGATTAATTGTTGATTACAAAACTAAAGAGAGATTTGATTGATATTAACTACTCTAAGAATTGATAAGAAGAACATGCTCTTCCAATTAGACTAATGGGGTATTTATAGTGGAAATTAGGTGGATGCATTAGGGTTAACTAAGGGCTTAAATGACGATTAAGTCCCTACTTAGGGAAACGCCGGTATTTTCTGAAGGATGGGCATCTTTCTTGAAGCTTGAAGAAACGAATTTGCGTTGTCTTGGAATCCGTGCGTCTTAGGCTCGGGACGGCCGGATTCTATTGTCTCTGCCCGGGCGTCTTTGGGAGAAGATGGGCGTCTTCTGGGGTTGCTGCCCCGGCGTCTTTGGTAGAAGACGCGCGGATTGTGAAGGTGGAGGACGGGCGTCTTCTTGGGAAGACGCACGGGTTGTCATGCAGCGTGCTTTCTTCTTCTTTTCTTCCCTTTTCTTCATAAAATCCTTGGGGATTTCCTCGGAGATGCAAGAATCTTTTCTCATCATTGCCCATCTCCTATAATATGTACAAAGGCCTTCTAATCTTGTCTCTCCTTGATGCTTGATCATTGAATACAATCAATTTAGTCTCATTTTGCCATGAAAATGCAAGGTTTGGACTCCTTTCCTACCAAGGACACAAAACCTCAAAGAATATGCAAAACAAAGAACTAAAGACAATAAATGACCCAAATATGCACTAAAAAGCATGGGAACAAGGCTAATTCGGGGACTAAATATGCTCTAATTATGGTCACATCAAATATCCCCAAACCGAACCTTTGCTCGTCCCGAGTACAGAGGTGACAAAGACTAGGACCATTATTTAAACTAACCTAATAACATAGCCGATATGAGACAATTAGCGGGTCTCACTCCGCCCCTTCAACTCATAACAAGACAACCATGAGGTAGGATGCCTTCTTGCAAGGCAAGGTGGGTCTTGCCAAAATGGCGACACATCCAAACATTAAGCACACAAAATCAAATAATGGATGCATCTACAAAAGGAATAGCCACTTCCTCATCAAGTGGCGGAGTCAACTAAAAGGGAACAAATTTAAGAGCATGTATTCCGTCACAAATACTAGTTCAACAAATCACTAAGGCTAAGAGGATGACACTAAATCACCTCCAAATGGTGTTAAACTAGACTACTTTCGTCCTCAATTTCCAAATACTTTCGTCTAGAGCGATCGGATGGCGTGGAATGATGATCCCCATGATGCTAGTAGCACATGACATGACAAGTCTCGAGTTCTCTACAAAAGTAAAGGTCATGGATCGTCCCAAGCTCGATAAAGTGTCTTGACAAAAAGGCTTTTTGGGAATGAAATGCTCAAATCGTTGTAAACAAGGGTGGATATGAATAGCATTCAACAATTGACCTCATTCAACTTTCACATTTCAAGAATTAGAGATGGGGTTTGTCCCTTCCGTGCTAATGTCCTTTGCTTTCGCCAATCGCTTATTAGGCAACCGGTTAACCTCTAGACAATAGCTTTTCGGGGTGATAGTCACTCTGTCTTTGGGCGGTTGAATTCACAACCGTGTGGGCGCCCAATTCAGTGGATCCATCTCCAAAGCACATCAAAGTGGTACGCCTCCATCAAAACGACTAAAATTCTCAACATTTCAACATTTCAAAACATTTGAGGTTTCCTTGGCAGTAAAACGTTTCCACATAACAAAATCCTTGAAATGAGCACTTCAAACTTATTGATAGAAAGTATTTTTAGGTTGCCATACCACAAGGTCTATCAAGGTCACCTAGACAAGTTAACCAAGTCCACATCGCATCACGGGGTTGGATAGGTGACTCACATGCAAACCCTTGACTAGGCTTTGGGTCATGGGTCGAAAGACACTAGTATGACACAATCTAGGGTGTTTTACATCCATTCTAGTAGGCGAAGTTTTAACTTGAAAAAGTATTTGTAATGGCTTAATTGCTCTTGTCAAAGTTCCCAATTAGGCACTTTTCAAAACATTTCATCTAAATGCAACTATATGCCATGATGCAACTATTATATACATCCTAATGCAAGTGATTTTACCAACTAATATGACATATAAACTAAATGTAAGTCCTAAGTTCACATTGTTATACCACATCAATCAAAATAAAGCCACATAGTCATTAACATAAAGAGGAAAAAGGAGATTGGAAAGATCATACTGTGCGGTCTTCATTATCCTCATGTCTCGGATGTGGCGTAGTCGATCAATGTAAACAAGGGTAAAACAAACACAATATATACAATATATACATGACTACACTACAAAGGAAATGAACTTGTTTTTGGTTTTTCAAGTTTCAAATTTTTATGATTTTTCGAAATTTTTCAATTTTTTGGATTTTTTGAATAAAAGTTAAGTTAGAATTCCCCATCCCCACACTAATATGGGCATTGTCTTCAATGGCCAAAATGATGGGAAATCATGCAAGCATGATGCATGAATTCTACACTAAATGCAAGCTACACTAATCTACACTACATGATGCATGAGTTTTTATTTATGACGGAGAGGATAATTTAGATTACCTCCTGTTGTGTATGTATGTACTTCCCCAAACCGAGTTAGACATTATTGCTACTGTCCTAAGGTTGGGTGTAGTTCATGCACACACTATGCAATGCATGAAACTAAATTTGTCATTTTGGATTTTTTAAAAGTGGGAACAATAAAATGAGAACACCTCAATGGGGCCGAGGTGTTAGTCCTCTATGGTGCTAGGACTACTCCAACAATGATCAAGATAAATAAATAAAACAAAGAGAGAAATAGACAAACCTCAAGAGGGTAGGAGCCTCCAAAGATTGCTAATCTTCCATCATATCATCACTATCATCATCTTCCTCAATAGAAGTGGACACATCACCACTTCCTTCTTCACTTTGTTGTTCACTTTGTTCATCATCCTCTTCTTCTTCTTCACTAGCCTCTTCATCATCATTATCCTCATCAACCGCATCACCAACAACCTCATCGTCACCCGGACTCTCATCCCTAGATGCACTCGGAAAGAAGACTTCCCTATCTGCCCAACTAGGCAAAGGACATGAAGGATCAAGTAGTCCTTGCCTAGATAAATGAAGGAGGGGTGGATATTGGGCTAAGTAAGCATCTTCCCGATCCTTGAAAGCTTGCTTGTGCATCTCTTGCATAAGAAGAGTCATATAATCTTTGCTTGCTTCAACACCTTCGGGTTTGAACTCTTGGTACTTGAAAGGATAGGGTGGTGTGACAATGGAAGAAGAGGGCATTTCAATTTCACCCTTTTGTTGTCGGATAATGTACTCGGCCTCTTTTGAAAGGGGAAGGAGATAGTTGGTCCGGTGGACACTTAAACGACAAATCTTCGAAGGCAAAGTAAAAGATCTAGCCTCACTAGTGAGCCACCCATACTTGGTGTCAAGAGGGTTATGAGAGACCCACTTGTACTTGTTTATCATAGTATCAATATCAATGAGATGACCACCCTTTTTCGCCACATACTTGTTATCCTTGTTGAAGTTCGGATCAAAGTATTTAGCCAAAAGAGTGACTAGACCTCCATTCACAATGACGGTATTGCCTTGCTTCCCACAATCAAAATTTAGCCATCTATCCACCAAAAGCCTTAGAGAGTTGAAAGGCTTGGTGAATTCTCTTCCAATATTTAAGGCCGACTCAAGAAGAACAAAATCGAGCTTGGTAAAGTGGTTGGTGTCTTTTCTTGCAATGATGGTGTTTCCTACGACCTTGTGCCACACTCTAATGCCCGGATGGTGGACTAATAGAGCGCGACTAGCATGATAGTTCTCAAATTTCCTTCCGGAAATCGCCTCCTAAAGAGGGTCGGGGTCATATTTGCCAACATTATTGAAATAACTCGGTGAATCACTAAGACCCAATGCTTTACCCATTTACTCAAAGGAGATGCGCCTACTAACATTAGCTAGGCGGAACTCGATGGTTTCCAAAGTCTCTACCTTATTGACTTTCAAAGAACTCAAGAATTCTAAGGTAAGGGAGGGGTATGTCAATTCTTTTGTTGTAAACAATTTCTCCAACCCCATGGCTTTAAAGAAGGCTCTAGTTTGCTCAAGGACACCCAACTTATCTAAGGCATCTTCACAAATAAACTTGGTGGATAGAAATGATTTTCTAGCAAACTTGGCAAAAGTGTCCCTATGGGATTTGGAAATGAAAATTACCTCCGGATAGTTCGAAAGTTGAGCAATTTCCGGAGTAGTAGATGTTGTTGCTTCCATGGGAGGTTGTTCTTGTTGCACTTCCAAGTTTGGGCTAGCTACCACCATAGCCAATGCTTTCTTTGCTTGAAGACTCTTTTGTCTTGATGAGAGTGCCTTTGCTTTTGGTGCCTTTGTTGCTCCTTTTGTCCTTGCCATTGATGCTTGAACCAAGAAAAGAGTAAAAAATCTTCAATTTGTAGTGTACCCAAATCGATTTAAAGATGAAAGGTTTTGCCTTTATGAATTCAAAAATGGACTCAATGGTTGAAGATTTTGTGCTTGGTTTTGATTTTTGTTGAAAGAGGAGTGATTAATTTTTGTTAAAAGGATGTTTTGATTTGATTTTGATGAATGTATTTGAGGAAATCTTGTTTTTGTGATGGAGAGGATGAGGGTTTTGAGTTTTGAGTTATGGGGTTTGTGGGTAGTGTTTTTGAATGAAGAAATGAAGAAATGAATGTGGGATGGGGTTTATAATAAACCCGAAAAATTTGAAATGCAGGGGGAGACGGGCGGCTTTCCTTCGGGACGCCCGGATTCTGTCTGTTCTGGGTTGGGAAATCTCGCCTAAAGACGGGCGTATTTTAGGAAAGACGGACGGATTTGAAAATGCGGGACGGGCGTCTTTCAGAGAAGACGGGCGGATTCCTTTCCAGGGATTTTTCTTGTTTTTTTCTCAGCCAAAAGACGGGCGTCTTCTCTTTCAGGACGAGCGTCTTTATGAAGACGGGCGGATTCTTTGCAGGACGCCCGGATTTGCTAACAGTCCAAAAATTTCAAAAATTCAGCTCATGAAGGACGGGCGGATTCGGACCAAGACGCCCGGGTTGCTCGAAGACGGGCGGATTCTCTTGAAACCGCTCGGATTCTACCCCTTTACCCTGGATTCGATTCATCCGTGTACCTTGCATATCCCTTGTCATTTTTCATTCTTCAAAATCTCGTGTTCTTCATTGTGGGGGCACTACTAAGGCATGAATAGCCTAGGCAATTGTTATCCCCACACTAAGCTAAAGCACTACACATCAATTGAAATCATTAGTCCCTCCCTCACTTCTCTCAAACATGATAATTATCTTGATCAAGGCATAAAAATCCAAAAATGACAAAAATGCAAATTAAGAATTAAAATGCGAGTTAGGGAGTTAGAAATATTTACAAATGGTGGTTTAGGGAGGACTCCACCAAACTCTCATTCTTGATGAGATGTCAAGGGGGCATGTCCAAGGTGTTGTTGATGTTGCTCAACACCTTGAAAAAGTAATCAAAAGCTTGTTCATTGTCGTGATAAAGTTCTTCAATAGATCTTTGCCCTTGTTGTCGGTCTTGATCGATAGCATTACCAATATAGGGATTGAAAATCCCTTCAAACTCATCGTCCCAAAGACCACACACTTCATCTACTTGATCACTAAAGATCTCTTGAGTTGATAGAGACAACTCTCCCATTATCTTGTTTTGGCCAATGAGGCCATCTTCTTTATTGCTTGACTTTGGTGAGCTTTGCAAGCTCTCTTTGTTACAATTTACTTGCTCTTTGAATGGAGCATCTTCAATTTTCTTCTTCCATTGGAGTTCCGACTTCTTCCTATCATCCTTCCGGCGATAATGATCAATCATAAAACATGGTTCATGCAAACGGGGAGCTCTCATAGTCTTGTCAAGATTGAAAGTTATACTCTCATCTCCCACTTCTAGAGTAAGCTCTCCATGTTTCACATCAATCACCGCACCCGCGGTGTGTAAGAAAGGTCTTCGTAGAATGATTGGAATGTTGGAATCTTCTTCCATATCAACAA
The DNA here is from genome assembly GCF_048544455.1 of Silene latifolia. NCBI lineage: Eukaryota > Viridiplantae > Streptophyta > Magnoliopsida > Caryophyllales > Caryophyllaceae > Silene > Silene latifolia. The sequence goes on along the minus strand of NW_027413123.1, from coordinate 927,729 downwards.
TGACAAAGTCCACCGGGATGAAAAATTTCCCAATTCGCACGAGAACATCTTCCCATATCCCTAATGGTGTCTTCGTCGATCTATCGGCCATTTGGAGTGTAATATTGGTGCATTTAAGCTCTCCCATCCCCAACCCTTTTACTCACCGAGTACGGCATAACACTCACACTAGCCCCTAGATCACATAAGGCTTTGTTGATCGTGGTGTCGCCAATGGTACACGGTATTGAGAAGCTTCCCGGATCCTTGAGTTTTGGAGGTGAACTCCCTTGAAGTATTGCACTACTCACCTTAGTGAAGGCGATAGTCTCAAGCTTCCGGATCGACTTCTTCTTTGTGAGGATGTCTTTCATGTATTTCGCATAGGCCGGCACGTGATTGATTAATTCCGTGAAAGGAATTGAGACTTCCAAATTCTTCACAATTTCCATAAACTTTCCAAGTTGGTCATCAAATTTGGGCTTGGCTTGACGACTTGGAAAAGAAAGTCTAATCACAATGGGCTCCTTCTCCTTGACCTTGTCTTCATCTTTCTTTGAGATTTCTTCTTTTGATGATTCTCCATCTTTGGAGTTTTGCACAATTTCTTCCTTGTCACTAGCTTCCACAACTTCATCCTCAACTTGCTTCTTCAGTGCTTCATACCTTGTACCACTTCTCAAGTGAATGGCACTAACCGTTTCATGTCTTCGGGGATTACTTTGAGGTGGTAATTGCCCCTTTTGTCTTTGTGAGCTTGAAGATTCTAGTTGAGTCAATTGGATTTCCAACATTTTGGTGTGAGCTAGGATGTTGTTGATGGTGGTTTCCTTTGCTTGACTATCTTTTTGCATTTGAGTGAAAAATTCTTGTTGATTCTTTTGCATTTGAAGGACCCCTTTTTGAACATCAAAACCTTGGTCATTTTTTTGATTGTATGGAGATTGATTTTGGTAACCTTGGTTTTGGTTGAAAAAGGGTCTTTGATTTTGGTTTCTCATGGGAGGTGGGGTGTATGTTGTTTGAGGGTTTTGAACATTTTGGCTTTTGTATGAGAGATTTGGATGGAATTTGGTGTTTTCATTGTAATAGTTGGAATAAGGGGTACCACTCTTGTCTGCTTGGAAAGCATTCACTTGTTCATTTGTTCCCCTACATTCACTTGAGTCATGTCCCAAAGTTCCACAATTCTCACATATCCCACTTGGGATTGATGAAGATGCCGTCATGGCATTAACATGATGCTTTGGTGATTTTGAGGCTTCTTCAAGTCTAGCCATAACTTTTTCAAACTTTAAATTGATTGTATCAATGTGAGCACTGAGTTGAGCACCCAATTGAGTAACGAAGTCCACTTCATGCTTTCCTCCTCTAGTAGCCTTGCGAGGTCTACTATATTGTGAGTTATGGACCGCCATTTCCTCAATTTTGTTCCAAGTTTGATTGTCATCAACTTCGGTGAACATTCCATTTGATCCCATGTTGAGAATGTTCCTTGAATCTTCATATAGACCGTTCCAAAATTGTTGTACCAAGAACCACTCGCTAAGTCCATGGTGAGGACATGAGCGACAAATTCCTTTGAACCGCTCCCAAGCTTCATACAAAGATTCTTCATCCCTTTGCTTAAAACCCGTAATTTGAGCTCTTAGCATGTTAGTCTTTTCCGGTGGGTAGAATTTTTTGTAGAAAGCTAGAGCCAACTTCTTCCAAGAATCAATTCCGAGAGTGGCCTTATCAAGGCCCTTCAACCATTGTTTCGCGGTGCCAATTAGAGAAAAAGGAAATAAGACCCATCGAATTTGGTCTTGAGTTACACCGGTTTGAGAAATCGCATCACAATAGTCACAAAAGGCCTCCATATGAGAGTGAGGGTCTTAACTAGGCATCCCCCCAAATTGGCTCCTTTCGACTAATTGGATAAATGCGGATTTGGCAATGAAATTTCCGGTTAGATGTTGTGGTGTGGGAGTACCATTGGGTAGGTTCTCCTCGGTGGGTACGGAATGTGATGAAAACTTAGGCATTGTGGGTTGATTTTGTGTTGTATTTTGTGTTGGGTTCTCCTCACCTTCTCTTGCAAAAGGGTTGATGAACTCAATAGTTGGTTGAATATCTACAACCTCACTAATACCTCTCAAATTTCTCCTAGCAAGTCTTCTATTGGTTGTCAAAGTTCTTTTAATTTCACGATCAAAGGGTAACAAATCATCTTGTGACCTTCTAGACATGCAAAATATCAAACAACTTGAAAACAATTAGAACAAACCTTGAGGAGTTTTACTTCCTCAAGGCAAAGAAAGACACAACTAATAACAATATAAGAAAATCTAAATCAAGTTAACACCGTCCCCGGCAACGGCGCCATTTTTGGCCGGACTAAATCTTTTCGGAAACTTGTCGTTAGGAGCACCTAGACCAAAACACAATTTATAGCTTCACAAACAACTCTACAATTAGTAAAGAGGCAAGTAAAGGTCGGATCCCAAGGGACGGGAATTGAAATGAGATTTCTATTGAAACTAGTGGTGTCTTAGGGGTGTCACAATTTGGGTTGATGTAGAAGGTCACTAAACTAAATAGCAATGAAAGTAAATAAGCAAGATGAATTCAAATGGTTGTAAACAATTGATAAAAAGCACTAGGGTATCATGGGGTCATAGGGGAATCATGGGAATTGATCATACAAACATGTTCTCAAATTATAAGCAAGCAATTATTGTTGTGATGGATTGAGTTGAGTTATATCTTACAATCCTAGGAAAGTTTGGGTCCCGGAGCCGAATCGATTAGATTGTACAACACCTACAAGTCGACTTAGTCTTCCCTACTCAACAACATGCATGGTCTAATGAGACTCGAGTTGGTTTATATCTTACAAGTCTCATTGAAAAGGTAGGTGATGGGTAAAAATGCAAGTATTCATAGGCTCGCATTTCATCAAACATAACATATGCATGAGTTGAGATCAAAACAAGCAAGCAAATAAACCATGAAAGCATATTAATTTAAGCATGAATCATTCCCCATGTTGGTTTCCCCTAATTACACATTAACCCTAGCTATGGAACTACTCACTCATTATCATGTTGAACATGCTAGCAAGGTTGTCAATCATACCAACAAAGTGAAACATGATGAACAAATGAAAGTAATTAGCAATAATTAAAACGGGATTAAGAGAATTATACCTACTAATGATTCCAATAATAAAGCAAAGAATAAAAGAAGTTCTTGATGCTTGATTGAGAGGTTGTCAATCTCCCAATAATAACCCAAATAATCTTCAATTACCCAAAATAAAGGATGAACAAAAGAGAGATTAAGGAAATAAAACTTGTAGTAAAACTTGATTAATTGTTGATTACAAAACTAAAGAGAGATTTGATTGATATTAACTACTCTAAGAATTGATAAGAAGAACATGCTCTTCCAATTAGACTAATGAGGTATTTATAGTGGAAATTAGGTGGATGCATTAGGGTTAACTAAGGGCTTAAATGACGATTAAGTCCCTACTTAGGGAAACGCCGGTATTTTCTGAAGGATGGGCATCTTTCTTGAAGCTTGAAGAAACGAATTTGCGCTGTCTTGGAATCCGTGCGTCTTAGGTTCGGGACGGCCGGATTCTATTGTCTCTGCCCGGGCGTCTTTGGGAGAAGACAGACGTCTTCTGGGGTTGCTGCCCGGGCGTCTTTGGTAGAAGACGCACGGATTGTGAAGGTGGAGGACGGGTGTCTTCTTGGGAAGACGCACGGGTTGTCATGCAGCGTGCTTCTTCTTCTTTTTTTCCCTTTTCTTCATAAAATCCTTGGGGATTTCCTCGGGGATGCAAGGATCTTTTCTCATCATTGCCCATCTACTATAATATGTACAAAGGCCTTCTAATCTTGTCTCTCCTTGATGCTTGGTCATTGAATTCAATCAATTTAGTCTCATTTTGCCATGAAAATGCAAGGTTTGCACTCCTTTCCTACCAAGGACACAAAACCTCAAAGAATATGCAAAACAAAGAACTAAAGACAATAAATGACCCAAATATGCACTAAAAAGCATGGGAACAAGGCTAATTCGGGGACTAAATATACTCTAACTATGGTCACATCACCTTCCTTGATCATGAATGAGTCATGTTTATAGTAGTGATCTAGGTGGTGTCTTGGGTCCTATTGGGTCGGAGTATTGGTTTCTTTTGGCATTTGCACATAAATAAGAGGTTTTGAAAAAGAAATGAAAAATAAAAGAGAAAATTAGAAAAGTTTTGAATAATTCCAAAAAAAAAGTTAGTTTGTGATTGTAAATATTTGTTCTAGAAAGAAAAGAACAAGCAGCACCCCCTACTCATCATTTACGGGGGTAGAAAAAGCCGTTGCTAGAATAAGAGGTCTTAAGATGGTTTTCCAAGTGAGTCGGGTTTACACAATTTTTGCATGAATTTGGGATACAAATTCTTTGTTAGGGTGTAGACGTTATTCATTGTGTGCAAATAAGGGCCGAGTTGAAAGGTTTGTATAAAGGTTCTAACATTTTTCCAATTTGAGTCGGGTTTATATAATTTTTGCATAGTCTTGGGTAATCAATTCTATGTTACGGTATAGACGTGTCTCATGTGTTGCAATAAGAGATGGAAAAAGCGGTATTTTGGTTATTCTTGATTTGAACCTCACATAACCAAATGTTGCTTGCAACAATCCCGTTTCGTCCTTCTCCCTAGCCCCGATACAACCCTTGTTTCATATTATGTACATTTTCCCCTTTTTTGCATCTCACTTGGTCATAGGATTGTCTAACACTCTAGATTGCGGACACGTTCTCGCGAGTCGTAGTAGTTGAGTGTTTTGAGTACTTTTTGTACACATAAAAACACCCATTCTTTAAATGAGTGACGAGTGAAATCCGAGAGGTTGTCGATGGTCCAAGTCCCTTTAGCCATGGGTCTTTTTTGGTTGAATCTTGCGCGTGTCGTGTCATTCTTGGAGGACTAGCCTTGCTTCTCATTTTCCCCGGCTTAGAATGTGTTTCTTTGGCTTGCGTGAACATATTTGGGTTGCTCGTGCCACGTTTAGGGAGTTGGCACCTCGTTGAGGTTTTGAGACGGTTTCACCTAACCTAGACCTTTCAATTTTTCAAAGCAAAACCCTTCGCTTAGATGAGGAAAGCGGTTGACTTTTTGATTTATGCATCTTATGATTGATTACGTGCTTAAATGTTGGATGTGTCTAGATTTTCCGCAAGCCCCCACTTGCCTTGCATCGGAATGCATACCTCATTGTTGTTTCGGTGTGAGTTGAGGGGACGGAGAAGGCCCGTTAATTGCCTTTCATCGGATATTATTACTTTAGCTAGTCTTTTTTATTATGGGTCTTAGTTTAGTTTAAATGAGCTTACTCGAGGAAGAGTAAGATTTAAGTGTGGAATATTTGATAAGTATAATTTTAGTGTCATTTTTACCCCATATTTAATCATTTATTTGACTTGATTTTGTGCACTTCAATTGACGTAATAGATCATTTTATTTACTAATTTATAATAACTAGTATATATCCCGCGCAAATGCGCGGTTTTTTAAATAGGAATATTAAAGCAAATAACAATTATACAACTGATATTTTAACTCAATTTGAAATTCCATTGTAAAATTTATTATTATTATTATTAATGTTTTGTATTAATGGGTGAAAACGAAAAGTTCACTATAATCCATTTGTTGATATGATATAATGAAAGCCCAATTACAGATATAATATAATAAAAGCCCAATAATAGATATGATATAGTGAAAGCCCAAATATAGTCAAATTCATTTAGGCGGGAAATTTTTAGAGTTTTCTTATTCTTTTAGTATAAGGGGGATTAGTTGCATTAGTTATATTTAATATATAGTCGGGTTTTTATATAATATTAGTATTTAATAGTTTAATTTTAATTATCGCGAATAAAAGTATATTTTTGTCGGAATTTGGGTTTCACATTCGCTATGTGATCTTGTAGGTACGAGTTCGTGAGGAAGGTCATAAACCGAGTCGGGTTCGCGAATAAAGGAAGGGAAATTGACACAGAAACCGATTGAAGTAAGACGAGTCAAGAGGAGTTTTGTGCTAATCAAATGGAACAAAGCTCAGCTGAAACCCAAGTCAACCCCACACATTTTTTTGCTCACGGCTGATTCAATTCATTGCATGCTCATATGCAATCACCATTACCCACCAAAAATCCGTATTTCATCATCACAACTCACCATTTTTCATTGCTCTACATTCCATCATCATCACCAATCCCCTGCTCGTGTGCTCACCATCATTAATCAACAACAACAGCAGCAGCACCCCAGAAACATCACCATCATACTCACCTTCCTCAACAACAGAGCCCGACACCGACTCCAGCAGCTTCATCTCGACAGTAACCGTGGCTGCCCAGGCAAATTCGACACCATACCAGCCATTAATTGTCCACCACAGTCGCCTGAAATCGGAACCCGACATTACCTCTGAACTGAAACCCGAAACCCGCACCTGCAAACCACTAGCAGCGACACCACTATTTCAACCACGATCACCATCAATTTCACCCTCCATTAACAAACCCGCGACAACCTTCAACAACAATCGTTCACCACCTTCATCTCGCCTCACCACCATTCACACACCACCTACATTACACGACAACCAACAGCCCCGAATCGAAACCCGATTCGAAGCATCATCAACCCAGCAACATCCTCACATCAAAGCCCGACATCGGAACCGGGTCAACAATTGAACCATCGTCAATCCCGACTCCGTTTCCGCCCCCTTGCCGCCATCAACAGTTCATTCCCTGCATTAACCCAGAACCGATCATCAACCCCGCATCAATTTAATCTCGCAAACAACACGCCCAGAGCCGGCCCACCGGCTGCCCCCTCACCGGCTCTCATTCCGCTCTAAATCCTATCAATTTCACCTCAATTTTCCAGCGGGTTTTGTGCTGGTGCACAGGCGGCGGCCGGTGAGCCGGCTGGCACCCCTTTTTGGCAATTTCAGATCTCGTTTTTCGTTTTTCTTGTTTTCTCCTTTTTGTTTTGTTTGAATGACGTTTCCCCTTTCCCCCTTAGATTATTTTTTTGACCGTGTTGTACTCCCTCCTTACCACACCAAAGGTAACGTAGGGAAAATTGGAGTATTTAAGAAAAAGTTGAAAAAGTAAGGGTAAAGAGGGAAAATATAGGTGGGGTATGTAATTGTGGGTTTAATTGTTGGTTGGTAGGTGGGGTATGTAATGACATTTTGTGTAAATATCAAATGGTTATAAGGATAACTTGGTAATGTTGTGGGCCAAATAAGGAATGTTACCTTTGGTGTGGTACGTCCGTTTATAGTAAGTGTTACCTTTGGTCCGGTACGGAGGGAGTATTAGATTATTATTATTTTTTTGGTGAAATGTGAGTTATAGCATTATATATCAAAACATAAAACGTATCATTTACAAGGTTATTAAAGAGAAGGTTCTCAACAAGCTACCAAACTATATATCCTACTGCAAGCCAATATTCCTAAGCATAGCTAGGCTAACTTGATCCATGTTTGGACCAGCTTTGAACTTGATACGTCTCCTGGCTTCCTCTTCAATCCGTTTAGCAACAATTTCAGGTCTGGTAATGAAGTTATCGATCCTTGCATTATTTCTATGAAGCCAGACATTATAGCAGTGAGCATTCATCACTACTGCCATTATCTTCCATCAATCGACCTGATTACTGCTACCATGTCATTGACAGCAGGCATAGGTCTGCCAAGCCAAAGTTCTAGCTTACCTCTGATCCTGCTGCTGTAAGGACAGTAGATAAAAAGGTGTTCATTAGTTTCAGGCATACTGTCACAACAACAACAATGATTATCATTGCTGTAACCAATTTTAAACAGTTTATCTTTGATGTTCAGTCCTCCTTGGAGAGTAATCCAGGTTATCATTGAGTGCTTAGGAGTATTCCTGTTATTCTAGACAAGCTTAGTCCAATTCTGAGCAGGGTGAGGCATGACCAGCCAGTCATATCCTCCTCTAATTGAATAGCCATGAGCTTGAGCAGTCCAGGTACCATCAACATATCCATCTTTCAGTAAATCTTTTACCTTACACACGTTTTTCCATGACCACGGGGCAGTTGCAGGAGACTTATAGTTATGCCATTGCTACTGTTTGATGTAAACCTGATTTATCCATCTAATCCATAGTCGATCTGCTTTTGAATATACCCAGTTCACCACTTTACCAATTGTGGCAACATTCCATAGCTCAGCTTTCTTTATTCCCAGACCACCTTCAGGTTTTGGCAGAGTAACCTTGTCCCAAGCAACCAAGGGAACTCTATGATATTCAGAGCTACCATCCCAGAGGTAGTTTCTACAAATTGCTTCAATTCTTTTAATGACACTCTTTGGGATGATAAACATAAAAGCCCAGTAATTGTAGAGGGTATTTAGCACTAAATTTATGAGAGTAAGCCTGCCAGCATATGAAAGTTTTTTGGCTCCAAGACTTCGAATTTTCCCTACCATTTTCTCTGTTAGACTATTGCATTCCTTCTTTGTCAGTCTTCCAGCTTGAATGGATACTCCCAAGTATCTAAAAGGCATCTGGCCCTCACAGAAACCAGTGACCAGTATTAGATTATTATTATTTAGTGATATTATTATGAGACTAGTATAAAAGAACACCATACTACTATTTAGAATAGAATTATTTTACCTTAGATTATTTTCCTCTCAAATATTTGTAGAACCCTAGTAAAATATTTCTCCTCTCTTGAATTTTTCTAGACTAAGTTGTAATCTTTATTAGAAATTAATACAATTGCTCTTTAGTTTATGTAAGTTCTTCAATTCTCATTAGTTTACATTAGTCATTTGTGTTGTATTTTGAAGATTAGAAGAAATTCATCTTCCATTATTATCCAAGTTTGTTCCTTTCTTCTTAGTTGGTATAATTCTCACCTTTTATTTACATTTGTTTACATTTATGTTCTTTACTTAATGTTTTCATTCAAAGTTTCCATCTTTATTATGTTTAGCATATTTGTGTGTGTATTGTTCCATCTTATTGTTAGTATTTCATCCTTAAACATGTGTGAGTAGTTCTCATCTAGGCCTTAGGGGGATCTCGGATCTATAATGGGTATGATTTTGGGTTAGAATTATAAGGATTTGGGTGTTTTAATGGTTGTCACTTTCTTGCACATGAAGTATTTGTAGAATTGCTCCTATGAAAGTTTGAGTATTTTCTCACATGTGACACGGCTATCGCAACCCTATCAAAGATAAAACCTAACGGTCTCAATTAAAATGTAGCAGAGGCAGTCGAGTATCGAATCCACAGGGAGGTAATGTAACTATAGCTGTCTATTTCTAATCCTATGGTAACAATTGGGGTTTATTGAAATTGGTTCTTAAACTACGAAGTTTGAAAAGAAGAGAAATAAAATAAAGAGCAGTAAAGGCAATAAAATACGATTAAACTATCAAGAAGAGAGGGACATGTCGGGATTTCGGTTCACTACGGTAGTCCAATAACTCACCAGTAAATGATTCGCATTTAACTAATGTGAGACGGATGTTAAAAGGTCCTTTCGGTCCACTTTCTATCCTAAAATACCACTAACTTAACTTTCATCCTCATTAGGGTAGTCTACTATTTATAGCAGGCCTATTTAGTCCAATCTTTCGATCCAGGATTAATTTTAGCCAGATTAAAGGTTGACATAGAAGCATGCACTCAACTAGGTCGGGAATTACAGTTAAATTGCTATAGTGACAGAGTCTCGTGATTAATTCGTCTAATTCATCTACTAAATCGTCATCTTTCTACCGCAGATTCCCTAATCCCAACATGAAGGGAGTTTAGCTACTCATATCGGTGATTAAACTAACAATGAGACAAATTTCAAGCAGAAAACATAATGAATAAACAATAAATCGCAATAATGAAAATTAGGGCAAAGAGAAATAAGAACACAATTGAGAAATTAAAGCAACAAATAATTATTATTAAATAAGGGAGAGAAAGGATTACAATCAGTGCGAATCCGGCGTAAAGAACAACTGAATCCGAGCAATAATAACCCAAAGTAAAGTAACAAAGAGGGAAAAGCAAAGCAACGTACTAAAGTTACGAGAGAGAGTTTGATAATATGATAGATAATCCTAATTAACCTAGTAATGCGTGCTTAAATAGCAAACAAAACAAGTTTATGCGAAATAAAACATCACGCGGGCTAATTAAAGCCCAAACCCATAAAAACCACTCGATCGAGTGGATTAAAACCACTCGATCGAGCAACTCTTCAGCGGTTTCTACTCGATCGACCAGGAAAGGCACTCGATCGAGTAGAGGTCTTTGTGCAAGCTAAGGATCGAGTGAAAACCACTCGATCGACCACCGAAGGGCAAGAAAACCACTCGATCGACTTGTAAAAGAGCTCGATCGAGTACTTGACTTCATTTCAGCTCACGTCTGCGTTTAAGTGCCTCATAATGCGTGACACGACGCCTCCAAATGCAGTATCTTACTCTGGCACAATCCCGTCTCCTCTAAATGCATGCAAAAAGGACAAAAAGAAGTGTGGTTCCACTACTTTCGCGATCATTCCTACAAAAAGGACAAAATACACCAAAGTAGCCAATTCGGGGCAAAATACCATAAAAACAAAGTATAGAAATGCATAGAAATACGTCTTTGAAATAGGCTAAAAAGACTATACATTAGGCACGTATCAAATCTCCCCAAACCAAACCTTTACTCGCCTCGAGTAAACTCAAAACTAAACTAATGGAACGGAAATGATAACTCAGAGCTAGCTTAACTTGTCTACTTGAACCAATTTAATGCAACAAAAATCAACAATTAAAGCCAAGCGGTCGATGCGCAAACGAATTATAAGCCGTTCGAAAATAAAGTGACCTATCGACCTTGCAAGACCAACAAAATCGGACTCTCGCGTGGTCATTCTTCTCTCATGAAGCAAAGGGCAAATGTATTATGTAAGAGAGAGAAAAAAAGACACTCACCACCTAATCTGCGACCTACGTAGCATGCATGCATCAAAAATGAAAGACAATTCAAGTACTAATGCACAAATTCCAACCGATAATGTCCGTCACAGCCGAGGGTTTGCAAATAATATGGGAATAGTGAGGTTCAGGTGAGAAAAGGCAAAACAAGTTATGAAAATGTGGAGGTAAAAGCGTCAAGCTAGTTCCTAACAAGACCATAATGAAACCATCCGGATCTCAACTGACTGAAAAACTAAGTACAAGTGCCCTTCACTTGGCACAAAACTCACTAGACTCAAAGCACAATCTCCTCAAAAATATGGGATAGAACGGAGGAGTCGACGGTCACAAACTTCCTCTTTAAAAGCACCGTCAAACAACCGATCAAACAAACAACCCTTTTCGATTGTACGTCTTCAAACATCTTCTCAACTCTGACAAGAGGGCACAACTGTTTTCATAATTTTTTCTTTCCTTTTTTTTTTTCGTTCCAGCGTTTTTTTTTTTTTTTTTTTTTTTTTTTTTTTTTTTTTTCACGTTTTCCTTTTTTTTTTTTTTTTTTTTTTTTTTTTTTTTTTTTCAATACTTTTTTTTTTCTTTCCTCCTTCCTTAGTACAAACACCAACTCCAAACAAGAATTACGGACCAAACTGCAATGGAAGACATACCACAAAAGAACATACTAACTAGCTTGATTAGGCAGGCTTAGTTTGGAATGTAGCTAATGGGTCAAAAAGGCAAGTTTTGGCTAATGTGGAGCTAAATGGGTGAAAGATATAAAGAAAGGGGAATTTGCGAGACCCTCCCTGCATGTGACACCAACCACAAACCCGAATATGTGCATTTGACGAGAAATTGAATGTCATAAATGTGCAAAAGAGATGAACATGCTATGCAAGGAGTACTACTCTCAAAATTCCTAATAAACTGGTCATAAATGGCACCAGTTATGGCTCTAAAAACTCAGAATTTTTAAGTAGTTTGCCGGTTTATAGGTCAAGTCTAAATAATCACTTATATTTGAACAAAATTAAGTAGATTATGCGTATGACAAGGCTAAAAACTATCAATAAAAGTGCAAGGCTCAAGTAAATTGACAAGTTATAGTACAATTTCATCACGGAAATCTACCGTTCCGATTCAACCTATATGCAAAAATAAACGTGAAATGTTTTTGAATTTTTGAAATTTTCTAATTTTTTGGATTTTTTTGATTTTTTATTGAAAATAAACAACAATGCAAGCTGAAAAATTAAACGTGAATGTGAAACAAATGCAAATGCAGACTCAAAAGGATGCAATACCCTCCCCAAACCAAAACGGACAACGCCCTCGTTGTCCTCCAGCATACACCAGCAGAAAAATGGGGGATCGGGAATACACAACCTATAAATAAAGTGAAAGCAATAAATAAAGGAGACAAAATAAAAGAGTAAGAAAACATACAAGACACGAACTTCCCCAAACCAGCCAGAAAACTGGGGAAGTGAGTAGACCAGTAGCTACTCGTCGTTGTCGTCGTCGTCGCCATCTCCATCTCCATCTCCCTCCCCCCGGTACAACGGGTCTCTCGCCTCCTCTCTCCTCTCCCGCTCCTCAGCGCGAGCTCTCTCCACCGCCACCTCTGGGGTCCTCGCTCTCTCCCCCTCCCTCGACACCGGGTACCCTCACCGGGAACCGGAAGAAGGAAGGGTGTGGCCAACCCTCGGGGATCGGTCTGTGTCTCCGGAAGTGGTACTCGTACAGAGGGTGTAGTGTCAAAGCTAAGTCCCTCTCCATACGAGCCTGACGCTCTGCAAGCTCAATCAACAGACCGTAAACTGCGCCCCCTTGGTCCTGGACCGTGGGCGCTACAAAGGGAGGAGGTGGTCTAAAAGTAGCCGGAAAGACCGGCTCATTCTGAGTCTGGGTCTGGGTCTGGTCAGTGGGAGGTGAGGCAGGAGTAGGAGTAGTAGTAACAGCGGGAGTAGGGGTCGGATCGGGAGTAGCCGTAGAAGGCTGGGTACTCCCTACAGGTGTAGACCCCTCTCCAGTCTCAACTCGCCTCTTTATAGCGGCGGGCTCATCGGGAGATGGACGAGGCGGAAGGTGAAGTAAGGGCAAGGCAGGCAGACGGTTGCCCTTTGGCACAGTAGGTAAGGGCTCAGGACGGGGGAGACTGTCGCAAGGTAAGTCAACGGACAAGGAGTCGTCAATCTTCCAAGTCCGGTAGATGGGGTAAGCCAATGCTTGAGCAAGCATGGCGGCGGACTCGACCTCTCTCCCACGAGTGCTACGCAAGTCACGAGGCCAAGGGGAGAAAAGGCGATGGGCAAGAATGGTGGCTATGCCACCGCAGCAATGGTTCCGTCTCCTTCTTCCCCGTTCGTGGAGGTAGTCTTGGGCGGTGAGGTAGGCAATGTTGAAGGTAAAAGGACCCTCACGATCGACATTCGGGTAACCGCCCAGGATGGAGAGCTCGCGGTTCGTGATGTTATTCGGCTCCTTTCGGCCGAAAATAGAGCTCCCCCATGAGTCCGAGAAAACAACGGACGGGGGATGGTGGACTGGTGGAGCTTTCGCTCCTGAAAGCGGGTGCCGGGCCAAGCACCGCCAAACCTGTTTGTAAACCTTCCTCGAGTCTGACGTCACACCCGAGGAGGTAAGGTCTAGCAACCTACCAAACTCGGCCCGGGGGCATCGAAAGGTCCGGTTAAATAACCGGAAAGAGACCGACAGCGATCGGGGTCGATGGCGTATGCCCCCGAGGAGAAGGTAAAAGAGCCGAGAAACTCGAGACTCAGCTCTAAGAAGGTGTGGCCTCTCATGGTAATGAGGCCAGGCATCCCCGTGACCCGTAATAAATCACACACTGACTCGTAAAGGCCAAGATTCTCTAATGCCGATTTGTCTAAAAATCGGGAAGGCATATGTTCACACTTCAAAGAGTTATAAAATTTATCGCGATGTAAAGCATTGACGAATAATACTGCGGGTAGTCCGGTGAGAGTCCGGGGAAGTGTCCCCTCGAGACGATGAATCGTCTCTCGAAGTAGGCGGGTCGGCGGTGAAGTAGAAGCGAAGCGGGGGTAGCAAACAAGGAAGGGCTAGGCTGCGGTGGAGGTAGAAGTGGCTGAGCTGGTGTAGCTTTGACTAGTCTACGACCCGGCCTCCATCTCTGGAACGCATAGCGGCCCGCTCTCGGACTGTGTAAGGAACTAAAGCGACTCGAAGGCAGTGAGGCTGGTGTGAGTGTGCCACAGTGTAGAAGTGGTGGCGAAGTGGTGGCCGGAGTAGCTGGCGAGCTCCCAGTGAGCCGGCTGGAGCGTAAACTGTCCTGCGCAACAAACAAGGAAGACTGGGGCTGCGGTGGTGACTAAAGTGGAGCTAGTGGCAACAGCAGGGCCACGACTCGCTCAAAGACGGACTGGGAGGTGAATGCGCGGAAGGTAAAGTACTAGACTCCATCCTGTAATCAAAGCAAGGGACATGATAAGAAAGAATGGCCGCTAACCGTGGCTAAAACAACGCGTTAACCAAAGATGTGACAAAGACATGTAAGTCCCTAAAAGTCGAAAAAATCGACTCTCAAAGATAGCATTCCCAACAATCCTAAACAAATTCGAAATGGCGGACATGAGTGGTGATAATGTGACAACGTAATGTATGCTAATGGAGGCTAAAACGATGAAAAAACGCATATGGAAGCATGTAAGACTCCTAGCAGTCGAAAATTCCGACTCATAGTACAAGATTTCCCAGCAATTCACAGCAAGTAATGGCGATAGGGGATGGAAAAAGCAGTTAACAACAGCAGCAAGTAAGAGAGAACTGAGGTTAAACAAGGCAGCACAAAGACCGTCTGACAGTCGGAAAATTCGACTTATGAGCCCTAATCGCGGAAATCTCGCGCAAATTTCGAATTAAGCAAGCAACAACAGCAAGGAATTGGGATAAGATCATCAAGCAGCTAATTAAGGGCATATAAAAGCAATTAAGTCGAAAAATTCGACTGAACATGGATTTTCGAAACCCTAAATTACTTCTACCTCATAAAATTCGAAATAATTGAAATTAAAATGCAAGAGGAATGAAGAAACACTTACTTGATGATATACAACCTACAATTTGCAATTAAACTTCAAATAAACAAGCAATAATGGCGATTTAACGAGCTTAAAACCGCAAACCCTAAAACCCTTTAAACACCGAGAAAACAAGCACAATTAGAGGGGGAATCAAGGGGCTTTTGAAGATTAATTAACAAGGAAGGGATTGTAGGTGGCGGATTTGGTGATTGGGCATGAAATTTAGGGATTTGGGGAAGGAATCAATCGCACATAAGGGGGGTGTTAGTCGAAAATTGGGAAGAATGAATTAGAAAAGGAATTAAGGAGTTTAAGTTAGAAAAACTCCCTTGTCCTGCTCAATTCTACTCGATCGAGTGGTTTTAAACCGCTCGATCGAGCACTGTTGATCCTCTAGCTTCCTATCGAGTAAACTGTTACTCGATCGACCATTCCCTTATTTGGCTTTACTCGATCGATTGGAAAAACAGCTCGATCCACCATATTTTCACTCGATCGAGTACAAAAAGTACTCGATCGAGGACTTCCTCTTGTAGACTCTTGAATTTTCGTCTTTTCTTCCTTGAATTGCGTGAAGCTTCCCCAAACCTGCATAAAAACACATCCAAAAGTTTCCCAAAATACCAAATACGCAAAAACACAGTCTATAGTCTTATGTCTATGCTAAAAATTGTCTAAAACTAATTGTCCTAATTAAAACGCAAATAAACAAATTCAAAAGAAGTTCAAAAATTGTCTATTACAAGGTGTTACACGGGGCATTTCCCCGTTTAATTCCCATCAAATTTCAGTAGCCCCTTCGTGGGCTTCTGACTGGAGGACGTCACCTCAGCAACGCTGACTGTCCTCTTCATCTTCCATGAGCTTGAATTATCCTTTGAAACAGTAGGAGGAATGTAATTCCAATCTATGTAGGTTCGAACTTGCTTCGTTCTTGCTCCTCTGTCATCTTCTTTGGCATCCTTTCTTCCAATTTGATTGATAATGGCTACACCATGTCCCTTGACAGCCTCATCCTTGCTTTCATCTGTACCTGCAGTGAGGAAAACAGACGAACTTTTCTCCTTTTTGCTCTTAGTCTGAGGCGGAGGGTCAACAATAGCGGCACAATCCTCCAAACTTTCATTTGGAGTGTCAATAATAGGAACAATAGAAGAGAGAGCATTGCAAGGCTGGGCTTGCATGGGAGCTCTCCGAAACTTGGGTGATGAAAATCGCTCCTCATCCCCTACCTGAAAGGTCAAAGTCTTCCCCCTGACGTCTATTACTGCACGGGCAGTGGACAAAAATGGTCTCCCTAAAATGATAGGGGTGTGTGCATCTTCGGGGATGTCTAAGACAACAAAATCAACGGGAATAAAGAACTTCCCGATCTGAACAGTTACGTCTTCTACTATACCTAGTGGCCGTGACAGACTACGGTCGGCCATCTGGACAGTCATGTTGGTGCAACTCAGTTTTGTCAAACCAAGTCTCTTAGCCAGAGACAAAGGTAAGACACTTACGCTAGCGCCTAAATCGCATAGCGCATTATCAATCAATTGCATACCGATATGACACGGAATTGAAAAACTACCCGGGTCTGATTGCTTAGGGGGTAACTTATTTTGAAATAGGGCTGACCCCACCTCAGTCAAAGCTACGGTCTCACTGTCATTAATAGTCCTCTTACGTGCTAAAATTTCTTTCATAAACTTTAAATAAGAGGGTACCTTAGTCAGCAATTAAGTGAACGGCACGGAGACTTCCAAGCTCTTCAAAAGTTCGACAAATTTGCCAAACTGTTGATTAACTTTGGTATTCTGCAGCCGCCTCGGGAAGGGAACCGTGATTGGTATCTCGAGTCCCTTGTTTCTCTCTTCCAACGTATCTTCCGGTGCAAGTTCAGTATCCTTTGGACGCTTCTTACCTCTAGAACGAGGTCTTTCCGGTGATATCTCACTTAAACGAGCACTAGCAGGCTCTCGTATAAGCTTCCCGTCATCAATACCACTCGATCGATCAACTTCTTCAGTCGATCGAGCGGTTTCTTCTTCAACAGCAGTCGATCGAGCAAAGTTTCTACTCGATCGACCAATCTCATTATCTGCTTCACTCGATCGAATAGGAATCCTACTCGATCGACTAGTTTGTTCCTCCTGTTCACTCGATCGAGTGGAAAAATCACTCGATCGACCACTATCATCCTCAATTCTACTCGATCGAACACCAGTCTTCAGTCGATCGAGTAGTTCCTTTGTCGTGAGCCCTTTTTCTCGACGATAATCGCTCACCATCGATAATGGATTCCCTAGGGTCTGATTTCTTCACTTCTGGTCCCTCATAAGAAAGACCGCTTCTCAATTCTATCAGGTTTACCGTCTCGTGTGGATTCTTCTCATTTTGAGTCGGTAATTGACCCGGCTTTCTCGAGGATTGATTTGCAGCAAGTTGGGCAACTTGAGTCTCAAGTGCCTTAAATGACGCGTTTTCTTTGTTGATTTTGTTGATCATTCAAATTGCAATTGCTTCGATATGGCTTGCATCATGGACTTAAGCTCACCCATTTCACTCACCCCACTAGAAGATGATGCACCTTGGTTAGGAGGGTTGAAAGAAGGAGGCTTCGATAGCCCTGTTGATTCTTGTGTGGAGGAATATACGGGCGATGCGGAGGGGCGGTGGGATTGAGTACATTCTGACTACTCCACCTCAAATTGGGGTGGACATTCGGCTCGTAAATAATTGTTGTTCCGCCCGTAGTGTTGGAAGGCGTATTGCTCAAAAGGATTGGGACAATGATCTGAGACATGCCCCTCTCCTCCACATCTTCTACGAGAAAAGGACCGTCTGTCATAGCATTAACCTGATACATCCCTCCCTTGGAAGCTCCTCCTAGCTCATACTTGCCAAACCTTGCGATAAGAGCTTCAAGCGCAAATGACGAAGAAGATTCAGCAACTCTTCTTTGATTTCCTCTCGAGTTCCCATATTCAGCCTTATGGATGGCTAAATCATCTATGATCTTCCACCCCTTGGTTGCTCCCAAGTTTTCAGCAAATCGGCCATTGGCCGCAGCATCCAAAATAGCCCTCTGATCGTCATACAATCCATTATAGAAATGATTGCACAAGCTTTATTTTTCGAAACCATGGTGCGGTATGGTACGCACTAGCTTCTTAAATCGAACCCATGCCTCGTGAAAGTTCTCGTCAGGCCCTTGTTTAAAACTTGTTATCTGAGCTCTAATGGCGATAGTCCTCGATGCAGAAAAGTACTTCTTATAGAACGCTAAAGCCAGTGAATTCCAATCAGTTATACCGTGAGCAGCTCGGTCCAAATCCCTATACCACTCCCTCGCAAAGATCGCGGGTGAGAAGATAAACATGGTTTCTTTTATCGATCCATGTCACGCCAAAGGTGGGGGTATGGAGCAGCAATAATCAATAAAAGTCTCCATGTGCTTCTTTTTGCATCCTCGTTTGCAGCCCCCCACCGAATCGATTCTTCTCAACCATATTAAGGTAAGAAGGTTTCGGCTCGAATTTCCTGGCTTCCCCTGGTAGCTCGAACCCCTTGTAAAGATCCTCAGCTGTGGGTTCAGAATGACTGGCAATGGTCGCTTCTTCGGCCATTTCGGGAAAGTCTGGAAAAATAACGGTTTCAACTGCTGAATTTGAAACTGGAGAAGAAGGCGGATTATCCTCGAACAGTTCGTTCTCGTAATAGTTGGAATGAGAACTAGACTCTTCCTCTAACTGTTGATCTTGAAACAATCTCCTCTTTACGTGCAAAGATCTTTCAATCTCAGAATCGAATGGTAGTAGTGGACCACCCTGCGACCTGCGCATAAGAAGAAACTACAACAGAAAATAAGAATAGTCTAAGGAACGGGTGTCCCTTAGACTGGAAAGGACTAAAAATAAAGCAACTAATAAATTGAACAATTGCCTCCCCGGCAACGGCGCCAAAATTTGACACGGCTATCGCAACCCTATCAAAGATAAAACCTAACGGTCTCAACTAAAATGTAGCAGAGGCAGTCGAGTATCGAATCCACAGGGAGGTAATGTAACTATAGCTGTCTATTTCTAATCCTATGGTAACAATTGGGGGTTTATTGAAATTGGTTCTTAAACTACGAAGTTTGAAAAGAAGAGAAATAAAATAAAGAGCAGTAAAGGCAATAAAATACGATTAAACTATCAAGAAGAGAGGGACATGTCGGGATTTCGGTTCACTACGGTAGTCCAATAACTCAGCTGTAAATGATTCAGACGAACTAATGTGAGACGGATGTTAAAAGGTCCTTTCGGTCCACTTTCTATCCTAAAATACCACTAACTTAACTTTCGTCCTCATTAGGGTAGTCTACTGTTTATAGCAGGCCTATTTAGTCCAATCTTTCGATCCAGGATTAATTTTAGCCAGATTAAAGGTTGACATAGAAGCGTGCACTCAACTAGGTCGGGAATTACAGTTAAATTGCTATAGTGACAGAATCTCGTGATTAATTCGTCTAATTCATCTACTAAATCGTCATCTTTCTACATGATTCCCTAATCCCAACATGAAGGGAGTTTAGCTACTCATATCGGTGATTAAACTAACGAGACAAATTTCAGTGAGAAAACATAATGAATAAACAATAAATCGCAATAATGAAAATTAGGGCAAAGGGAAATAAGAACACAATTGAGAAATTAAAGCAACAAATGATTATTATTAAATAAGGGAGAGAAAGGATTACAATCAGTGCGAATCCGGCGTAAAGAACAACTGAATCCGAGCAATAATAACCAAAAGTAAAGTAACAGTAGGGAAAAGCAAAGCAACGTACTAAAGTTACAGTAGAGAGTTTGATAATATGATAGATAATCCTAATTAACCTAGTAATGCGTGCTTAAATAGCAAACAAAACAAGTTTATGCGAAATAAAACATCACGCGGGCTAATTAAAGCCCAAACCCATAAAAACCACTCGATCGAGTGGATTAAAACCACTCGATCGAGCAACTCTTCAGCAGTTTCTACTCGATCGACCAGAAAGGCACTCGATCGAGTAGAGGGTCTTTGTGCAAGCTAAGGATCGAGTGAAAACCACTCGATTGACCACCAGAGGGCAAGAAAACCACTCGATCGACTTGTAAAAGAGCTCGATCGAGTACTTGACTTCATTTCAGCTCACGTCTGCGTCTAAGTGCCTCGTAATGCGTGCCACGACACCTCCAAATGCAGTATCTTACTCTGGGACAATCCCGTCTCCTCTAAATGCATGCAAAAAGGACAAAAAGGAGTGTGGTTCCACTACTTTCACAATCATTCCTACAAAAAGGACAAAATACACCAAAGTAGCCAATTCGGGGCAAAATACCATAAAAACAGTATAGAAATGCATAGAAATACGTGCTGAAATAGGCTAAAAAGACTATACATTAGGCACGTATCAACATGTTTGGTTATCTTGGTGTCTATACTAGTGGATGGACAATCTTGGTGTGTAGACTATTGGATGATGTTTGTGTATATGTGTGACGAGTTTTAGTTAATCATATGAAGGTTGGTTAATGAACTCTAGGTGTCCTAAGACATTAGG
Source organism: Silene latifolia (assembly GCF_048544455.1). Taxonomy (NCBI): domain Eukaryota; kingdom Viridiplantae; phylum Streptophyta; class Magnoliopsida; order Caryophyllales; family Caryophyllaceae; genus Silene; species Silene latifolia. The sequence goes on along the minus strand of NW_027413123.1, from coordinate 907,081 downwards.
TATAATTCCTTGACTATTTGTCTCCCATTTCCCATATTTACCTTGTTTTATGCCCAACGACCCGAGTGAACGCGAAAGCTCTAGTCTTTCTCATATTGATCAATTACAATTTCATTTAGTTTAATTTTATTCCTTAATTGCATCTTAGTTAACCATTAATCAAACCTCCTTCATTTATTTGACTAAAATTGGACTTAAACGACTAAGTATACACCCCCGCCATCTTTGTGTTCGACACCTTAATTATACTACTTAATTTGGGTTCTTTATAAATTGTTTTTGATAAGGGTGTGACGACCTACCCTACTATCATATAGTGACTTTCACATAAATTCGATTTATAACCTTTCGTCATACTCTAAGTATACGAATTATAAGAATGGCGATAAATCTTAGCTTAATGAATTAATCCCGCAGCGAAAGCAAGTGGATTCAATTTCTACATGTACAATACCTTTGAACTTGTCTAGACTCTTATCAATATAAGAATATTCATTTAACGCTAATATCCGCTTAGAACTATGTTTATAGGTTTGGATAACTTAGAGAAGTTTTATTCCTCCCCTAAGTCTTTCATCATTCACAATGATCAATATGTCCCTTATATATAAGACTATTAACACTACATTATTCCCACTAAACTTCATGTATAAATAGAACTACTCGACAATTTGAGACATGTTTATCACATGATCAAAACATACAATTCAACTCCTTAACATATACTTAAGATTTATTTTTTAAGTTTGTATCCTACCTTAGGATAGTTGCGATTTACAAAACTCATGCAAGATGATTTTAAAATCCAACTATATCAAATCATATCCGAGTACAATGAAGCGTTGTTGTGTGCAAAACCTTTGCCACCAATTAACCAAGCTAAATAAACATTTTCATGTTTATGCTTGTTTCGAACTTTTGCAGAGTTGAAACTAGATAAAGCATCTTAATAAGTTACAGGTTTGTTATTTTCAAAAATAACATTATTCATGTCTACTTAGATTTCGAAGAAATATTTACTGATTTTGACCAAGAAGGAATATCTTCCCACGTCTTATTCTCAGTTTGTGGCTCTTGAACATTTTGTCCCAATTTGTCTATAAGAAATGATCCTCTTTTGTCTAATAGACAGCATCACGAGCCACAAACCCTTTGTTCTCGTGATCATGTAGGAAGAGAGACTACATGTTCACTATCGAAACAAGCTACAATTTAGGTACCATGCCTAACCATATCACATATGAAATGTAGATGATTGCTTTAATTATGTTTTGTTTTAGTGGAATATATAAATACTAGACAATTTGTGATAGAAACTACTTCCAACTTTATAGTAAAGATTCAATCATATCGTATATGATTCTTTGTCACTTTCTAATATTATGAAGGTGAACTTGTGATACCATATCACACTCTTTTTGGTGTTTATAAAAGTCTTCACTTTATTGTTCCCTATTTTAACAAAGTACTAATACTTTGGTTTTATAATCTCTAGGTTTTGATACTTTTAAACATTCATTCAACTTGTTCAAAGAATCTCTCTTCTTACCTCATTAAGTGGATATCTAGTATCTACCTAGCTCGTTGGTAGAAGAGATTAAGAAGTAATAACCTTTTCTGATTGAAATTAAATTCGACCATACACTTCAAAGTGTAAATAGGGCAAATATCTTGCTCTATTCATAATCCTTCTCTAGAAAAAAGTCATGAATTAATCTTGCTTTGAATACAAGATTCGTACATACCAAGAGAGTCCCAATCAAATGGTTTGGGACACTAGTCAAAACTAGTTTTTAAATGCAATTTTCAATCAAGAATTGAGAAATGATTGGGGTCACCAACTTGAGTCTTATATAATATATATATATATATATATATATATATATATATATATATATATATATATATATATATATATATGAAATTTATTTTTAGTTTGAATATAATTATCTTGATTTGTATGGTTTCACCATAAACTTAATCGTAGTATATAAGGGCACAACGCTTGTTTTAATTGCACAATATTAAAACCCTTTGCGTTTTTCTACAAAAACTTGAATTATATTCTTATTTAGACTTAGTGTACATCATAACAATTATTGAGGTGCAATTCTAAATAGAAAACTAAAATGAATACACTATAACACTTATATGGATGAAATGGCAACTACCCTAGTTCCATTCATGTAAACTTCTGAATTTATTCTTGCTAGTCGTCGTACGATTATTCAATATTAGGATTCTAAGGATTTACAAAACCCTCGGATTGTGTTATGAACACATCCTCTTTTAAATACCAATTTAGAAAGGTGATTTTGACATCCTTTTGCCATATTTTATAATCATGAAATGTGGCAATTTCTAACATGATTCAGAGATTTGTATCAAATACTCATGACGTGATAATTTGCAAGAACACAATGTCAATGTCATTGATATTCAAGAAAGAATATGTTGGAGTCACACAACCAACTTCCTTGATCTTTACTTATTTGGGGTTTGTATCTAATTTAGTGTCTAACACTTTCTCTTTCGAGCCTAGTTCTCTCCTTAACTATTTAAGATTGGTACTTACTTCTTATTGCTCTCGCTAACTTTAAGAATTTCCATTTGATGAAGACTTATCTTCATATAAATTCCTAGTTAATCCTTCACAAGGGTTATCTTTATTGTGGTATTTGGTTAATCAAAATTTCTAACAAATTAATTTACCAATTTTACATTGTCATGTTCTTAACAACATAAGTGCTTGATGACAAGTGTTTAGGTTGAGCAATAAGATTTTTGAACATTGGATGCATAGAAGATATTATCAAAACATATTTTAATCAAGTACTACTTCTATTCATATTCTTCATAAAAAATCATAGGTATGTAAGGAATTTTAGGATGCTAATCTTATATTTGCATAGGACGATTCCTATCGAGTTCTATGAAATAGAACGATTCCTATGGATCTAGTCCACAACCTATGATACGGTTCATATGAGGATTTAGAAAGAGATTCTATTTGTCATTAGTAATAGTGTTTTAGCGGAGACTCGTGTTACAAACGAATTGATATCATATATAAATAGGAGCGATAATAAAGAACAATATAAATCAACAAAATAATGGGAAAAAACAACATTCATCGTAAATAATGAAAACATTTTAGCATGTTTTAGCATTTATATAATGACCTTCACCCAATTATATAAATGATTCCGAGATCCAAATCCATATTAACTCCGGCATGGGAAACCGATACATCCCTCACTAATATAACTCGGTGGGTTAACTCTTTAACCGACTATAGAATTAGAACTCTCGGTCGATGAAATTACGTTAAATTCATCTCTAGCCTCGGAACATAAGACTAGTCTTCATGTCCCGTTGAGACCAACCAAATTTCGCGTGTAATAACTTGTTATTACCCCACTTACCCGATGAAAAATGAAAGTACCCCCGGAAACAGAATCTACCCCAAATGTCAAAGGGATTCATGGGTCCTACTATTTGGAAAGGCTAATCTCAATTTTAAATATGTGAGAGGTCTTGTCGATTTATTATTTATCACCTTTTATGTGAACTATATTAGTGAACTACGATAATTATAATCGACACGGTCGAAAAACGATATTATATATAAAAATGCATGTGATGTAATGGCGATTTGGCAATACATATAACATATAAAGAAAAATGCAAAGTAATAAATAAATTTCCTAGTATGGCCTTCCTAAAATAGAAATTCTAATATTCTATTACAAATTCGGAAACCAACTCCAATGGTCTCTTGAACTTCAAGTGACACACCTCCGAAGGAAACACCGTCTTGATCAAAACTCCTTTCCTAATGGATCCGTCTTTAGGAAACACCGGAATTACAAAATAATAATAAAAATATATAGCTATTCCTATTATACATTTGTAATAAAAATTTAAATCTATTAAATTATAAGACGGTGATGCGAGATTACATTAAAATTACAACCGAATCGATATTCCCTTTCATTACGGGTAATACCAATTAAAAAACTAAGGCCATACTAAGATAAAATTACATAATTCAAAAATTATATAAATAAACTATGACATTCATCAAAGAAAAATGCAGCATTATAATATGTATCTAACATGCCAAATTATGTGCCATATCGCCCTATTTAAACTTATATCTTAAATATAAGCCGGTTTTATGGATATTCGTAATTTTAACTTATTAAAATTACACAAAATATTACTAAAATCTAATTTTAGTCCAAGTTAATTATCCTAACACCTTAGGACTCAAAAGTTAGTCATCACTCAATTTTTGACAATAATTCAACTTGATATAACATTTATGCTCATATAGACCTTAAAAAATCATAACTTTTTATGAAATAAATCCAAATTTAATTACAATAATTTCAAAATTTAAAATTTATATTTTTTAATATTCTGGAAAAATTGCATGACACTCATAATGTCAAAAATCAAGGTTAAAAATTTTGAAATTTAAATCGAGAAAATTATAGTTGCTTTTTATCGGTTTTATCAAATAAAACATCTAAAGCATACGAAAATTAATCCAATCAATGTTCCAACTTTAGATCTGAAATGTGCGATAATTATGCAACCTAAAATAATTTTCTCATGCCATTTAATTCATTTTAGATATTTATGCTAAAATGCTCACTCTTTATGTCATTTTTACACTAAAAATTCAGAAATCATGCAAAATGAATCAAGTTCATCTAAAATTTTACACATAGTGAGTAAAATGTTCATGTGACAACATATTAAAACTTCATGGCATGTTTCGAAGTTTAACAAATTTTAACCAATTTACCTCGATATATCTCATTTTTATCTCATAAAAATATAAATCATGCAAAATAAATCAAATTTATACGAAATTTTACGTACAATAAGTAAAATATAAATGTGAGGTCATATAAAAATTTCAAGGTCAGAAACAAGGTTTAACTATTATTAGCATTTTAAACACCATTTTATACATTAAAATGTAATAAAATTACTAAAAATCATTAAAATGAGCAAAAAATTACCATAAATCATCAAAATGACCTAAATTCATTTTAGAACCAGAATATATAACATACAAAAATTTTTGTGGCTCTATCTTCATAAATCACAAATTTTAGTTTTAATTAAGTTACAAATAACTCGGAAAAACCAAACCGATTATGCATGCAACAACCATTTGCTCTGATACCACTTGAAAAGGATACTATACCCTCTAATTAAACTCATTTAATTATTGATCTAAATAACTCTTTTAATTAGATGTTGATCTTATGCATGAATAACATAAAGAAAATTAGAAGTAAGAATAAAATTCCTTACAACATGAAATTGGATATAAGGGCACAAGTAAGAACACCTTTCTTACTTGTTCTTGAGCTTAAATATTGGATGATTCTTTTTGTCCCAAATTTATGAGAACCTCCTTTCGAATGCACCAAGACAACCCCCTTAAAACTACTAAATAATTAACTAGATTAATTTAGTAGTTGACCTTAAAAATGATCTAGTATTATTTTTTATTACTACTATAGTAATCTTTAAATTAGATCTTTGAATAATAATTTTCTCAAAAATATTTTTAGAGAAAACGAGAAGAGTAAGTAGTGGAAAAATGTAAGAATTAATTGAAATGAATAAAAACAATTCTTATTATTGAAAGGGGGAGTGAAAACCGGTTGGGAGGGAGAGGATTAGTGAGCCAATGCATCCCCATGTACTTTTTGCATTGTTCTTTTCCATATAAACTAGGGTGTAGTCTATTATAAGATGGTAATCATTATGTTTTTAACAGTTAAAAACAATTTACCATTTAATCCTATACTACCCTAAAACCGGTGCCCCTTTTGTAATGTGGAGTCCATTTTATTTTTGTCAATTTGTCATTTTGTCATATATTGTGTGACATGTGACAAGTAACATGTTATTAATAATATTGATGCATATTTAACAATTAAATATCATTACATATATTAATTTAATTATATACTACAATTGACTAATAATTCACATTTACAAGTAAATAAAATGGTTCATGTTAATATAATCTACAAAATATTGTAATTATAATTAACCGTTCATTCTTAATTTAATTGTTTCATAAACAATATTTTAGTAATATAACATCTTAATTACTAAAATGAATCGAATTTAATCGAATTACAATAAGATTCATATTCTTACTCACATACATGAATTGTTCAATTTTAAAGAATTAATTAATATGTATCAATATACAATTAATTAATTTTATCTATTAAGGGAATCGTCCTTTAGGTGTGACCTTAAGGGATCAACGAACTGATCCCCACCGTATAAACGACAGTAATGTCAAACTCTAGTCAGCCAATCATTACCGATTAATGTTGACCAGTTGACTTATAAAATGAATCATCCCTTTACATACTCTTATTATGATTTTCAATAATGTGATCGCACTATTGTTGAGGACACATACTCCAACACACACCTCCTTATTAACTCTTTCTCCATCACCTCAATGTTCACATAAAATGTCACACCCTCATACTCACAAAGGCTACGAGTATTTGGTTTACTCAACGTTATATCTTCTTCATTAAATACCATACTTTCATATTCACAAGACCTCAAGGAAATTGGCTCTTCCAACTTCACATCTTCCACATCAAAGGTTATTCCTTCATATTCACATTCTCGATCAATGCTTAAAAATTGGTGAGGAATGGTTGGTTGGGTGGTTGCTTAGGTTGCCTTCATTTGGGCAATTCGAATTGCCAACTCTTCACCATGGGTAACAATGCTTTGGAGAACATTGTTCCTATTTTGGCTCTCTTCTAGCACTTGTCTGAAGAAATTTTGTTGGTCCCATTATTTGGAGAATTATATTTTGAATGTCAAAGCCATGCTTATCTTCTTGTTGTGTGTGGGTGTGAAAGTGGTCATATTGTGGCATTTGGAATTGGTTGTAAAGTGAGTCTTGGGTGGGTGGTTGTTGTGGATATTGGATGTGGTGATTTTGGTAGGAAAGGTTGGGGGTAGTAGTTAGGACTTTCATTGTATGAGTTGTAAGGTAGGTTTGTCTTGACTTGCTCCTCAAACTCCCAATACCCATTGTAGTCATACTAAAAAGATCCACCACATACTCCATGTGTCAAGTCTTAAGCCATCATCATAGCTAAGACAAGGAAACAACTACAAACACATAAACTACAATAAAACGGTAAGAACGACCTTGAGGAAGAAGTTCCTTAAGGTTAAAGCAAAATTAAAATAGACAAACAAACACGAACTTAATCGCAAAACACCGTCCCTGGCAATGACGCCATTTTGATGGTCAGCGAGTCGTTGTTCACTCAATCAAGCAAACACATTTATATTTTCAACAAACAACTAGTAAGTGGTTAAGTCGAGGTCAATCCACGGGACGGTGTGATTTGGGTTCTAAGTCTATCTATCTCAATTTAGGCTAGTGTCACAATTACTGGGGTTTGAGGTTTTGTTCTAAACTACGACAAAGAAATGTAAACAATTGAAGAACAAGGGAAGTGAATAGAAATGGGATGTAAACAAATCATTAAAGACACTAGGGTGTCATGGGATCATAGGAGAATCATGGTAAGATAACATAAATGAGTCACATAGATGCAAGTAATTATTATTGTTGGAATCGAGTTAGCTTATGTATTACAATTCCTAGGGAGTTTTAGGTCCCGGAGCTAAGTCGATCAAGACTTTACAACACCTACATCGACTTAGTCCTCCCTATTCAACTATATGCATGGTGTAACAAGCCTTGAGTTAGTTTATATCTTACAAGTCTTGTTGAAAAGATAAGAGAATCATGCTAGGTTGTCAATCAAGCATTTCATTAAACATAATGTGGACACAGCCACTCGCGTCGTGCGCACTCACGTGTTGATTTCGAGGCGGCGTCAATTCTCCCACGGAACTCCTGCGTGAGGGCGAGGCACGTCATGGGCCGTTACTGATTTGAAAGGCATCGAAACCGGTGAAACATTTGACAAGCCTGCATTTCTGGAGTCGCCACCAATTTTTATGGAAAATTGAAACCGTTCGAATACTTCGCGTCATGTCAATATACAAAGTAGTGACATGAACACTAAGAAGTTCGTTACCCTTAGCATTCTATGTCTAGAATGACTCTCGAGATGCCAATGGACATGGATGTCCAGAGATAACTGGAGTAAGGGGTGAGGGTACGTATTAGGAAGCTCGTTTATTTAAAAACCTATTCCCGCCCGCCTCGATAGCGGCCTCTACTAATGATCAGGGAAGTGGTTTATACACGATAAGTTATCAATTGTATGCATGCTATGCAACATCCAATGTTTTAGACCTAACATGTGAGATTAGACTAAGTCGGTGAACAAACAATTTAGCACTCAATTGGGTCGAAGTTGGAAGTTAGATTAATTACATGTGAATGCCAAGTAAATAGATAATACAAGATAATAAGTAAAGAACAAACAAATAAATAAATAAGTTACAATTGATAAACTTGAATTTACATCATAAACATACTCAAAATATTTTGAAAAGAAAAGAAAATAAAAGAGATAAAAGAAAATAGAAGAAATAAGGAAATTAAAAGAAATAGGAAATAAAAAAAAAATATATATAAATAAAAAATATGAATTATAAGGAAAATAGTCAAATTATGGAAAATATGTCGAATTATGGTGATAATAAGAATAATAGTTGATTAAAATCCTAATTACAAAAGCTATGTAAAAACGAGAAGAGTTCAGAGGTAGAAGCCATCCCAGAACAGGCGCAGCAACAACTGCGTCCTCTGGAAGAGGCGCATCACTTGTTGCGACTGTTCTTGAGTTGGGTTCTGACTGGGAAAGTCAGAACCGCGGGTTAGTTATTGTTCGTTGGTTGATTTACGTCGATTATTAGCATACGACTCAAGTAGAAGTGTTTTAATCAGATTATATGCATCTAAGATTGTCGTAAAGTGAAAGAAAAAAAAAACGAATTAAAACGAAGGTTTATAAATTAAAGTTATTCACGACGTCGGAATCGATTTATATACAAGACTTTTAAAGACGGTTGAAAGCAAAAAGAACAAAGTCTGAAGAATAAAGAGAAATATGTACAAAAGAAGAATTTCAGGGACATGATATGAATGAATCGAGTCTCTTAAATCCGGGTTTGAATAACAGGAAGAAAATCCGAAAATATTTAATTATATGGGATTTAAGTAGAAAATTATTGAAAAGGATTTTATGAAATAAATAGAAACTGCAAACAGCAAAGGTTCGAAGAAATAAAGAAGAAAAAACGAAAGATGAAAACAAACAGTGGCACGAGGAAGAAGAAGTGGAGCGACAACGGATAAGCAGCCCCTGGAAGAGGCGCAACATATACTGCGACCATTCTAGAAGGCGCATCAGTTGGTGCGTTTCTTCTCGACGTCATATCACTGCTGTTTTTATTAAAACGGTTTGAAACTTGACTTTTGAAAACAGTTTGAGCATATTTATGATATGAAATCTTACGTTAATTATAATACCGAAATAAAATAAAGAAAATTGGGATTTTACACCCTCATACTTACATGTTAGCGTCGCAAGATTTAACTAAATCGGTTTTTTAGTGGTAACTCGACTCGATCTATGCAAATAAGAAAGTGCCCTTGAAAAAAGATTTAGACCAAACTGATTTAATTGATTGTGTAGTGGTCAAATTGGTCGGTCCTGCAAACGTGACTGGTACTCATAGAGATCTGAGCTTACGTGGTCTTAGAATGCAAAAGAAGAAGAGAAGGGCAGACACTCTGTAGATACCTCATTTCTACACCTCTCGCCAACCACCCAGTGATGATTGGGCCGCATGTTTAATACGCCGAACGATTTTATGACAGTCCAAAAGTTCACCGACAAGTGATAGCTCAAACACTCGAGTCAACCCCTTTGTCGTCTTCTACCTACCGATAAGATCATTTTGACAGTAATTAGAGTTCATTTGAAGTCCGGGTAAAAAACCGCTTCCTTTTCTAAAAACCGTTTAAATGTCGAGTCGGATATTCCAGAATGTTCTAGTATTCTCTGGATATTTATTCCTAATTTTAAATTAATATTTTTAAGTAAATATCTTCCGTATTTTGTGTTCTATAGAATAAGGAAGTGTATATCTACCGAAATTCCATAATAAAAACGCGGAAATCTTTCTTGCTGAGGAGGAAACATATGGGGAAAGGACGCAGCAGGTGCTGCGTCTCTTCCAAGGATCGCAGTAGCTGTTGCGCCTCTTCTCCAGCCTTTTTTCACGCTTTTCAGAATATTTCCGTGATTTGTTTCCGTATCCGTGTCATTCCTAAACTCCTTCACCTGTTTAGTATAAATCGAGACCTTCGGCCTCCATATTTGGCAGGCGAGTGTTCAACCCCTTCTTTCTCTCTCTTTGCATTCTAGACTACGCTATTGCTTTCGACGCCTACGTGCTTGATCAATGGACCAAGTAAGCTCAGATCATTCTGAGTCCCAGTCACGTTGCATAGACCGACCAATTTGACCAACTCCACGTTTAATCAACCTAATTAATCTTTTAAATCCTCTAATGAGGGCACTTTCCACGCATATTCGAGTCGAGCAATCACTAACGTTAACTTTAGTAAATCTCATTTCGTTAAACATGTAAGTCTGAGGGTGTAAATCCCATTTTATTATTGTACTTGTATTTTGTATCAATTAATGTATATTTATATCAAGAGCACGTTCAAAAACCGATTTAAAATCCATATTTTAAAACCGTATTTACAAAACAGCGAAGGTCAGACGTGGAGAAGAAACGCATCAGCAGCTGCGCCTCTTGAAGGGTCGCAGCATCTGCTGCGCCTCTTCTAGAGGCTGCTTGCTGCTCCTGCTCTTCTTCTTCTTCCTCGACTTCCTGTAAATTTTCCTTTTTCTTATTCTTTCTTTTCTTTCGTTCTCTATTGTAATTTTTGGTATATAAATTGTTTTTAACAAATCGCTTTTAAATTACAATGCCTAATTCGTCTTTAATCCCGAGTAATTCAATACTTGAGGGTTTTCGCCGTTTTAATTCAAACCGATTCTTCTGGGTATCGACTTGTTCATGTCGGGGTTATAGAAGTCCTATTTGATACAAAAGATTTCTTGTGTGTCTAGTTTCACTAATCTAACCTCAAGTTTCGTTCTTTTTTGTGTTTCCGACACGAGTTCATCATAATTATGTAAACCTTTGTAAATTCTCGTTTTTATTCGTTTTATGACTTGCCTAGATGCATGTAATTAATTAAAGCACTTTAATTCAAGTCTAATATTGATAATCCATCCTAAATCTACCAACGAACGATAATGATGTTGCGATTCTGACTTCACAGTCAGAACCCAGCTCTAGAATAAAGGCATGAAGTGTTGCGCCTCTTCCAGAGGACAAAAGCAAATCCTGCGCCTGTTATGGGTTGGCTTATGTCCCAGAACTGTTTCTCGCTTTAACGTAGCTTCTAATTACAGTTTAAATCAACTATTACTTCTATTATCACCTCTAATCTGACGTATTTTCATATTTTAAATTCCAATTTTATTTTCCTTCTATCTTCTTCTTCGAAATCTCGTCTTTGAGCGTGCTTTTGACGTAGAAGAAAATAACTTTGTAATTATTGTAATTTTAATTATTGTAATTCATTTATCATTTATTATTACGTATGATTTTTTTTCTTGGCATTCACATGTAATTAATCTAACATCAACTTCGACCAAATTGTTTGTTAAAATACATGTTAATAGACATAGTTTAATTTCACATGTTAGGTCTAAAACATTGTTTGTTGCATTGCATGCATTACATCGACGACATATCAAATATGAACGATTTCCCTAATCATTAGTAGAGACCGCTATCGAGGCGGGCGGGATTAGGTGTTCGAATTAAAGAGCTTCCTAATACGTACCTTTAACCCTTACTCCAGCTATCTCTGGATATCCGTGTCCATTGGCATCTTGAGAGTCATTCTAGACATGGAATGCTAAGGGTAACGAGTTCTTAGTGTTCATGTCATTACTTTGTGTCTTGACATGGCACGAAGTATTTGAACGGTTTCCAATTTTTCGACAATAAATTGGTGGCGACTCCATAAATGCAGGCTTATTTAACCTTTCACTGGTTTCAATGCCTCACAAATCGATAACGGTCCATAACGTGCTTTGGCAAACCAAGGTTCCGTGGGAGAAGTGCCGCTGCCTCGAAACCAACGCGCAGGTGCGCGCGGCGCGGTCGGACCATGTCCATAGTTTGTCGACTCCGCTGGGGGAAATACACTTATGTGTTACCCAGGGTAAAACTTGAACAAGGTTAGTGATTAGTTTATACGAGACAGTTGTCGATTTTCATTACTCGACCTTCTTAGGTCGTTTCATTTGATCTTCCTAGGCCCTAAACCAACCCATTCGACCAATCGTCCCATCTGGACGGTCCAAATTCTTATCTGGGCCTAAAGATGGATAGCGATTGATGTCAACCATACCACGATGCTTACTCATGTTTGTATCAAGAGCTTTCACTAGTCGAGGGAATGGACTAGGAACCGACCTTACTCATGTTTGGCACGGACCTGTCCACTGACCAGGGTTTGATTTCTTGGTATGGCAACCCACCTTTCTAAGCCAAAACCCTTTAAATGCACTTAGCATACCGTTATAATGCCCATATGTATGTCTGTATTATATACGTGATCACCATTTGTAAACAAAACCATGACGAAATTTTGTAAAATAAAATCCGTTTCAAAATGTAAACATTTTCAAAAATGGCCTAAAGCAGCGCAAAATAAGCTGAAACTCTGTCCAAATGTCGAGTCAAAATTCGAGCCTCAAACCCATTTCAAAGCTCACTTCGAGTCAGCATTACTACAACTACACTACTGTTGTCTAGGACAAGCATTTTAAAATTTGTCATTTTCAAATCTCACTTGACACAGTGGCATACACCCACTTCACGAGTCGAGTCTTTTTTGAGTAAGTGTGCGAAAATGGTCGATCGTGTTTTGATTCGTCGTCGATTTCTTATCCTCAGTCCAAAATGGTGGGAACTAGTCATGGAAGAGTTAATGGTCAACCCGAACCGTCCGCATATGGTAATGGTAAAATCCTAGTTGTACTCCTTCGTCTCCATACAAGCCAAGACCAAGCTTAAGATCGCCTTAACGTTATTGAAGGTCGTATTGTCGCTGTAGAAGCTAGACTTCCTCCTGCAGAGGATCCTATTCCCGACACGCTCATGCGCAATGATCCTCCACCCTTTGGACCACTAGAAGTCAATCTTCCACCAGGTCCTACTGAAGCTGAAAAGCGACTCCAGCATTTGGAGTAGCAACTAATATATCTCAAGGGAGATGAAATCTACAAGGAAAACAGCCGCAAATATGAGGTAGTAAACGCAAAACTGCCAACTAACTTCAACATGACCGACATCCCGAAGTTTGAGGGGCATGAAAACCCTTTGAACCATATTCGTGCATTAAAAGATTATATGTCTATCAAAGGCATTAAGCCAGAGATGTTCCTAAGGATCTTTCCTTCATCTCTGGATACTATTCCTAAGCAATGGTTCTATTCCTTGGATCACAAGAAAATCGCCACTTGGGACGACGCTGCAATTGAGTTCACCAAGCACTACATAGATAATGCTGAAATTCAAGTCAATATGCGCACTCTAGAGGTTCTTACCCAAAATGAGAAAGAAGGTTTCACCGACTTCCTATGTAGGTGGAGAAAGACTAGCACGCAACTCGTCGAATGCCCAGATGAAGCTACTCTTGTTGAAAAGTTCTTGAACAATTTAAGGCCAATCTATGCGAACCATCTAAGGTACCAAAACATAAAGTCTTTCAAAGACTTAACTGTATTAGGAACGAGAGTTGAAGACGACATCCATAAAGGACTCTTGTCCAAAACGATAGGTCGTGGATATCAAGGCACAACGAGTCGTTCTCATGGCTCCACTAGCAAGACCGACGAGGTCAACCTTGTCGAATCATCTACTAAGAAGAATAACCCGCAGAGGAAGTTCACCAACGTTGGTGACTCGTACTCAAATGCTATAAAAAGACTGATGAAACAAGGCAAACTCCAACCCATATGACCTACGCCTGACCCAGAAAAGAAGTCTAGATTCTGGGATGAGAATGCCTACTGCGAATACCATAGAGGCAAAGGGCATGATACAGATAATTGTTTCAAATTGAAGCATGCCATTCAGGATAAGATTGAAGATGGGCGCTTGCCTATACCTCCTGTAAGCAAGCCTAACAATACTCAGAATCCTCTTGGAATTTTGATGATCACAAATGAGGAATCCACCTTGGATTGTTCACACCTCATTTCTCTAGCTGAAGATGAGATTAATGCACTAGAAAATGAGGAGAGTTATTCCACTATCTCCCCTACTATCGCTGATTTTGTCGCATGGGCAAAGGGTGTAAGTAGACAAGTTTCAGAGCTAGAAGCTACAGTGGCATCCCTATACAATCCAAGCACTATACCTAGGAGAGACATGCCAGTGATTCCAATCTTGTCTCAAGGATCCACAATGCAAGAAGTAATCGCAGTGACCGACAGTCTAGTCGAGCAAATAATCAACCTGGAGGCTGAAATCATAAACTTGAGATAGCTTCATATCGCCAGTGGAATATGGGCGGATGACGATGAAGATGTTTACCTCAAAGAACAACCTCTAGTCCAGGCTAGTGAAGATCAAGATAGACCACCTTACTCGCTCGGGACGTCCATACCAAAATGTCACTCAAGGACAAATGAGTGGTCCAGTTGCTAATGGTCCAACTACTAACACCAATGTCGTCACACCAAATGATGGCGAAGATACATCTTCTGACCATTAATTGAAGGAACTTCAAAAGACAAAGGCTGATCTTTCAGTCTGGCAACTAGTTGCAAGTTCATTTCCTCAGCGCCAGGCTTTACTGCAAGCATTGGCTAAATTAACCGTTGCACACGACTCTACACCTGACGACATCGTCAACCTAGTCTTCCAAGACTCAATCATGCTAAGTAACCCAGTTACTTTCTCAGATGAGGACTTGCCTCCCTTTGGCGTCACTCAACCTCACTCTATACATCACAGTCACATGTTTGAAAAAAAAACGTACCAATGACTTTGGTGGATGATGGCTCCGAAGTCAATGTCATAACACTAAAGACAACATATAAGTTAGGCATGAAAGAATCAGACTGGACTCCAACTAACCAAGGCGTTTGAGCATACGTAGGAACGCGATGTAAAGTAATGGGGCTAATTAACCATACTGTGGCCACTGGGCCAATCGATCGAAAGGTTAATTTTCAGATAGCAGACATCGAGGCATCTTTCAATATACTTCTAGGTAGGCCCTGGATTCACGCTTCCAAAGCAGTGACATCTACCTTACACCAAAAGATCAAGATCCCTCTAGATGGCAAGGTAGTGACGATCACTTCATCACCTATCAAGGCCGTAATAGAGAAAATGCCAAGCAACTAAATGGTTACAGATCCATTGTACGAGCTTGGAGGATTTCAAATCATAAACCTTATAGAGAGCGAGCTAGCTCCCTTATAATTCAACCTATACTCCAACTTGGTGGTCAACTACATACTCAAATCCCAGGGATACTTCCCAGGGATACTTCCCAGGAATACCACTAAGCCCCATCAGAGAAAATACCTTTGCACCTTTTAAGGAAGGTAACTCCCAAAGGATACCACTAGGCTTGGGGTACAAGCCCACGAAGGCTGAAACCTTGGAAATGCTTGCTCTGGTTCAGATTCGCAAAAGTAAAGGAGTCCAAATGCAACCCTACCTCCCTACACTAAATGGGTACTTCGTCAGGGGAGGGAACTGTCAATATTTTCATAGATTTCCCAAACCTTGGCGTTACAGAGGCATTCAACTAGCTGCAATCGAGGTCTTCCACGATTGCTACTTCATTCCTCCAGATATGGTTTCTACCGTCAAAACTCGTCAGACACCTTGTATCGACGAACAGGCTGTTAGCCTTCTATTTGGAGAAGATCGATTCATCAAGGCAGTGCAGGATGAGATCATTACCATGATACTTCAAGACGACATTTCAACCCTGCAGCACTGATCACCGACACCAGCTCAAATTAACAGAATGGATGGATAAAGTCGATCAAATGGACCAACAATCAAGGAAAATTCTTCAAACTTACTACTGGAGAAGGAGAGATGTTCAAAGGAGAACCCAAAGACGATGAATTCGAGTCAGAGTCAGAATCGGAGTCGGAGTCGGGATCTAAGTCTAGAGAAGTCACTAGAGAGTTTTCTCCTGTCGTCACTCCCCACCCTTTTGTTCCTCCTAGCATAGCATCGCCAAGTAACAGTAGCTTGGGGAATGTCCCGGCAATTGTCCCTTTACCGCCACTGACTACTACGCAGATGGGTTTTTTGTTTCAGCTATTTTCAAACTTTATCATGAATAAATCTGATTATGCTTACTCCTTGTGTTATTCTGAATGCAATTCTGTTTACGATGATAGTAAAAATGATACTGACCCAGACTCAATCGAATTACCTCCCTATATAATTAAATAAATACTAGAAGAGGGGGAAGGGGCACCAGTTATAGAAAACACCAAACCTATCAACGTAGGAACGGAATTAGAACCCCAAGAACTTAGGATAGGGACGACCCTAAACCCAACTAAACGGGCCAGTTTCATCGATATCCTACACGAGTTCAAAGACGTCTTCGCTTGGTCTTACAAGGACATGTCAGGGATCGACAAGGATATTGCAGAACATTGCATTCGAATTAAGCCGGGTTTCAAACCTGTAAAATAGAAGCTTCGTCGGATGAGGACAGAATGGGCTCTTAAGATTAAATAAGAAGTTGATAAGCAATTCAAAGCCGGATTCATCAATGTTTCCGAGTATTCAGACTAGGTGGCTAATATAGTCCCCGTACCCAAAAAGGATGGGCGAATTCGGGTTTGTGTTGATTTCAGAGACTTGAACAAAGCGAGTCCTAAAGATGACTTCCCTCTACCACACATCGATATATTGGTAGATAATACAGTAGATCACGCACTGTTATGCTTCATGGACGGGTATGCAGAATATAACCAAATTAAAATGGCCAGAGAAGATATGCATAAGACAGCCTTCGTCACTCAGTGGGGCACATACTGCTATACTGTTACACCATTCGGGCTAATCAATGCCGGGGCTACATACCAACGCACTGCGACTACTTTGCTATATGACATAATGCATAAAGAGGTGGAGTGTACGTAGATGATATGATCGTCAAATCTAAGGATAAAAAAGGGCACATCGCTAACCTTCGCAAATTCTTCCTCAGACTGCGCAAATACAATATGAGGCTCAACCCTCAGAAATGTGCATTCGGGGTAACATCAGGCAAGCTTCTGGGATACGTTATCAGCCATAGGGGAATAGAAATCGATCCATCCAAGATCAAGTCCTGAATCAAGATGCCATAACCCCAAACAGAAAAAGAGGATATAGGATTCTTAGGCAAAGTACATTACATAATTCGATTCATATCGAAACTCACTATGATCTGCAAACCTATCTTCAAAAAGCTCAAGAAAACGGACCATACCATATGGGACGATGACTGTCAGAAGGCATTTGACAGGATAAAGGAGATATTGGCCAAGCCACTAGTGCTAATGCCTCCCCAACAAGATCAACCTCTTGGTTTATATCTCACAGACTGTTGGAAAAGAAGAAAGAGCTATCTACTACCTTAGTAAGAAGTTCTTGGAGTACGAGAGTAAGTATACACCACTCGAGAAGACATGCCTCGCACTTGTGTGGGCAACAAAGAAGCTACGCCATTACATGCTTAGCTACTCGGTTAAAGTGTATTCTAAAATGGATCCCGTCAAATACCTCTTCGAGAAACCCGTCCTCAATGGACGCTAGGAAAGATGGACCTTAATGGTCTCAGAGTTCAATCTCAAATACGTATCTTTGAAAGTCATAAAGGGGCGTGCTGTGGCTGAATTCTTTGCAGATAATCCTATCAACGATACGCAGGCAGTAGACATGTGGTCTTTTCCAGATGAGGACATTTTATAAACCAGTATGGATTCTTGGGATCTTTACTTTGATGGGGCATCCAATTTGAGAGGATTTGGGATAACAATGTTGCTCATTTCTCTTGAAGGCGATCATACACCACTTTCTGTCAAACTCGACTTCGAGGTGACAAAAAGTGCAGCAGAGTATGAAGCTTGCCTCATTGGTCTACAAGCAGCACTAAGTTTGGGCATCAAGAACCTTGAAGTTCATGGTGACTCATCCTTGATCATTAACCAAATCACTGGATCCTGGAAAATCCGAAGTGAAAGTCTAGCACCCTATCAGGCTAGGATAGATCAGATTGCTCAATTATTCGATCAGGTTACTTATTTACACCTGCCTCGCGAAGAAAAACAGTTTGCGGACGCTCTTGCAAAACTCGCATCCCTGATTAATATGCCAGACAACATGGCTGAAATGCCTTTGTGCATCGAACGCCGTTCAGAGCCAGCCTATCTACACTTCCTTATAGATGAGGAGGAAAACGAAGGAGAACCTTGGTTCCAGACCATTCTAAATTTCAAGCTTAATGGTACATATCCACCAGATATGGATAAGAGGGGACAACGCGCCATACGTCTACTTGCCTCTCAATACCTCCTCATACAGGGAGAGTTATACAAAAGAACACCACTTGGTGTCATCTTGCGTTGCATTGATCATTCACAGGCATAGAATGTAATGGGAGAAGTTCACGATGGAGAATGCGGTCCTCACATGACTGGACCTATAATGGCAAAGAAAATTACACGTCTAGGGTATTACTGGATGACAATAGAGTGAGATTGCATCAAATATGTCAGGCATTGTCAAAATTGCCAGGTCTTTGGGAATGTGCAACATGTCCCTACCTCAATGCTATATACTATGACATCTCCTTGGCCATTTTCTGCTTGGGTAATAGACATCATCGGGAAAATCACTCCAGCTGGGACATGAGGCCATTGTTACATTCTAGTAGCTATCGACTATTTTAATAAATGGGTCGAGACAACATCTTACACTAGCCTTACAGCCAAACATGTGGCAAAGTTCATACAAACCAATATCATCTGTCGATATGGTTGCCCACATGAAATCATCAGTGACAACGAGTCACATTTTCAGGCCGAAGCTGCACAGTTGCTAGCCAAATATAAGATCAAGAATCACCATTCCTCGCCGTACAGACCTCAAACTAATGGCGCGGTAGAGGGAGCTAACAAAAATGTCGTGACAATCCTCAAGAAAATGATCGATAATTATCTCGATTGGCCTAGCAAAATACCCTTTGCATTATGGGGATAACGCACGTCATTTAGGACGACCACTGGGGCTACTCCTTTCTATATGACTTACGACATGGAGGTTGTACAACCAGTAGAGCTAGAGATTCCATCTCTACGCATTCTACTCGAAAGTCAAATCCTAGAAGCTGAATGGAATACGGATAAGTATGATGAACTCGTCCTCTTTGACGAACCTAGGCTACGCGCATTACATAATGTTCAGACATATTAGGCACGCATCAAACGAGCCTTTAATAAATGGGTCAAGCCCATAAATATCAAGGAAGGGGATTTAGTGCTCAAGTTAGTCATACCTCTCTTACCTGTCGAACCACGGGGAAAATTTAAACCGAATTGGGTAGGACCGTTTTTGGTCAAGTCCATACTTTCAGGGGGTGCGGTTAAGATCACAGACCTAGACGGGAATGAGTTTTCTAATCAAGCTTATGACATTTCGCTCTTGCGTTTTGGCATTTTGACATCCTCATATCATCAAATTGAGTTGCATTTCCTTAGGAGTAAGTAGAGCACACGCTTATTTTTTCTAAGTTCATTACAAGCTCTTGCTTCGAACATTTATTCTTTTACATTTTTTCGAACTACATACAGGGTTGGATTTCATTTTTTCTAATGAAGACGTAGGTAATCCTTCACAGGATACAACCTGTCATTTCAGGATGTAAATAGAAGGACATTTGCATGTTGCATTTGAAATTCGACAAGAATAAATAAAGAAAATTTATGAAAGTTTCTTAACTAATAAATCATTTATTCATTATTCTTTAAATAATAGTAATACGCCAAATACATATAAAATTAAAAATGCTGAAAATTAAAATGCTAGGCGAGGATTCTAAATCGCCGACATTTATTACAACTCAAAATAATAAATAATACTATTAAAAATGACTAAGGCTACTCTTCCATTTCCCCCTTGCCTTTGTCGGCATTGTCACATTTCTTGTCTCGGCCACGAGCGGGACACTCTTGCGTTATTTCCGACCTAATCACTAACGGAAGTTCTCACGGTCTAGCTTTCCCATTTTGATCCACCACTATCTTCTCGGCAGGAGCATTCTTTGGTTCCTTCGACGGACGGGCGACCCGATATCCGACCTCTTCTTCCTCCTCAGTTAAGTACTTTTGGTTCTCCTTCGCCACTTCGCGGATTTTATAGTCTACGGACTCGTGTTTCCTTAACTTTTTACGCTCCTCGGGAGTGCCAGCTTCCCTCCACTGTAGATACGAGTTAGATACCCATAATGAGCTAACCGGACCGGGTATGAACCACATATTCCTTTGGGCCCAATGATTTGCCCACTCTCTACAAGACTCCGAAGTATGCGCCAAGGCAGTTTGAGGGACGGTGTCCAGCTTCGAGATTTTCTGTCTTAGGCCCACTTGCCTTATCAATCTCTCAGGAAAAGTATAGACCATGAATTCCAAGCCGGGAACGCGAATTGACCGTGTCGGATCCAAAGACGATACTCCAGTCACTGATCTGAGATGCCACCATGACACTATCCACCTAATCAAGAGCCCACCTTCACTCTTCAATTTATATTCCCAATAATCGCATACTCGAGTGAAGTCCACCGTGTATAGCCTCGTTCTCATCGCAATTAATCGGGAGTGATATCCTGTCACGTCAACTGGGGGATTGATCAACCGCAGTCTTTCCATCAGCCAGATCTGCAAAGAAGGGGAAGAGAGTCAATATCCCAAAACCGGCTAAAAAAACAAAAACAAAAACGGAAATAAAAAACGGCCGAATAGGACAAGAAGACGGGTTCTTACCTGTAAAATAATAGGATTCCCAAGATAAAGATGCTTGTTGTTCGCCTTCCTATTATCCAATCCCAGAATGGTCTCCCCTAGAATCAAGCATGCTGGCCTTCTACGCAGTTCCAGTTGCTCTACTATGCCTAGAAACCGAGGGTCACCCCTCAGCTCTTTGTCCACATGCCCTCGCAAGATATAGCAATGAAGAAGGCAAAATCCATAAGCTCTACGCCTCACCACATAAGAGATAGTAGGGTCCTCCTTATTTATAAATCGATCGACAATTTCGAACATACGGACACCTTTTAAGGTCACAAGATGGTCTATCTCAGCCTTGGTCAATCCAAGCAAGTCCCTGAATTTATTAGTATATCCTTGAGAGCTAGGAGGTATAGCTGGAACACTTTCGGCATCCCATTCTCCAACCGCACCAATTTCTTTAGGAAAAGGACAAATTTCGCCTCTCGAAAAGGCAAATACATGAAAATTAGGATCCCAATATTCAAGACAAGCATCCAGAAAGGGCCTAATTACCTTCACCACCTTCAAACTTATGATTGATGCTAGATTAAAAGCACCCATGTCGTGTTTCTCCATATTTGTAAATTCATTCGTCCACTCCTTAATGCGATTTTCAAAGGCATCCATAATTTTTTTGGACAATTTGAGAAGATATAGGAGGTTTTATAGGAAGTCAAGGAAGGGAGAATTGTGAGAATAGAAGCTCAATCGAGGTCTCTATTTATACTATTCGATGTTTCCTAAATTCAGCTTAGGACGGACTAACTGGAAAAAGGACGCAGCAGTTGCTGTGCCTCTTCGAAGGATCGCATCTCCTGCTGCGCCTCATCCACAAGCTCTCTTCCTCGTTTGACAGCCACGGGATCTTTCCTAAATCTGTTATAGTTAAAGTTTCCTATTCCTATAGGTGCTTAATTCTGTACTTCCGAATAATCACCAAATTTATGTTTCCTAATCTTTTACGGGTTCGCTTTTCGAGGCAAAATCGACATTTTCGCCAAATACGCAAACTTACTCGTTTTTTTTTTTTTTTTTTTTTTTTTTTTTTTTTTCGGGGAATCATTTCACTCCCTCTTTTCACAAATGTTTATGAAACACTTAGACATTTCTTTTAAAATCTTTTTTTAGGGGGTAGCCTTCCCTATCGCCCGGTCGCGTCATTTTTGTCCATTTTCGGGCACTTTTTTTCATTTTCTCTTTTTTCGCGCTAATTTAGGCCATTTACTTGTGAATTCTTTTTTGTTATATGTTTTGCTTGTGATTTCCAACGTGAATTTTGGCAGCATGACGGCGTAAACCGTCATATGCCAAACCTATTTTTCAAAGTGATGTGACCATAATTAGAGCATATTTAGTCCCCGAATTAGCCTTGTTCCCATGCTTTTTAGTGCATATTTGGGTCATTTATTGTCTTTAGTCCTTTGTTTTGCATATTCTTTGAGGTTTTGTTTCCTTGGTAGGAAAGGAGTGCAAACCTTGCATTTTCATGGCAAAATAGAGCTAAATTGATTGAATTCAATGACCAAGCATCAAAGAGAATCAAGATTAGAAGGCCTTTGTACATACTATAGTAGATGTGCAATGATGAGAAAAGATCCTTGCATCCCCGAGGAAATCTTCAAGGATTTTATGAAGAAAAAGGAAGAAAAGAAGAAAGAAAGTAGTTGTAAGACAATCCGAGCGGATTGTCCACAAGCCGCCCGTCCAAGAGGTGCAATCCGAGCATCTTCCCCAGCTGGACGCCCGTCCAGAACCACCACAATCCGCTCGTCTTCCCTTGAATCCGCTCATCCAACAAGCCCACAATCCGCCCGTCCCGTGCCCTGGACGCTCGGATTGTGTGTCAGCCATTTCGTTTTCTACACATTTCAAGGAAGGATGCACATATTTTTCTAAGACCGGCAAAAAGGAGACCGGAATTTCCCTTGAGACCGGCGATTCCTCAAGGACTTAATCGTCATTTAAGCCCTTAGTAAACCCTAATTTATGTAACTAATCCCCACTATAAATACCCCATTAGGATAATTAGAAGATCATGTTCTTCTTAGCAATCTTTAGTGTAGTTAATATCAATCAAATCTCTCTTTAATCTTGTAATCAACATTTAATCAAGTTTTAATACAAATTTCATTTCTTTAATCTCTTTTAGTTCATCTTTCATTTTGGGTAATTGAAGATTATTTGGGTTATTATTGGGAGCTTAACAACCTTCCAATCAATCATCAAGTAATTCTATTATTCTTTGCTTTATTATTGGAATCATTAGTAGGTATAATTCTCTTAATCCCTTTTTAATTATTGTTAATTATCCTCATTTATTGATCATGTTTCACTTTGTTGGTATGATTGACAATCTTGCTAGCATGTTCAACATGATAATGAGTGAGTAGTTTCCTTAGCTAAGGTTAATGGGTAATTAGGGAAAACCGACATGGGGGATGATTCATGCTTAAATTAATATGTTTACATAGTTTATTTGCTTGCTTGCTGCGATCTCAACTTATGCACATGTTATGTTTGATGAAATTCGAGCCTATGAATCCTTGCATTTTTTACCCATCACCTATCTTTTCAATGAGACTTGTAAGACATAAACCAACTCGAGTCTCATTATGCCATGCATATAGTTGAGTAGGGAAATTAAGTTGACTTGTAGGTGTTGTACAATCTAATCGATTCGGCTCCGGGGCCCAAACTTTCCTAGGATCGTAAGATATAAACCAACTCGATCCATCACAACAATAATTGCTTGTATGATCAATCATAACAATAATTTGAGAATATGTTTGTATGATCAATTCCCATGAATCCCCTATGACCCCATGACAACCTAGTGCCTTTTATCAATTGTTTACACCCATTTTTAATCATCTTGCTTGTTTACTTTTATTGCTATTTAGTTTAGTGATCTTCTACTCCAAACCCCAAATTGTGACACCCTTAGACACCACTAGTTGCAATTGAAAATCTCATCTCAATTCCCGTCCCTTGGGATCCGACCTTTACTTGCCTCTTTACTAATTGTAGAGTTGTTTGTGGAGTTATAAATTGTGTTTTGGTCTAGGTGCTCCTAACGACAAGTACCGAAAACTAAACCTCCAAGTGAGTCCGACCAAAAATGGCGCCGTTGCCGGGGACGGTGTTAACTTGATTTAGATTTTCTTGTATTGTTATTAGTTGTGTCTTTCTTTGCCTTGGGGAAGTAAAACTCCTTAAGGTTTGTTCTAATTATTTTCAAGTTGTTTGATATTTTGCATGTCTAGAAGATCACAAGGTAACTTGTTACCCTTTGATCCCGAAATTGAAAGAACTTTGACAACCAATAGAAGACTTGCTAGGAGAACTTTGAGAGGTATTGGTGAGGTTGTAGATATTCAACCAAACACTATTGAGCTCATCAACCCTTTTGCAAGAGAAGGTGAGGAGAACCCAACACAAAATCCAACACAAAATAAACCCACAATGCCTAAATTTTCATCACATTCCGTACCAACCAAGGAGAACCTACCCAATGGTACTCCCACACCACAACATTTAACCGGAAATTTCATTGCCAAATCCGCCTTTATCCAATTAGTCGAAAGAAGCCAATTTGGGGGGATGCCTAGTGAAGACCCTCACTCTCACATGGAGACTTTTTGCGACTATTGTGATGCGATTTCTCAAACCGGTGTAACTCAAGACCAAATTCGATGGATCTTATTTCCTTTTTCTCTAATTGGCACCGCAAAACAATGGTTGAAAGGCCTTGATAAGGCTACTCTCGGAATTGATTCTTGGAAGAAATTGGCTCTATCTTTCTACAAAAAGTTCTATCCACCGGAAAAGACTAACATGCTAAGAGCTCAAATTACGGGCTTTAAGCAAAGAGATGAAGAATCTTTGTATGAAGCTTGGGAGTGATTCAAAGGAATTTGTCGCGCATGTCCTCATCATGGACTTAGCGAGTGGTTCTTGGTACAACAATTTTGGAACGGTCTTTATGAAGACTCAAGAAACATTCTCAACATGGGATCAAATGGAATGTTCACCGAAGTTGACGACAATCAAAATTGGAACAAGATTGAGGAAATGGCGGTCCATAATTCACAATATAGTAGACCTCGCAAGGCTACTAGAGGAGGAAAGCATGAAGTGGACTCTATTACTCAATTGGGTGCTCAACTTAGTGCTCACATTGATACCTTCAATTTGAAGTTCGGAAAAGCTATGGCTAGACTTGAAGAAGCCTCAAAATCACCAAAGCAACATGTTAATGCCATGACGGCATCTTCATCAATCCCAAGTGGGATATGTGAGAATTGTGGAACTTTGGGACATGACCAAAGTGAATGTAGGGGAACAAATGAACAAGTGAATGCTTTTCAAGCATACAAGAGTGGTACCCCTTATTCAAACTATTACAATGAAAACACCAAATTCCACCCAAATCTCTCATACAAAAGCCAAAATGTTCAAAATCTTCAACCAACATACACCCCACCTCCCATGAGAAACCAAAATCAAAGACCCTTTTACAACCAAAACCAAGGCTACCAAAATCAAACTCCATACAATCAACAAAATGACCAAGGTTTTGATGTTCAAAAAATGGTCCTCCAAATGCAAAATAATCAACAAGAGTTTTTCACTCAAATGCAAAAGGATAGTGAAGCAAAGGAAATCACCATCAACAACATCCTAGCCCACACCAAAATGTTGAAAACCCAATTAACTCAACTATCATCTTCAAGCTCACAAAGAGAAAAGGTGCAATTACCACCTCAAAGTAATCCCGCGAGACATGAAACGGTTAGTTTCATTCACTTGAGAAGTGGTACGAGGTATGAAGCACCGGAGAAGCAAGTTGAGGATGAAGTTGTGGAAGCTAGTGACAAAGAAGAAGTTGTGCAAAACTCCAAGGATGGAGAACCATCAAAAGAAGAAGTTTCAAAGAAAAATGAAGACAAGGCCAAGGAGAAGGAGCCCATTGTGATTAGACTTCCTTTTCCGAGTCGTCAAACCAAGCCCAAATTTGATGACCAAATCGGAAAATTTATGGAAATTGTGAAGAATTTGGAAGTCTCGATTCCTTTCACGAAATTAATCAATCACGTGCCGGCCTATGCAAAGTACATGAAAGACATCCTTACGAAGAAGAAGTCGATCCGGAAGCTTGAGACTATCGCCTTCACTAAGGTGAGTAGTGCAATAGTTCAAGGGAGTTCACCTCCAAAACTTAAAGATCCGGGAAGCTTCTCAATACCGTGTACCATTGGCGACACCACGATCAACAAAGCCTTATGTGATCTAGGTGCTAGTGTGAGTGTTATGCCGTAATCGGTGAGTAAAAGGTTAGGGATGGGAGAGCTTAAATGCACCAATATCACACTCCAAATGGTCGATAGATCGACGAAGACACCATTAGAGATATGTGAAGATGTTCCCGTAAGAGTTGGGAAATTTTTCATCCCGGTGGACTTGTCATTGTTGACATGGAAGAAGACTCCAACATTCCAATTATTCTAGGTAGACCTTTCTTGCACACCACGGGTGCGGTGATAGATGTGAAGCATGGAGAACTCACTCTAGAAGTGAGAGATAAAAGCATAACTTTCAATCTTGACAAGACCATGAGAGATCCCCGTTTGCATGAACCATGTTTTATGGTTGATCATTATAGCCGGAAGGATGATAGGAAGAAGTCGGAATTCCAATGAAAGAAGAAAGTCGATGATGCTCCATTCAAAGAGCAAGGAAATTGTAACAAAGAGAGCTTGAAAAGCTCACCAAAGTCAAGCAATGAAGAAGATGGCCTCATTGGCCAAGACAAGAAAGTGGGAGAGTTGTCTCTATCAACTCAAGAGATCTTTAATGACCAAGTAGATGATGTTTGTGGTCTTTGGGACGATTAGTTTGAAGGGATTTTCAATCCCTACATTGGTAATGCTATCGATCAAGACCAACATGAAGGACAACAAGTGAAAAGATCTATTGAAGATCTTTATCATGATAATGAACAAGCTTTTGACTACTTCTTCAAGGTGTTGAGTAACATCAACAACACCTTGGACATGCCCCCATGACATCTCACTAAGGATGAGAGTTTGGTGGAGTCCTCTCCAAACCACCATTTTTAAATATTTCTAACTCCCTAACTTGCATTTTAATTCTTACATTGCATTTTTGTCATTTTTGGATTTTTATGCTTTGATCAAGATATCTATCATTTTTAAGAGAAGTGAGGGAGGGACTAATGATTTTATTAATGTGTAGTGCTTTAGCTTAGTGTGGGGATAGCAATTGCCTAGGCTATTCATGCCTTAGTAGTGCTCCTACAATGAAGAACACGGGATTTGAAGAATGAAAATGACACGGGATATGCAAGTGCATGGATGGAACTGAATCCAGGTAGACCAGGAGGAATCCGAGCGTCCTTATGGGGAATCTGCTCGTTTTATGGGAATCCGAGCATGTATGGGATAATCCGTCCGTCCAAATGAGCTGCAAATTTGAAAAATTTGGTCTGTTAGAGAATCCGAGCGTCCCAGCAGAGAAGACGCTCGTCTGAAAGAATCCGCTCGTCTTTGCAAGAAGTCGCTCATCTTTTTGCCAGTGCAGATTGAGAAAATTCGCTGTAACAGAATCCGCTCGTCTTTAAGGGTATCCGCTCGTCCTGAATTGCAGAAATCCGCCCGTCTTCACTGAAAGACGCTCGTCTTTAGGCGAGATTTCCTGAACCCAGATTGAGCAGAATCCGAGTGTCCCGAAGGGAATCCGCTCGTCTTCCCCCTGCAGTTTTGAAATTTTGGGTGTTTTAAATACTCCTTCCCACATTCATTCATACATTCAAAACACTACCCATAAACCCCAAAACCCCAAAACCCTCATCCTCTCTATCACCAAAAAACAAGATTTCCTCAACCAAATTCAACAAAATCAAATCCAAATTTCCCTACAACAACAATTAATCACTCCTTTTCCAACAATAATCAATCCAAGCACCAAAATCTTCAACCTTTGAGTCGATTTTTGAAATACAAAGGCAAATCCTTTCATTTTAAAATCGATTTGGGTATAATTGGAAATTGAAGACTTTCAATCTTTTCTTAGAATAATCATCAATGGCAAGAAGAAAAGGGTCAACAAAGGCACTTAAGGCAAAGGCACTCTCAAAAAGGCAACAATGCCTTCAAGCAAAGAAAGCTTCAATGGCTATGGTGGTTGCTAATGCAAACTTGGAAGTTCAACAATAACAACAAGATCCTCCCTTAGACGCAACAACAACAACAACTCCAGAAATTGCTAAATTATCAAACTATCCGAAGGTAATTTTCATTTCTAACTCCCATAGGGATACATTTTCCAAGTATGCTAAGAAAGCCATTCTACCCACCAAATTCATATGTGAAGATGCCATGAACAAATTGGGTGTCCTTGAACAAACAAAAGCCTTCTTTGAAGCCATGGGGTTGGGAAAACTGCTTACTACAAGAGAATTGACATACCCCTCCCTTACCTTGGAATTCCTGAGTTCATTGAAAGTGACTAAGGTAGAGACTAGAACATATATCGAGTTTCGCCTTGCCAATGTGAATAGGCGCATCACGTTTGATGTTTTGAGTAAAGCATTAGGTCTTAGTGATACATCATACTATGATAAGATGCCCGAAAAATATGACCCCTCTCCTCTTTGGGAGGCGATTTCCGGGAAGAAATTTGTGTGAGCTTTCATGCTTGTCGCGCTCTATTAGTCCACCATCCGGGCATTAGAGTGTGGCACAAGGTCATCGGGAATACTATAATTGCAAGAAAAGAGACTAATCACTTTACAAAGCTCGATTTTGTTCTACTTAAGTCGGCCTTAAATGTTGGAAGGGAATTCACTAAGCCTTACAATGCTCTAAGGCTTTAAGTGGAAAGATGGCTGAATGTTGATTGTGTTGGGAAATGTGTCCTCAACAATAGTGCGATCACATGATTTAATATCATAATTAAATCTCATATAAAGAATACATAAGCGATGATTCAATTATATAGTCAACTGATCAACATTAATCGGTAACGATTGGCTTGCTAGAGTTTGACGTTACTGTCGTGGGACGGTGGTGGTCAGTTGATCCCTTAAGGTCACACCTAAAGGATGATGTCCTTATCTATAAAGTTAATTAATTGTATGTCGATACAAGTTAATTAATTCCTTAAAAAATGGACATTTTGTTTTTAATAAGAGGAGATATGTATCTTATGTTAATGTGATTAAATAAGATCATATTTAGTGGATTAATATGTTAATTCACTAAATTATGTTGAGGTTTTAGAAAAGTTTCGAGGTAGAGGTAATTAGTTATTTATATTTACAAGAGGTTGTGAATTTAACTAACTAGCTATTATGGGACCCATTATATGTTGATATAATGATATAATATTACTCAATAAGTTGAGTGAATATATGTTTATTAATTTGTGTCATAATTGTTGTATGATCAAATTAATATTTAATTATGTACGATAATTAAACATAAGACTTATAAGCATTTGTGGGACAAATATTATAAGACAAAAATGGACCATAATAAGAGCATTGGACCGTTTTTTTTAGAGGATGTAGGACACTTGTCCTAAGTCTTCTATTTTGTCTAAAAATATTAAGACAACCACAACACTTGTCATGCTCACTCTACCACATAAGAGACTTTTAATAAAGCATTTGAAAAAGATTTTTGAGAAGTAAAATTGCTCTTATTAAGAGCATGGGGGCCGGACCTCCTTGGTAAAGACAAGAGCTTTTGTGCTCATCTTTCCCTCTCTCATATTCTCAAAAAATACAACATGCAAAACCTCTTTCTTGTTCATAGTTTTTCCTCCAAAAACTTGAGAAGTTTGATTCAATTTGTTCAATCAAATTACTAATATTATTAGTGTAATATATGAGTATTAGTAATCAATTTTAAGGTAAACTACTAAACAAATATCTAGCTAATATTATTTAGTGGGGATAAGGAATAATCTTGGGTGCAATCAAGAGGAGAGACTTGTATACTTGAGGTCTTTGGAGGATCGTCTTAATACTCATCATAGCTCAAGAACAAGTGAAGGTAGGAGACCTTACTTGTGCCCATAAACCGAAATTAGTAATGTAAGGGACATTATTTTCTTATAAATCTCTTATTTAGTTATGCATGCACTAGATCTAAAGAACAAATCATTAACAAGTTAATTTGTTCACTTTTAGAGGAGTCTAATAATAGGTATATGAACCTAACAAGTGGTATCAGAGCATAAGGATGTTGCATGCATAATCGGTTATTGTTTTTCCGAGTTAAAAGGTTAACATATAAAACTTAAAAATTTGTGATTTATAAGTATAAGCCACGAAATCACCATGCATGTTATATATTCTGGTCCTAAAATGTTTTTAGGTCATTGTTATGATTCATGGAAATTTATTGCTCATTTTAAGGATTTTTGGTCATTTTATTACATTTTTATGACTAAAATGGGAATTAAAATGCTAAAAATAGTTAAATTTCGTTTCTGATCTTGGAAAATTTATATAACCTCACATGCATATTTTACAAGTTGTGTGTAAAAGGACGAGTTAATTTGATTAATTTTGCATGATTTATGATTTTTATGAGATAAAGATGGATTAAAAGAGGTAAAATGGTTAAAATTAGTTAAATTTCGAATTAAGCCATGATCTTTTAATATGATGTCACATGCAATATTTACAGAGAGTATGTAAATTTCTAGATTTAGATATCTTCTTTAGCATGATTTATGGATTTTTGAGTAAAAATGGCATAAATAGTGACTATTTTAGCAAAAATTAGCTAAAACGTATTGCATGGCTTGAGAAAATTATTTTAAGTTACATTAATATCCCACTAATCAGATATAAAGTTGTAAAAATTATTGGTTTAATTTTCGTATACTTTATACATTTTATGAGATAAAAACGATTAAAATGTAACTATATTTTCTCAAAACTAATTCGAAAATTTTAACCATGATTTTGGACATTATGAGTGTCATGGATTTATTCCAGAATGTTCAAAACATTTAAAATTCAAATTTTGAAACTTTTATGATTTAATTTGGATTTATTTCATAAATATTGTGTTTTTAAGGTAAAAAATGAGCATAAAATTAAATCAAGTTGAATTATTGTCAAAAATTTAGTGATGACTGATTTTTGAGTCCTAAAATGTGTTAGGATAATTAACTTGAGCTTAGATGTGATTTAAGTGTTAATTAGTGATTTTAAAAGGTTATTATCACGCATTTCCATAAAACCGGGTTATATGTACGTCATAAGTTAAATAGGGCGATTTGAAACATCATTTTGCATGATAGGTACATATTATAATGCTGCATATTTCAATTGTTGAATGTCTTTTATTTATATAATTTTGTATTATGTAATTTTATCTTAGTATGGCCTTAGATTTAATCAATATTACCCGTAATGAAAGGGAATATTGATTCGGTTGTAATTTAATGTGATCTCGTATCACTTTTATTTTTTATTTCATTAGTTTTCCATTTTACAAATGTATAATAGGAATAGCTTTGTATTTTTATTATTATTTGTAATTATGGAGCATCTTCAAGACGGTGCCATTCGGAAAGGTGATCCGACGAAGACGGTGTCTTGGGAGGCGTGCCACTTGAAGATTCAAGGGACCAAAGGAGTTGGTTTCCGAATATGTAATAGATTATTTGATTTTCTATTTTAGGAAGGCCATACTAGGAATTTTATTTATTGCTTTGCATTTCTTTTAATATGTTACATGCATTGCCAAATCGCCATAACAACACATGCATATCATATCGAGTCATCGACCGTGTCAATTATAATTATCGTAGTTCACCGCTTTAGTTCACTTAAAACGTGATAGATAATAAATTGACAAGACCTCTCACATATAAAAATTGAGAAATAGCCTTACCAAAAAGTAGAAACCCATGAAGTACCAATTTCACAAGGGAGTTAATCCGGCTTCACCGTAATACAAACCTTGTTACGTTGGCGAAGTGGGGTAGTAAAAAGTTATTACATCAAAATTTGGATTTAGCTCAACGGAAGTATTGTTGACCGTAGTCGCATGTGTTCCGGGCTAAAGATGAGAATTAGAGTAATTTTTATCGACCGAGAGTTCTAAAAGTAGAATCGATTAAAGAGGTAATCCACTGAGTTATATTAATAAGGGATGAATCGGCTCACCGTGCCCAAGTTGATATGAATTTGGATCTCGGAATCATTTATGTAGTTGGGTGGAAGTCACTATATAAATGCAATACTTGTAGTTAAATTTACGAGTATTATTAAAACGATAGATGTTAATTATTTCCTTCATTTTCGGTCTTTGTAGTTAATTATACGCAATGAATTCATCTTATACTCCTACACCCATCACCTTAATTCATAGCTCCAATCATACGATGAAAAATGCTCCGATTATGACAATGATACGATTAGAGAATTACACGTTGGCTTTAGTAAGGATGGAAATCTTTGTCTTTTTACTACTTCTTCACCTCCCACTCACATACTCATGCCTACCTCTCAGGTAAAAGGATCATATGAGGAGAATCTCAAAGATTCCAAGATATCCTTGTTTGATGAAACAAGGAGAAATATCAAATTAAGTGGGAGTTCTAGCAAGAGTGTCCTTGCAAATGAAAGGAGTATTGGTATTAATAAAGAAAAAGCAAAGAAAGGTAAGAAACCCAAATCCGATTGTGAATTGAAAGATGATAGTGAGACTACCACAAAACCAAGATGGGTATCCAATCCTACCATGGATTTCATTATTGTAATGTCATGGGCCATTGGAGGCGAAATTGCCCCAAGTATTTAGAAGATATCAAAGTTGGGCTTGTTACTCCAAGTGGGACTTGGAAATGTGGAAAAGCTAAACAAGAGTAATATGAATCTCCGACAATGAAATGGAGCTCGGGTAGCCGCCACTTCATGAGAAACTTATGTACTTGTTTTTGCTAATAGCTTTGAGTTATAATTTACATAATTGTTATTATGTATCCACTTAGTCTAAATCATTATTTCCATGTGAGACATGAAAGGATCTATATTTTGTCCTCAAAGACAATTGTTGTATTTTATTGAAAATAGACATGGATGTGAGCCATGTTACTTATCTTTATGATACACAAATTTTAGACAGTTCCAACTCATGTAAAGATATCTACATAATACGATCCAAAAGACTCATAACTAGTAATCCAAATGATTTGTACATTTGATTTTTTCAATTGGGTTACATAAATAAGAAACGCATTAAACGCTAGTGTCGACTAGAATTATTGGACCATTTGATTTTCAATCATATGGAATATGCGAATCTTGTCTCCTTTGCAATATAATTTGTACTTCCTTTAGTAGTAAAGGAATACGAGCAAGTGATTTGTTGGGACTAATACATGCCGATGTATGTGTTCTAAATATGCATCATCGCAAAGGATATTTATGACTACTTCGTCACTTTTACCAATGATTTAAGTAAATAAGGGTATATTTACTTAATTAAATATAAAGTGAAGCATTTGAGAGATTTGAGAAATTTCTAAATGATGTAGAGAACCAATTGAACTAAGTACTAAAGCATTACGATGTGATTGTAGTGGCAAAGATCTAAGTAATAAATTTGATTTATTAAAGATGGATTATGACCTAGGGTCACTACCCATAAGATCAAACTAATATGAGTTGGTTTGAGTTATTGAACTCAATTTTGGGAATTTGCAATCCAATACGGACAAGTAATTCTAATCGGATGGTCAACCATGAGATACCTAGAATAGAGAGTCTATTAAACCATATGACATGAATCAGACTGCCATATATGTATCAAGCTGCCATGTTTGGGATGGCCTTTTGAAAGCTAATACATAGTCTAAGTAAAACACCTAAAACTCCGTTAAATATATATGTTTGTGACTCACAAAGCTATCTCTCATGAATATTGATATATTTCTGAGAAATAGAGTGGGAGTAGATTGAATCGTCACAAACATCTCTGATAGTTGAAATGTTACTTTGTGAAAGTAATTGAATTATAGAGTGGGAGTTGGTATTGAACTATTATCTATGAAGATAGTATGAGAGCATAGTTCAGTAGGAGTCTATCGCACATGTCTTAGTGTTTAAAAATATTACTTTGTGAAAGTGATAGTATCATGACCTTATTACATACGAGCCGAAGCATTACAATCCGAAAATTGTTGCTCATAAGAAGATTTACTTTAAAGTGAGGGTCTCTTTAAAGGTAAATAAAGCTTTAGAGTATACAAATGCATAAGATTTACATAAAGATGTTGATCAAGATAAATTGTGTTAGGAATTGCTGCATTTCATTTTAATGAAGAATGGCAAATAGAATTCGCTTTTCTAAAATGGGAATTTAGAGAAGGAAGTGTTTTAAAAACACAAAACCTTAGATGAAGATCTAAGAATCCTAACATATTATGCATAGCTATCTTAAGTGATCACAAGATGGTCTTAAGCTAGCATTAAAGGATTATACTTTTCGTTCATGTGATTATAGTGAATTGTTTCATTCACATGATTGAAGAATCATGATATACATGAAGTTAAGTGGGAGCTAGAATTGTTTCTCCATGTCATATATGATGATAACATATTACTTATTGAGAATAATATACCAATGATCTCTTCTGGTAAGAGTAATTGGGAGACATGGAAAGGGATGCAAAGTATTCTAGATTTTGAATCTATGTGAGAGAATATTGGCATAGAGTTGAGAATCTTATGAGGATAAGATATTTTATATCTGTTGTACAACAACAAAGTTGAATGGCTTATTCATGATGATGAAAGTGGAATTACTGTGATGGAATCATAATCGTTCACTGAACCCATTAAATTGATTACATAAAATCGATTACTAATGTTTCCGCCATTAGAACGATTATGTATGCCAACAGACGCACCTGCTGTGATGTACCATTTGCTAGGTACATTATGAGTCAATAATAAGTTAATTCATAAGATGGGCTTGTGAAAGCCTTAAAGTACAATTGATGACTTGTACACATGTTTGGATGATAAACTAAGTTAAGGTGTTGAAGGGTTACACAAACTTTAGTTTCCAAACTAAAAGGGATTTGTTGAAATCCTAGGATGAATTGTTGACAAAGGAGTAAGAGACTAAGAAAGGTGTTTTAGTTTCGCGCATTGCAAATATCTACAAAAGGAATCTAAGTTGTAATAGTCAACGTAGGGATTAAGGGTGAATCCCTCTACAAGTGACTTTATCACATGTTATGCGATAACAGTGGGAGCGTCTTTCAAGTTAAAGAGCCCAAGTCTTGCATAAGTACAGACAAATACTTAGAAATGAATTCATGTCATTAGAAGATGACATTGAATGGAAGGAAATAGCAATTAATAAAGTTGGAATATATGGATATCGGGTATATCCACTTGCCAAGCTTGCATTGCATTTTAACTAGTGTTATTAATACACTAAAGATGATAGAATATGAAGTAGTAATAGTGCATTGACTATTCATATGTGATAATCACATTTATCGTTTGAGTTTTATTAAACTCACTCGCTACCTTGTCGTATCCAAATGGGTTGTAGAGACAAATTGAACCCCATTAAAGTGAACTGGATTGACATGGTATTCGCCCCTAGTTACTTATATGAGGTGACGTCTCCAAGTGACTAGAGTGTGATGCGATTGATGGCAAGTTCAAGTGCCATAGAGTCATATGGGATGAGTAGTCGATCACATAGGCAGACTGTATAAGACAATCTGTCGGGCAGTGACCGCTTATAGAGTTCTGGTAATTCATAAAGCCTGGTCGTGGCAAGAGCTACTATAGTATTCTTATGAGTCAATTCTTTTGACTAGAGACTATTCGCCCAAGTTGGCACAACTTCTGATTAGCTTTGATTTATACTCTACGATTTCGTAAATGAGGTCAAACTGGGTATATTTTGGGTTATGATGGACTGTGGCTGAACGAAGGGAATAGGGCGATAGGAATTTTCCACCCCTTGTCAGGGTTGTTTGAAATCTCAAGGCCACTCGAGGAGTAGTTAACTGGAAATGCGTGGCCACGCTCGGAAGGTATCTATGATAGATAATTCCGGTCAGACAGTTAATCTCCAGATCGAGAAAACCACTCAAGATATTATCAAATATAAGTACGACCTGCAAGACACCTTGCATTGAGTGGGAGATTGTAATAGGACAAGAGAATTGGTGACGCACACTTGTCGAGGACAAGTGGGAGATTGTTGGGAAATGTGTCCTCAACAATAGTGCGATCACATGATTTAATATCATAATTAAATCTCATATAAAGAATACATAAGGGATGATTCAATTATATAGTCAACTGATCAACATTAATCGGTAACGATTGGCTTGTTAGAGTTTGACGTTACGCTTTAAATGGGACGGTGGTGGTCAGTTGATCCCTTAAGGTCACACCTAAAGGATGATGTCCTTATCTATAAAGTTAATTAATTGTATGTCGATACAAGTTAATTAATTCCTTAAAAAATGGACATTTTGTTTTTAATAAGAGGAGATATGTATCTTATGTTAATGTGATTAAATAAGATCATATTTAGTGGATTAATATGTTAATTCACTAAATTATGTTGAGGTTTTAGAAAAGTTTCGAGGTAGAGGTAATTAGTTATTTATATTTACAAGAGGTTGTGAATTTAACTAACTAGCTATTATGGGACCCATTATATGTTGATATAATGATATAATATTACTCAATAAGTTGAGTGAATATATGTTTATTAATTTGTGTCATAATTGTTGTATGATCAAATTAATATTTAATTATGTAAGATAATTAAACATAAGACTTATAAGCATTTGTGGGACAAATATTATAAGATAAAAATGGACCATAATAAGAGCATTAGACCGTTTTTTTTAGAGGATGTAGGACACTTGTCCTAAGTCTTCTATTTTGTCTAAAAATATTAAGACAACCACAACACTTGTCATGCTCACTCTACCACATAAGAGACTTTTAATAAAGCATTTGAAAAAGATTTTTGAGAAGTAAAATTGCTCTTATTAAGAGCATGGGGGCCGGACCTCCTTGGTCAAGACAAGAGCTTTTGTGCTCATCTTTCCCTCTCTCATATTCTCAAAAAATACAACATGCAAAACCTCTCTCTTGTTCATAGTTTTTCCTCCAAAAACTTGAGAAGTTTGATTCAATTTCAAATTACTAATATTATTAGTGTAATATATGAGTATTAGTAATCAATTTTAAGGTAAACTACTAAACAAATATCTAGCTTATATTATTTAGTGGGGATAAGGAATAATCTTGGGTGCAATCAAGAGGAGTGACTTCTGTACTTGAGGTCTTTGGAGGATCGTCCTAATACTCATCATAGCTCAAGAACAAGTGAAGGTAGGAGACCTTACTTGTGCCCATAAACCGAAATTAGTAATATAAGGGACATTGTTTTCTTATAAATCTCTTATTTAGTTATGCATGCACTAGATCTAAAGAACAAATCATTAACAAGTTAATTTGTTCACTTTTAGAGGAGTCTAATAATAGGTATATGAACCTAACAGATTGTGGTAAGGAAGGCACCGCTTTTATCGTAAATGGAGGTCTAGTTACTCTCTTGGCCAAGTACTTTGATCCAAATTTCAACAAGGATAACACCTATGTGGCGATCAAACGGGGTCATCTCATTGACATGGATGCTATGATTAACAAGTACAAGTGGTTCAAGCACAACTCTCTTGACACCAACTATGGGTGGCTCACCAATGATGCTAGATCTTTCACTTTGCCTTCCAAGATATGCCGCTTGAGTGCTCATAGAACAAACTACCTACTTCCACTCTCAAAAGGTGCCGAGTACATCATCCGTCAACAAAAGGGCGAGATTGAAGAGCCCTTCTCCTCCATTGTCACACCACCCTATCCTTTTAAATATCAAGAGTTCAAACCCGAAGGTGTTGAAGTGGGCAATGACTACATGACTCTACTTATGCAAGAGATGCATAAAAAAGCTTACAATAATCGAGTAGATGCATACTTGGACCAATATCCACCCCTTCTTCATTTAGCTAGGCAAGGACTACTTGATCCTTCATGTCCTTTGCCTAGTTGGGCGTATAAGGAAGTCTTCTTTCCAAGCACATCTAGGGGTGAAAGACCGGGTGAAGATGGGAATGTCGATGATGAGGTTGATGATGATGAGGGTGTTGACGAAAAGGTAGATGATGAAGAAGAAGAGGCTAATGAAGATGATGAAGGAAGTGAGCAAGGAAGTGAAGAGGGAAGTGGTGACGAGTCCGCTTCTATGGAGGAAAATGATGACAATGATGATATGGTGGAAGACTAGCAAGCTTTGGAGGCTCCTACCCTCTTGAGGTTTCTCTACTTCTTTCTTTGTTTTATTTATTTTTATCTTGATCATAGTTGGAGAGTTCTAGCAACATGAGGACTAACACCTCGGCCCCATTGAGGTGTTCTTATTTTATTGTTCCCATTTGAAAAATCCAAAATGACAATTTAGTTTCATGCATTGCATCTTGTGTGCATGAACTACCCCAATTTTAAGACATTAGAAATAATGTCTATCTCAGTTTGGGGAAGTACATGCATACGCAACAGGAGGTAATCTAAATTACGCTCTCCGTCATAACAAAAAACCATGCATCATTTAGTGTAGATTAGTATAGCTTGCATTTAGTATAGAATTCATGCATCATACTTGCATAATTTCCTATCATTTTGGCCATTGAGGACAATGCCCATATTAGTGTGGGGATGGGAAATTCTAACTTAACTTTTATTGAAAAACCCAAAAAAAATAAAAAAGTTTCGAAAAAATCAAAAAAATTGAAAAATTTGAAAATCCAAAAACAAGTTCATTTCCTTTGTAGTGTAGACTTGTATATATTGTGTTTGTTCTATCCTTGTTCACATTGATCGACTACGCCACATCCGAGACATGAGGATATTGAAGACCGCATGGTATGATCTTCCCAATCTCCTTTTTCCTCTTTATGTTAATGACTATGTGGCTTTATTTTCATTGATGCGGTATAACAATGTGAATTTAGGACTTGCATAAGAATATATGGCATATTAGTTGGTAGAATCACTTGCATTAGGATGTATATGTGGTAGTTGCATCATGGCATGTAGTTGCATGTTATAAAATTTTGCGAAACCGTCTACTTGGGAAGCTTGACAAGTATATATAGGCCCTAGTAGATGCTTTTTCTTCTTAAAACTTTGCTTGTTAGAATACTTGTAAAACATCCTAGGATGTGTCATGCTAGTGTTCTTTGACCCATGGATTAAGGCCTAGTCAAGAGTACCTTGTGGTGTGATAACTCCTTGGCTACCGTTTATTCCAAGGTGACCCTTGAAACCATGCAACCATCATTCATCCATGTTCTACCATACATTTGTCATCAAAAAGGGAATGGGCACAAAAATTGTTCATAAATTTGAGTTCAAGAAATAAAAAGAAAGGAAAATGTTTGCAATTGCATCAAAAGAAAAGAGGAGTAACCAAAATGAAAACTCCTATGCTTCAAATATAAGGCACCCTCGTTACTAATTGGGGTGACTTTGAAAATGTTCAAAAAGAAATGCAAAAAGTTGAAAGTTGTCAAATATTGAAATGCCAAAAATCAAAAGAAATGGCAAAATAAAGTGTTCTCAAATGTCAAATGCCACAAGAAATTGGGGGGAAAAACAAAAACAAAAGCAAACTCCCAAAATGATACTCAAATATCTATCGATCCCTTTATCCATCGTATCCATTTTTGTGCATGGTAGAGAGGGGACGATCCTTCTTCTTGTCTACGCAAGAGGGGGAATTCCGCGATCCTCCAGTGTTTCTAACACCATAGAAAGTCTACTCTTGACAAAAGCATTTAACGATTGAGGACAAAGGTACCCTAGCTTGACACAATTTGGAGGTGATTGATTGGTATCCTTCTAGGCTTAGTAGTTTGAACAAATTGCATCTATGAAGGAGTGTGTACCCTTGAATTGCTTCCCTTGTAGATAATTTCTGCCACTTAGATGAGGAAAGTGTCTATTCTTTTGTAGATGCATCCATTACTTGATTTTATGTGCTTTAATGTTTGGATGTGTCGCCATTTTGGCAAGACCCACCTTGCCTTGCAAGAAGGCATCCTACCTCATGGTTGTCTTGTTGTGAGTTGAAGGGGCGGAGTGAGACCCGCTAATTGTCTCATATCGGCTATGCTATTAGGTTAGTTTAAATAATGGTCCTAGTCTTTGTCACCTCTTTACTCGGGAGGAGCAAAGGTTCGGTTTGGGGATATTTGATGTGACCATAATTAGAGCATATTTAGTCCCCGAATTAGCCTTGTTCCAATGCTTTTTAGTGCATATTTGGGTCATTTATTGTCTTTAGTCCTTTGTTTTGCATATTCTTTGAGGTTTTGTTTCCTTGGTAGGAAAGGAGTGCAAACCTTGCATTTTCGTGGTAAAATAGAGCTAAATTGATTGAATTCAATGACCAAGAATCAAAGAGAGGACAAGATTAGAAGGCCTTTGTACATACTATTGTAGATGGGCAATGATGAGAAAAGATCCTTGCATCCCCGAGGAAATCCTCAAGGATTTTATGAAGAAAAAGAAAGAAAAAAAAGAAAGAAAGTAGGTGTAAGACAATCCGAGCGGATTGTCCACAAGCCGCCCGTCCAAGAGGTGCAATCCGAGCGTCTTCCCCAGCGGGACGCCCGTCCAAAACCACCACAATCCGCCCGTCTTCCCTTGAATCCGCTCGTCCAACAAGCCCACAATTCGCCCGTCCCGTGCCCTGGACGCTCGGATTGTGT
Organism: Silene latifolia; assembly: GCF_048544455.1. Classification (NCBI taxonomy): domain Eukaryota; kingdom Viridiplantae; phylum Streptophyta; class Magnoliopsida; order Caryophyllales; family Caryophyllaceae; genus Silene; species Silene latifolia. The sequence continues at coordinate 866,036 of NW_027413123.1, read as the reverse complement.
GTCAACCATTTCGTCTTCTACACATTTCAAGGAAAGATGGCATATTTTTCTAAGACCGGCAAAAAGGAGACCGGAGTCTCCCTTGAGACCGCCGATTCCTCAAGGACTTAATCGTCATTTAAGCCCTTAGTAAACCCTAATTTATGTAACTAATCCCCACTATAAATACCCCATTAGGCTAATTAGAAGATCATGTTCTTCTTAGCAATCTTTAGTGTAGTTAATATCAATCAAATCTCTCTTTAATCTTGTAATCAACATTTAATCAAGTTTTACTACAAATTTCATTTCCTTAATCTCTTTTAGTTTATCTTTCATTTTGGGTAATTGAAGATTATTTGGGTTATTATTGGGAGATTGACAACCTTCCAATCAATCATCAAGTACTTCTATTATTCTTTGATTTATTATTGGAATCATTAGTAGGTATAATTCTCTTAATCCCTTTTTAATTATTGTTAATTATCCTCATTTATTCATTATGTTTCACTTTGTTGGTATGATTGACAACCTTGCTAGCATGTTCAACATGATAATGAGTGAGTAGTTTCCTTAGCTAGGGTTATGTTGGAATATGTGTCCTCCGACAATAATGCGATCACAATTGAATTTGAATGAATAAATTAGTATAAATACAAGATATTGTGATTTATAATTGGTAAAATATTTTGGTACAAGTAATTATGAATTACTAAGTCGATTTTTGTATATGACGTATTTTTATTAATACGTTGATTTTTAATATGTTAAAAATACATAACAATCTTATGTGACATGTGACATGTGACATATTGACAAAGATAAAATGGAGTCCATTTTATCCATGTATACCGAAATTAAGGGGAGGATTAGGCATATATTGTGTTGATTATGTTAGTGGTAAACATAATCATTTCCTACTAAACTAGCCATGCAAAACCTAGTGGTCATTGTGAAGACAAACTTGTGCATGCATTGGCTCCCTCTTTTCCCCTCTTCCACCCGGTTTTTGAGAAGAAAAACACCTTGGTTTTTCTTCTTATTTTACCTAATATACACTACAAAATACATTAGTGCATTATTCATTCACAATCCATCTAAAATTAAAGTTTTAGAAAGATAAAATCTTCCTTCTCCTCCCTCTCTCTTAACCGCTTTTCATAGAGAGACCAAATTATTTTTTGGTCATTTTTATACAAAATTAGTATTATTCTAGTAATAATAATATTAATTTATTAAGTTGTTATCTTGGGTATAGTAATTTTGGGAGGGATTCTCTTCTTGAATCCTTGTTCATCCATTAAGGAGAGCTCAAGAACAAGAGAGTAGGAGAACTCTCGTGTGCCCTTAAGATCCGAAATAGCAATGTAAGATAATGATTTCTTCTTTAATTATATTTTGTTTGCATGCATAAGATCACCTTTTTATTTTATGACTAAATTAAAATTATAACATATATGAATATGTTGAGTAAAGAGATCTAGATATCTAACAAGCGGTATCAAGAGCCTTGGTTGTTTGCATGCAAATCGGTTATAGTTTTTCCGAGTTATACGATTAACATATAAAACTTGTAAATTTGTGTTATTATGATATATCACAAAATAACTTTATGCATGTTAAAGTTTCTGGTCCTAAAATGTTTTTAGGATATTTTGGTTATTTTATGGATTTTTATTGTTCATCTTATACAATAATGACATTAAAAATGTGATTTTATGATTAAAATGTCATTTTTTGACTAAAATTATCTAAACTTCGAATTTTCCAGTGATTTTTTGATATGTTATCAAATGTTTTATTTTGAAATGTCCTGTAAATTTTCAGAATTTTTGGAGTTATTATGCTCGAAAAATGGATTTTTCATGTTTAAAATTGGATTTAAATGAAAAATAGGTTAATATGAGATAAATTTCGAATATGGTCATAGAAATTTAATATATTGTCACATGCAATTTTACAAGATGTGTGTAAAATAATAGGCTATATTGAAGTCTTTATGCATGATTTATGAATTTTTGATGAAAAATAGTATAAATGGTGACTTATTTAGTGAATAATTGCTAAACATATTTCATGACAAAGGAAAAACGTCACATGTTGCATTTTATTATCTTTTTCAGATCTAAAATTGAAAAGTTGATGAATATAATTTTCTCATGTTTTTATGATTTTTATTGATAAATCCGATAAACCGCAACATAGTTTTTCCAATAATATTACGAAATTTTAAGCTAAGTTTTTTTTTGAACATTATGAGTGTCATGGTATTTTTCCAGAATGTTCATAAGTTTAAATTTCAAATTTCAAATTTATTTGGAATTTTTGTGATTTATTTGAAGTTTTATAGCTTTTATTGTATTTTTAGGTCCACTAATGAACAATTTTCAGAAATATGAGTTAAATATGGTCAAATAGCTAGTGGAGACTAATTTTTGTGTCCTAAGAAGTTAGGGTAATTAACCTGTGCATAAATATGAATTTATGTAATTTTTGTGATTATAAAACGTTGAATCACGCAAATCCGTAAAATCCGTGTAATATACGATATTGGCTCCTTAAAGGCTATTTAGCATAAAATTGGGCATGTTCATACATATTATAATGCTGCATTTTATTTATGATTGTCATAATTTTATTTTATGTAATTTTTGAATTATATATTTTTTACTTAGTATGGCCTTAGTTTTTAATTGGTATTACCCGAAATGTATGGGAATATCGATTCGGTTGTAATTTTATTGTGATCTCGTATCACCGTTTTGTAATTTAATAGATTTATTTTATTTTAAATTACAAATGTATAATAGGAAATTATGTAATTTATTATGTAATTTATTTATTCCGGAGTTCCTTGAAGACGGTGTCACACAAGATGGCGATACATAAAGACGGTGTTACCTCGAGATGCGTGCCAAAACCGAAGTTCAAGGGACCAATGGAGTTGGTTTCCGAATTTGTAATAGTTAATTCGATTTTCTATTTTAGGAAGACCATACTAGGATTTATTTTTATGCTTTGCATTTTTTTTATATGTCGCATGCATCGTTAAATCACCATAACTAAAACATGCATCATCTTCCATCGCGTTTATCGACCGTGTCAATTACAATTATCGTAGTTCACTTAAAACGTGATAGATAATAAATTGACATGACCTCTCGCTAAAATAAACAATTGAGACATAGCCTTACCAAAAATTAGAAACCCATGAAGTACCAGTTTCGCAAGGGAGTTGAGCCGGCTTTACCGTAAGACAAACCTTGTTACGTTGGTGAAGTGGGGTGATAAATGTCTACCCACCGAATTTATAAAGATGAGGGTTGTTTTCGGCTTTACCGATGCCCAAGTTGATGTAAGTTTGGATCATGGACACATTTATTCGAAATTTGGGTTGAACTCAACGAAAGTATTCTCGACGGTTGCCGGATTTGTTTCGGGCTAAAGATAATTTTTAATGTAAATTTATCGACCAAGAGTTCTAAAAGTAGAATCGATTAAAAGGTTAATCCACCGAGTTATATTGATAAGGGTTGTTTTTCGGCTTTACCGATGCCTAAATTAATATGAATTTGGGTCTTGGAATCATTTATCAAGTTGGGTAGAGGTCACTAGATAAATGCAATAAAACTTGTTTAAACTTATTTTACGAGTATTATTATATTGAAAACGACATATGTTTTATTCCTTCTATATTTTGTTTTGTAAACCGCTCTTATTTCTCATAACAAATGGCAAATCCAAACACCAACACCAACGCCACGCCTCTCACTAATACTTCATGGCTCCGATCCTTCATGGATCGATGTAAACTTGAAAAGAATGGGTCAAATTTCTCCGATTGGGATGCCCAACTCAAATTAGCCGCCCAAGGTGACGACAAGCTTCGTTATCTCACCGAGGCCTCTCCACCCGAACCTAATGCTAGGTCGAGTGCCGCTACTAGGGAAGCATATGAGGCTTACCATAAGGAGTCCGCCGCAATGAAAAATGTGTTGATCTTTGCGATGGAGGCGGATCTCCAAAGGAGAGCCTTTAAAATGGGCACCGCTAATGAAATCTACTCTAAGCTTGTGACAATGTTTTCACAAACTCCGCGGATCGTCCAATATGAGGCGGCCGCGGCATTCTTTGATCTCGACTTCAAAGAGGGCCAAAAGGTTAGCCCTCATTTGCTCAAATTAATGGAGCTAGTCGAGACCTTGAAGAATCAAAAAGTTGAAATCCCCAAAAAACTCATTGTAGATAGGATTCTACACTCCTTATCCAAAGTCAAAGCGTATGTTCAATTCCGGGTGAATTTTAACATGCAAGACAAGGACGTGTCTCTTGAAGAATTGCACAAGTTACTTGTGCAAGCCGAAAGAGACATGGGGTTAAATGTCAACCCACCCAAGGATGTGCTTAACATTAGCACCAAAAGCAAGGGGAAGTTCAAGAAGAATGGGAAGAAGGGTAAGAAACAAGCTCCCACTTTCACCAAAGCTAAGACTTATGAAGCTAGCACTTCCAAAATCAAGAAGGGTCCTCTTGATAAATGCCATTATTGTAATGGTGTTGGACATTGGAAAAGAAATTGTTCCAAATATCTTGGTGATATTAAGGCTGGAAAGATCACTTCAGTAGGTAAATGACTATCCTTTCTATTATGTTTCTAATTCAACTATGGTATTGTGATACAAAGTTGTGATAATGTATCCCCTTTTTATTGTAAATAGGGCCTCCACCAAGCAAGGAAAAGGGAAAATAAAAGCAAGCTCGAGAAACCATTGAGAAGCTAGGAATAGCTTCCATGAAGCTTCGCTTTTTATTGTCTTATTTTAATTATGTTTTGGATTTTAGAACCTTTTGATTTCCGTGTTCGACATGGAAATGTATTTTGGATAATTGGTTGTATTTTGGATAATGGTGGCTTGGTTTGCAACCCAAGTCACCCGTTTTATCATTTTTATCCTTGTTCTAAAATTCGTCTTTACATGCTTGCTCATAGAAAAATATGATTATTCACATAGAGTGATCTAATAAATAACTATAATGATGGGATTCATTATATGTTCACACGCTTAAGGCTTGTGTATGATCATTTATAAAGTGATATTGAGTTAATGAACTCTCTTAAAGGAATGTCAATCACCATGTACACTTACAAAATATAAAGCAATTAGTCAACCTATGAAGTAGTTGTCCTTATACTTCAAAAATCATTATTTGTGTCTCATATGCTATCTTTGAATCTCTAGTGTATTTATTCTAAAGATAGAGTGGGAGAAAAATGAGGACACAAAGAACACCAAGATAAATTTGTGTACTTGTGTAAATGAGATCTACGCAAGGGGAGAATGATTTGAATGGAGGTATACCTATTTATATGGTATACACGAATAGATGAGATCTATGGTCTCGAATAGATCTACATGACAAATAGAGACCAAGTGAAGTAATCAAAACGAATATTTTCTCAAGATAACTACACGAGGAGACCAAAAGAAAGTTTTGGAATAAGAATGACTAATATAAAGTCTTAACAAGAGTTTTTGACTTGTTTATGATAAATTTTGACCAATAGTTTCAACATTAATATTTACTTAAGAGCCTAAATGAATCAAAGTTACATCCTAGAAAATAAATGAGATTTATGACTAGAAGTTGCAAAGATTGATATACCGATATCTTCATAGCTAAGTTTTAACCACGCTAATGTCATTACTTAACCTCATTATGAAAATAAATTGGTTAAACCTCCTTCCGAAAAGGGTATTTTGAAGGACGTGTATTAGATATTATTCATATTTAAATAATGGCATTACCACGAATCATTTTAAAATGAATGAGTTGGAGATTAAGATCTCTTTCCATAAGGTTGAGATTGAAACCTTTTCAAAATAGGTATTTTGAAAGGATATGATGGGAACGTATATGGTTTCATCTTAATAACTTTGCGAAGCAACATAAATTACATTTCTTGGAATGTTTCGATTGAGTAGTTAATTTCGAAACATGTGGAATTAAGTGGGAGTTTGGAAATTATCATGTGAAGACATGGAATTTAGTGGGAGCAATCATCTTGTAAAAATTTACAACTCACTACTCATTGAGAATGACGAGCTAGTACTTTCTTTCACAAAGAAGTATTTGAGTTTTCAATTCTGGATGAAAATGGACTATGATGAATCCAATTAAATCATGAGATGTTGGATAGGTATTGAGACATACACATCGAATCAACGAGAAACGTAGGCTATTCATGTAAATGAAAATGGAATTTCCATTAGCAGTCATGGTCGTTCCTTGAACCTAAGAATAGTTTTTTTTTTGGTGAAATGTAAGAAATCTCATTAAGCTCAAAGACTATTACAAGCTAAATAATTAGGTTTATAGGATCAAACTACATGAAAATTATACAGTGAGAAGTGCATTGATCCAATTAAACTCTTGCTCATAATTCTTCACATTCAGTTTCACCCTTGCATGAACCTGCATCAATCTGATAATTTGAGTAGTCAATGTAGCAGGTCTCAGAAGAACACCATCTCGCTTCGCACTTTGTTGCGTTCTTCGCCATATTGAATAGTACACTGCCATGAATGCAAGTGTACAGACATTCTTCTTATAAGCTGGCCAATTCCTTCTCCCTATCCAAACAATACCATTCCCAGTTGGAACTGGTATTTGCAAGGATAAACAGATTGCCTCCAACACCATTTTAGTATAGCTGCAGTCTTGAAAGAGATGACTAAAATCCTCCTTCCCATTTTCACATATGCAGCACTGGTCATTAGCAATAACACCATGCCTAAACAGTTTTTCTTTGACATTCAGGGCCTTCCTGAGCATAAGCCAACAGAAAAAGCTATGTTTAGGTACCATCCAGCTCTTCCAAATTAACCTTGCCCATCCAACCTGTTGATTTTTCTGCCTTAGCCATTCATAACCTGAGCTGACTGTGTAACCTCTCATGTCTGCAAGCCAACACCCATTGCTGTACCCAGCAGAGAAAACATCTCTAACTGAGCAAATGGTCTTCCAATTTCCACCCATGTGAGTCCTAGGAGTGTGATTAACCCACTCACTGCCTTTCATATAAATTTGGTGCACCCATTTAACCCACAAACTGTCAGGCTTGCTATATATCCACCATACCAACTTCCCCATTGTAGTTGTGTTCCAAGTAAAGCTATTTTTAAGACCAAGTCCACCCTCCTTTTTAGGGGAACAAACCTGGTCCCAATTAACCAAGGGGGTTCTCACATATATACAAGAGCCATCCCAAAGATAGTTCCTACAAATGCTATCAATCTTCCTCAGAACTCCTTTAGGAATTAAGAAAATGCTAGTCCAGTAGGTGTAAAGAGAGGTAAGCCTAGCTTGGACCATCACCAACCTTCCTGCATAAGATAATTTCCTAGCACCAAAAGATCTAATCCTGTCCACAATTTTATCAACTAGTATTTGACAGTCCTTCTTCCCCATTTTCCCTGCAACAATTGGAATGCCAAGATACTTAAAAGGAATGTTACCCTCAACACAACCAGAAGCACTGATGATGAGCTTGTTCATATGTAAACCAGAAGATTGTGAAAAGGTGGCAAAAGATCTCAACAACACCATTACAGACTGAGTATCCCCTCTGGAGAATAACAACAAGTCGTCTGCAAACATAAGATGACTTAATTGCAATCTTCCACACAAAGGGTGGAACCTGAACTTCATGTTGGTAGTTGTAAAGTGCAGAATTCTAGAGAAATATTCCATGGCAATTGTAAACAAAAGGGGAGATAAGGGATCCCCTTGCCTCAATCCTTTCTTCCCTTTGAAAAACCCAAAAGGCTCACCATTCAGAACAAGTGAGTATGAAGCAGTAGTGATGCACTCCATAATCATTAGCACCAGATGAGGAGGAAAATTCAAAGCAGTTAGCATCTGGTGAATGAAGCTCCAATTAACTGAGTCATATGCTTTTTTGAGATCTACTTTGATGAGACATCTGGGAGATACAGAAGCTCTCTTGTATAACCTGATGAGATCTTGGCACACTAATATATTCTCAATAATGTTCCTTCCTTTAACCTAAGAATAGTTGATGACATGATTAAAAGTTACTAATGTTTCCGCCATTGGAATAATCATGCACATGTCCAAAATAAATCATATGCATAAGAGCATAATGGATCATTGGGAAGCCATAGAAGAAACGTCATGAATTCTCGAGGAGAATCCGATGAGCAATTTCAGTGTTTGACAGAAGACTCTGTTGTGTGTCAAGAGGTTGCACATATTGCAGTTCGAACACATGTAAGGATTTATGAGAATCCTAAGCCTGACAAGCTAAAAGGAGAAATAAAAGTTTTTGGAAAGATACTTAGTTGAATAAGAAGTTACCCAAAACTAATCTTTCCTAATATGCTAGGACTTGTGAGAAGTGCTAGGCTAATCATCTTGACAATTGTTGCAAGATTCTACAAAACATATACCTAGTGCATTGTGTGTGGGTGGAGTACTTGATCAGTACAAGTTATATCATTCACCACAAATTCGTTTGTTATGTGATAATCGACAAAGAAGTTCTTTTAAGATAAGAGCCGAAACCGAGATTTTGAACCTAGATGTGTACTTGGTAAGGTTCATGCTATGATAGATAACATGAACGTAAAGGAAAATGCAATAAAAAGAAGTTTGAACACATGGACACATGATATGTTAAACTTCTATTGCAATCAACAAGTGTTTACACACTTACGATATGCATCACAGGGTTGTTATATGGTATTGACTACCCGAGTGTGATGTCGACATTTGTCGTTTGAGTTATTATTAACTCACCTTATACTTTGTTATATCCAAACGGGTGTAGAGACAATTAAACCCCGTTAAAGTGAACACGGATTAGCATTGTATTTGCCCATAGTTACTTACATGAGGTGACGTCTCGAAGTGACTAGAGTGTGATGCGATTGATGGCAAGTTCAAGTGCCATAGAGTCATATGAGAATGACTAGTCGATCACATAGGCAGACGGTTATGAACATTTTGTCGGGCCTTATGACCGCTTCTAGAGTTCTGGCAAATTTATATAGCCTGGTCGTGGCGAGAGCTACTAGAGTATTCAAATGAGTCGATTCTTTTGACTAAAGACTATTTGCCTAAGATGGCACAGTTTCAGATTAACTTTGATTTGTGTTACTACGACCTTCGTAAATGGGGTCAAATGGGCATATTTTGGGTTATGATGGCTGTGGCTAGTCGAAGGGAATGAGTGCGATAGGAATTGTCCACCCCTAGTCAGGGTTATAACAATATCTCAGGGCCACACGAGGAGTAATTAACTGGAAATGCGTGGCCACGCTCGGAATGTATCCATGGTGGATAAATCCGGTCAATCAGTTATTCTCCAGATCGAGGAAACCACTCTCGATATGATCACTTGCAAGTACGACCTGAAAGACACCTTGCATTGAGTGGGAGATAGTAATTGGACAAGAGAATTGGTGACGCACACTTGTCGAGGACAAGTGGGAGATTGTTGGAATATGTGTCCTCTGACAATAATGCGATCACAACTGTTGATCATGATGATCACATGTTTAAGTCTCATTTTAAAGAATACAATTGGGAAGTAATATTTTACTGTCAACTGGTCCACACATATCGGTAATGATTGGCTGACTAGAGTTTGACATTACTTGTCGTGCGGCGGTGGTGATCAGTTGATCCCCTTAGGTCATACCTAAAGGGTAACACACTTAATTGATCATTTAATTGATCGTATGACGATACGGGTTAATTAAATTACTTAAAATTGACGGACGATTTTGGAAGTAATATTTATGTGTCTCATTGTAATTTGATTAAATAAGATACGGTCTAAGTAATCGAATTGTTTTGATTACTTAGATGAAATTTTTGTTTAAGGAAACAATTGCATTTGAATGAATAAATTATTATAAATACAAGATATTGTGATTTATAATTGGTAAAATATTTTGGTACAAGTAATTATGAATTACTAAGTCGATTTTTGTATATGACGTATTTTTATTAATACGTTGATTTTTTAATATGTTAAAAATACATAACAATTTTATGTGACATGTGACATGTGACATATTGACAAATTGACAAAGATAAAATGGAGTCCATTTTATCCATGTATACCGAAATTAAGGGGAGGATTAGGCATATATTGTGTTGATTATGTTAGTGGTAAACATAATCATTTCCTACTAAACTAGCCATGCAAAACCTAGTGGTCATTGTGAAGACAAACTTGTGCATGCATTGGCTCCCTCTTTTCCCCTCTTCCACCCGGTTTTTGAGAAGAAAAACACCTTGGTTTTTCTTCTTATTTTATCTAATATACACTACAAAATACATTAGTGCATTATTCATTCATAATCCATCTAAAATTAAAGTTTTAGAAAGATAAAATATTCCTTCTCCTCCCTCTCTCTTAACCGGTTTTCATAGAGAGACCAAATTATTTTTGGGTCATTTTTATACAAAATTAGTATTATTCTAGTAATAATAATATTAATTTATTAAGTTGTTATCTTGGGTATAGTACTTTTGGGAGGGATTCTCTTCTTGAATCCTTGTTCATCCATTAAGGAGAGTTCAAGAACAAGAGAGTAGGAGAACTCTCTTGTGCCCTTAAGATACGAAATAGCAATGTAAGATAATGATTTCTTCTTTAATTATATTTTGTTTGCATGCATAAGATCACCTTTTAATTTTATGACTAAATTAAAATTATAACATATATAAATATGTTGAGTAAAGAGATCTAGATATCTAACAGGTTAATGGGTAATTAGGGGAAACCAACATGGGGGATGATTCATGCTTAAATTAATATGTTTTCATAGTTTATTTGCCTGCTTGTTGTGATCTCAATATATGCACATATTATGTTTGATGAAATGCAAACCTATGAATCCTTGCATTTTTTACCCATCACCTATCTTTTCAATGAGACTTGTAAGACATAAATCAACTCGAGTCTCATTAGACCATGAATATAGTTGAGTAGGGAAGATTAAGTTGACTTGTAGGTGTTGTAAAATCTAATCGATTCGGCTCCGGGGCCCAAACTTTTCTAGGATTGTAAGATATAAACCAACTCGATCCATCACAACAATAATTGCTTGCTTATAATTTGAGAATATGTTTGTATGATCAATTCCCATGAATCCCCTATGACCCCATGACACCCTAGTGCCTTTTATCAATTTTTTACATCCCTTTTTAATCATCTTGCTTGTTTACTTTTATTGCTATTTAGTTTAGTGATCTTCTACTTCAAACCCCAAATTGTGACACCCTTAGACACCACTAGTTGAAATTGAAAATCTCATCTCAATTCCCGTCCCTTAGGATCCGACCTTTACTTGCCTCTTTACTAATTGTAGAATTGTTTGTGGAGTTATAAATTGTGTTTTGGTCTAGGTGCTCCTAACGACAATTACCAAAAACTAAACCTCCAAGTGAGTCCGACCACAAAGCTAACCTGCAGATACAACGAGCACCCAGCAGCAAAGGCACGTAGGCCGTCATATATACAACCAAAATGTAACAACCAAAAAAGAAATATACATCAAAGTACAGAATCCTGCCCAAAATGACGTCCAAAATGTACAAATGTACAAACAACAGTCAGTAAACTAGTCCTCACGACCCCTCAGCTCAGTCACTGTTGCCTCAAGGGCAGCGATCTCAGTATCTCTAGTCTCGAGCTCTCCCAGCAAACGGGCCATCTCCTCCTGGGACTGCACCAGCTCACGCTCCAGGTCACGCTCCCTCTACGCAGAAAAATGGAAAAATGGAGTGATACTTCACTTCGCAAAATTGGAGATAAATAAAAATAAGAAATAAAAGACGGGTACAAAAGGTTCATACCTGCCGCCCAGAGCCACGTCTGAGGGCCTCAATGGCTGTAGCACGCAGCTGGTTGGCCATCCTCCACAGCTCCACGTGCCTGGACGGTGCCACCTTCATTCAAATACAGAAAAGGTTCAAGTAAATGCATTCCTATGTAATAAACCATAAAATACTAAAGACGACCAAAGCTGGGGGCTTACCCTCCTCACGACGTGCTGCCACTCATCCAAACCAGTGTCAGTCACCACCTCCCTGAAATCCCGGATCTCTGAGATCACAGTCATGCCCGCCGAGTCAGTGTACTCCAACGTCTCTGGAAAAGCTGGGGGCTCGACGCCCACAACCTCGATCTCCTGCAAAACTCAAGTGGTTCATTATTTGCTTAACATTCAGCATTTATCAGATTTATCAAAGACAAGTGAATGGTAAATATGCTTACCACGATCGGCGAGTACGCCAGCCTCCGGCGAACAAACTCAGCGTACTCCTCACCAGGAAGGAGGAGGGCATCACTACTCACGCTAGCCAGGTCCGCTGTCCTCTAAGCCTCTGCAGGTTCTCTAAACATCGTCCGTGGAGGATCGATGGGAACTGTAAAGGTTTCACAAGAGCACAGCCGAGTCAAACGCTCACCCAAGTACTACACAGGCCCCATTGGCGTCGTCAACAGTAGGCTACTCGAACTCCGGGGACGAAGAACCTCAGCTACAAAGGCTGGAGCCCCAGAGTAGCTCTCCCAAGACCGGGGCACCAACTAAAGCAAGGAAACGAGGCGTTATTCTTATGATCATCTCTAAATAAAGGGAAAAATGAAATGAAAATCAAAGACACTTACGTTGTCTAAACTCAGGGCATTCATGCCCCTCCGACAATCATCGTAAGAAGACCGCTGGCTCTTCTGACGACACATGTTCCAGTCTCTCACAATGGGGTACACTCTCGGTACGTCCGCCGCCCTCGTTGGCACAAAGCTAGGAAAGTAGGAGTATACCCACGCCTGCAGGCAAAATAGTAATGACTACAAATCATTCTCTACGAAAATAATCCTTCATATTTTCCAAAATAATCTTTTATATCTACAAAAGTGATCTTTCATAATTTCAAGGAAGGTTCATACCTCCAAAAGGAGCCCACGACCGACAGTGGTAGGAGAAGTCCCCTTCTCCATCAACTCCGAACGAACCATAGCCCTCATGTAACGTGTGAGGACCGCAAAACTAGGAGTAACCCAGTCCCAGCGACCTAGGCTACTCAAGTGAGAAAGAAACGGAAGAAGTTTCGTCGACAACCTCTCCCCCTTGCTCCGAGGTAAATCGAAGACAAGAACCACCACAACCACAAACGGGCCCGCTGCTTAGCAGTACAAGGTGGTGGAGGCACCATGCGTCCATCCATCCTCACTCTCGCTGGAACCCTACTACCGAAGTAGTCCCTGACGTAGGTACTCGGCACTAAACCGAGAACCTAGGCCGCGCCCGCATCCAGGTTCCAGCCAACCAAACTCCTCGCCTCGGCCGAGTATACTCTCATGGCCACCGACGGCCATATCAATGACTCCTCTCCACACGGACACGAAATCATACCGTAATCCTCCAAGGTGACCTCGATCTCTCCAAAAGGTATATGGAAAGTCGAGGTTATATCCCAGAACCGATGAAGAAAGGCTCGACTCATGCTGAGGTTAGCCCGAATCTTTCTCTACTTGATCTCCCTCTAGCCTCGTACCAAGGCACCAAAGGCTCCCTGCTCGATGATAGCCTTCTCCTCCTCCGACAGCTTCCCGAAGGCGTCCATCATCGTCGTATGAACACGAGCAGGACCTCATGTTCCCAGCCTCCTGCATCAATTCAAAACAAAGCTTTCTTAAGCAAAGCAAATGACAAGAAATAAATAAATAAGTAAGGAAGTGACAAGCTGAAGGCTTACCATGCTCCTCGCCGTCCTATACGACAACTGGCCCTCTTCCACTTAGATGAGATGTCTCCCATCCCATTTCTCGGCTCACTCAGGTGCTTCTGCGAGCTGACGGCCACCTCGTCCTATATTGGCCCTCCGTGCGGCCTCCTCCTCTACGTCTTCCTTCATTTCCTGAGTCGCTCCCAGAGCGGTGGAAGGCTCAATGTCAGTGCCCATAGGCTCTCTCGCCGATGTAGAAGGAACGTCCTCTGCAAATCGAAATGAATAAAGCAATGCTAAGCGCATTTTCAAGAATTTTCAAACATTTCAAGCGTTTAAAAGCGGTCTTTCTAGCCATTTTTGGCCATACTTTCCAAAGTCCGACCACACATATGGTAGTATAAGTCAAAACGAGTCTAAGTTCTAGCCTAGTTGCGGGTTTGAGTCGAAAATTCGGCAGTATTTCCTTCCAATAGCAATTATCCCACATAAAAGTGTCCCGGAGAAGCTGTCACAAATTGAAAATCCTGCTTGATAGCATGTTTACCCATTACTCAAGGGTTCCAAAAAATCAAGTTCCATCAAAAATAGACTAGCATAGGGCCATTTTCAAAGGGTTTTACGATTGAGTAGAGAAACCATCACATTTCGCCCTCAAATCCTTCATACTTGATGAAAATTCGAAAGAAATACATGGTTATGCTCCTAACATGGTCAGTTACTCATTTCTAATGCCAATTTTATGAGGCAAATTCATTTGGGACAAAAGCCCCAAATTTTTGAATTAAATGGGTATATGAACCCTAATTTTTGACCCAAAATCGAAGCTCGAATGTAAAATAAAGCAAGTACAAGACACATACCTTTATTAGTCATGATTTATGGTGAGATTTGATCAAATTTTGGCGGAATTTGGTTTAGTTTTTGTAAAGAAACGAAATATGTTTGTGTTTTGAAATGGAAAACAAAACATGACTTTAGTCGGGTTTTTACCCAGATAGGGACGAACCTGGGAGAAGACGCATCACCTGCTACACCACTTCCAAAGGTCGCAGCTTCTGCTGCGCCTTTTCCTCAGCGGGTTTCCTTAGAAATTCGTTATAAGTTCGTTATTTGTGGGCCTGGGCTTCATGCGCCTCTTCCTCAACATATGGCCCCTATCAGCATTTTCTCTTCAACAGACTACAAACAACCACAATATTTTGTTCCCCGAGAAAGTTCATGATCACTAAATACAGTTCATTAGCTTCTCCTCATTATTCGAATTTCGCTTACGACGACCCGAGCGGATTTTCTCCTCAGAGGTGCCAAGGGCGTGCCGTTGTCGATTAAACACTCTTTTTTCCTCAGTGATGCCAAGGATGCGTCATTGTCGATCTATTATTTTTCTCCTCAGTGGTGCCAAAGGCATGCCATTGTCGACTCAACATATGATCCTTCCCCAGCAGAATCATCAACATATTCCACAGCGAGAGTTCGTTGCCGCTTACAGCCTACGTATTTCTAAGAAACAGAGTTCGCTTAAGACCAACGCAAGCAAATTCCCCAACAGTTTCTTCCAGCGTCTTGCTGAACTTCATGTGTTCCTCCTTCAGACAACTTTCAGGATAACCCTTCAGACAACCTTCAGATAATCCTTTCAGAATCCCTGTAACCCCTAATGCCTTCAGACACCAAGTTATCTTTGGACCAAAAAGTTTTGCCGAAGCGCCTTTAGTCTCGTTTCACCCAGGGGTGTCTTAGGTATGGTTTCTTCTTATGGCTGGCCAGCTTCCTTACGTAGTCTTATGGAATTTAAACGACCCTCCCCGATAGTCGACAGACTCTAAAATGTTCCCGACGACAGGTCCTTGGTTCAGACCCCTTGAGCCGCCTCGCGTCGCGTAGTCGCCAGGTTGTAATCTTCGATTGACCGGATGGCTATACTTTGACTTTCGCCTTGTCCAAGCCTCAGTCAAAGTGGGGGCTATGTAGATACCTCATTTCTACACCTCCCGCCAACCACCCAGTCATGATTGGGCCGCATGTTTAATACGCGTAACGATTTTATAACAGTCCATAAGTTCATCGACAAGTGATAGCTCAAACACTCGAGTCAACCCCTTGTTCGTCATCTACGTACCGATACTGTCATTTTGATCTTAATTAGAGTTCATTTGGAGTCCGGGTCAAAAACCACTTCATTTTATAAAAACCATTTAAATGCCGAGTCGGGATATTTCGGAATGTTCTAGAATTCTCTGGATATTTATTCCTAATTTTAAATTAATATTTTTAAGTAAATATCTTTCGTATTTTGTGTTTTATGGAATAAGGAAGTGTATATCTACCGAAATTCCATAATAAAAACGCAGAAATCTTTCTTGCTGAGGAGGAAACCTCTAGGGAAAGGACGCAACAGGTGTTGCGCCTCTTCCAAGGATCGCAGTAGCTGCTGCGCCTCTTCTCCAGCCTTTTTTCACGCTTTTCAGAATATTTCCGTGATTTGTTTCCATATCATCCATGTCATTCCTTCTTATCTTTAATATAAATAGAGACCTTCGACCTCCATATTTGGCACGTGAGTGTTCTGCCCCTTATTTCTCTCTCTTTCCATTCTAGACTACGCTATTGCTTTTGACTCCTACGTGCTTGATCAATCGACCACGTAAGCTCAGATCATTCTGAGTCCCAGTCACGTTGCATAGACCGACCAATTTGACCAACTCCACGTTTATTCAACCTAATCAATCTTTTAAATCCTCTAACGAGGGCACTTTCCACGCATATTCGAGTCGTGCAATCACTAACGTTAACTTTAGTCAATCTTGTTTCATCAAACATGTAAGTCTGAGGGTGTAAATCCCATTTTATTATTGTATTTTTATTTTGTATCAATTAATGTAGATTTATATCAAGAGCACGATCAAAAACCGATTTAAATCCATATTTTAAAACCGTATTTACAAAACAGCGAAGGTTGGACGTGGAGAAGAAACACAGCAGCAACTGCGCCTCTTCGAAGGGTCGCAGCATCTACTGCACCTCTTCCAGAGGCTGCTTGCTGCTCGTGCTCTTCTTCTTCTTCCTCGACTTCCTGTAAATTTTCCTTTTTCTTATTATTTATTTTCTTTCGTTCTCTTGAGTAATTTTTGGTATATAAATTGTTTTTAACAAATCCCTTTTTAATTACAATGCTTATTTCGTCTTTAATCTTGCGTAATTCAATACTTGCGGATTTTTGCCATTTTAACTCAAATCGATTCTTCTGGGTTTCGACTTGTTCATGTCGGAGTTCTGAAAGTCCTATTTGATATAATAGTTTTCTTGTTTGTCTAGTTTCGTAAATCTAACCTCAAGTTTCGTTCTTTTTGTGTATCCGACACGAGTTCATCATAATTATGTAAACCTTTGTAAATTCTCCTTTTTATTCGTTTTATAACTTGCCTAGATGCATGTAATTAATTAAAGCACTTCAATTCGAGTCTAATACTGATAATCCATCCTAATTCTACCAACGAACGATAACGATGTTGCGATTCTAACTTCACAGTCAGAACCCAGCTCTAGAACAGACACGTAAAGTGCTGCGCCTCTTCCAGAGGACGCATCAGATGTTGTGCCTGTTCTGGGTTGGCTTCTATCCCTGATCAGCGTGTTTTTGACGTACATCAAATAACTTTGTAATTAATGTAATTTTAATTATTATAATTCATTTATCATTTATTATTTATGATTTATTTACTTTAATTTGTGGACATGGCCCACCTGCGCGCCCGGCTCGATCCGTCGGGCGTACAACGGTCTTTTGAAAGCCATGCTTGGCTGTGTAAAAATGCTTTCGACTGGATCGTTTTAGATCGGTCGGTTTCGTCTCGGCAAGGGTCTCGAAACGATTAGAGATGTTCAGAGTCGCCACCAAGCATTTGTGGAATGCTTGGAACCCGTTCGAATCCACTTTATACCTCGGTCAAACGAAGCACAAAGCAGTGTTTGACATTGGTACTAAAGATAAGGAATCGTCCCTCTTTAGCATCCTATCTCTAGGATGACTCTCGTACGCCCTGGATAAGGTCGTCCACTATCCAAATTTTTTGAGTAAGAGGTGAACGTACGTATTGGAAAGCCCTTTAATCAGACACACAATCCCGCCCGCGGTAGCGGCCTCTACGATCGATCTTGGTTGAATGCAAAAGTTGATAAAACGGTTTACATGCATGAATGCGTATCCAATAGTTTAAACCTAACACGTGAGAGCTTTCTTAGTCGGTTGATTTAATCCAAGTATTAAGTATAAGCTATCGAGTTGGATTTATGGTTGATTTGTTTGCAAGACGGAAATTAAACACCCATTTACCAAATTAGGTTTACGGTGCATAACGTGATCCATTTGTCTTAGTAAAATTGTTTTGCAAATATGGTATTTGAATTAGCGAATTAGTTGTCTGATCCGTCCAATATTTGGGTTAGCTGGAGTCGGGATCGTCCTAGATCAGTGCTAGAAGGGGAAGAGGGTCTCCCCTGGTTTGAAAATAGAAAACGAAATGGCCTGTTTAGGCGCGGGTCAGTCAACGGTATGTGACGTGTTATGACCATTGAAAAACATTTGTAAAACGTATTGAAAAATGGGTATTTGAACCCTTTTTGGTTTGAAAAGGCCGTTTAGGCCGCTTTTATATTGATTTGAAGAACGAGACTTGAATAACCGTCATTGTTTTGGCGGTATTCGATGTCAGGTTCGACTTTGCAAGCTTGAGATGAATAATTTTGAAAATGATTATGAACTAATTGTTGTAAGTTCATTTGAATAGAATTAGTCGACATTCATCATCGTACTCGGGTTAAAATCCGACATGGTATGTAGAACCAAGGATGACTTTGTATTGGTGACTAATACATTTAATTTTGAAAATGTAAAGAAATGATGAAAGGCTTTGAAATACCTTCCAAAATGTAAAGAAATGAAATAAAAGGCTTTAAAATACCTTTTAAATGTAATGAAATGAAATAAAAGGCTTTAAAATACCTTTTCAATGTAATTAACCAAATATTATCACCGAAACACGGATTAAACCATCATGGTATTAAGAACCAAGGGTGAAAAATGTTTTATGGTTAAAAACTTGTAAAAATAAAAAGGATTTGAAAATATTTGAAATGGTAAAAACCGTTTCCAAATATGAAAATAAGGGAGATGAAGAGACCAATCACGGATTGGACTTAAGGCTGAGCAGGGTCCTTTAGGCGCAAGCCTATTTGCTACGTAAGTAGCCTCTACCTCAACCAAAAGTCCGGTTTTGGCTCATTCTTCCCATGTTTTGGACCATGTTATGCATGATTTAGCATGTTATAGTCATGAAACAAGTAAAGACATGATAAAACAGAGGACTTTTACACCCTCATACTTACATGCTAGGCTTATGGCGAGAAATCGACGTAAGTGTATCAACTCGTTTGGTCGGAAAACTCGGTTTAAAATCGTTTTAGTAAGTAAAAAGAGTATTTTGTTAAGTTTAGTGATGGTGTAGTGGTCGAGATGGTCGGTCAAGTTGTCTAATGCACGATGACAGTACCAAACAATGTATAAGGCTTGTGTTTACGATCGGTAGGTCGTAAACACGTGTCTGATTGTGACTTAGGAAGTCGAGTCGAGAATTTTAAGGGAGAAAAGAGGGGCCGGACGCTCGCGTAACCTTCAAATGGTTGTATTTGAGGGGTATTTATAGGAAAATGAGTGGTTGTGTGAGTTTTGAGCGATGTGGCCACATGGGCTGCTCAAAGAGGCGCGAGCCATGTAGCACGTCTTCATTGTCTTGTCGCTTTCACACAAGTGCAATCATGATTTGTTCTATCCTAGGATTTAGATGTTCATGTTTGGTACTTGACTATGTAAAATTCTGGGAAATCTTAACATAGAAGCATTTGAATGGTTTTGTTTTTTCTGTTTGACTCGGTTTGACTCGTTGTTGGAGTCGGGATTTAAATTTTGAGTCGGTTTTTGGTCCGGTGTCGGTTTTAACTCTAGTTAGTGTCATTGCGACCCCGTCGTCATGCATTAAACACTCCAGGTACTTTTAAAAAGTTTTGAAATGTTTTATTTTCGAAATCGTTTTAACTTTTCCGACGTAAAGTTGTACACAAACTGTCGATTAAACGCTGTGATTCCTAAGCATGTTGTAGTCCGATAATCATCGGTTGTTTATTGGAGTCTCAGTAGATACTGGGTATCTACAGAGCCCCCACTTTGACTAAGGCTTGGACAAGGCGAAAGTTAAAGTAGAGCCCCCAGGTCAATCGAAGATTACAACCTGGAGACCAAAGCGACGTCGAGGCGGCGCGAAAGGATTCGGGCCAAGGACCTGCCGTTGGGAAGGGCGACGCCAAGGCGACTTGAGGGTACGAGCCAAGGACCTGTCATCAGGAACAGTTTAGAGTCTATCGACTGTCTGAGCGGGTCGTTTAAAGTCCGTTAGACTACGTACAAAGGCTCGCCAGCCATAAGAAGTCATACCTGAGGCATCTTCGGGATATTTTCTTGAGTTTTGTCTTGTCTGCGGACAAAGGCTCGCCAGCTGTGGTGGAGGAGCCGTATCCAAGGCATCTTCGGGATACATCCTCGGTTTGTATTGTTTGCACACAAAGGCTCGCCAACTGCTGTGGAGGAGTCGTACCCGAGGTATCTTCGGGGTACGTCCTTAGTTTGTATTTTGTTTGCGGACAAAGGCTCGCCAGCTGTGTTGCGAATATGAAGAGGGCTCTCCAGCCGCGGGGCGCATATGAAGAGGGCACGCCAACTGCGGTGCGTATATGAAGAGAGCTCGCTAGCCGCTGTGCGTATATGAAGAGGGCTTGCCAGCCATTGTGCGTTGTAAGGCTGGCCAACCATATGCGTTGT
This sequence comes from Silene latifolia, assembly GCF_048544455.1. Lineage (NCBI taxonomy): Eukaryota > Viridiplantae > Streptophyta > Magnoliopsida > Caryophyllales > Caryophyllaceae > Silene > Silene latifolia. The sequence goes on along the minus strand of NW_027413123.1, from coordinate 845,413 downwards.
GAGGCTCACCAGCCATTGTGCGTATTTGAAGGGGCTCGCCAGCCGCTGCACGTTGTAAGGCTCACCAGCCATTGTGTGTTGTAAGGCTCGCCAGCCATTGTGCGTATATGAAGGGGCTTGATGTGACCATTATTTGAGCATAGTTAGTCCCCGAATTAGCCTCGTTCCTATACATTTTAGTGCATATTTGGGTCATTTACTATCTTTAGTCCTTTGTTTTGCATATTCTTTGAGGTTTTGTTTCCTTGGTAGGAGAGGAGTGCAAACCTTGCATTTTCAAGGCAAAATAGAGCTAAATTGATCGAATCTAATGACCAAGCATCAAAGAGAAGACAAGATTAGAAGGCCTTTGTACATATTATAGTAGATGGGCAATGATGAAGAAATCCTTGCATCCCCGACTAAATCCCGAAGGATTCTTGGAAGAAGAGAGGAAGAAAAGAAGAAAAGAACGGTGGAACACAATCCGCCCGTCCAACCAGGCAAGACGCCAGTCCAACACTTCATGAATCCGAGTGTCTTTGCCAGAAGGACGCCCGTCCAACCACGCCACAATCCGCTCGTCCAACGTACCAATCCGGCCGTCCAGCCACCACGAAATCTGCTCATCCCGACACCTTGGACGCTCGAATTCTCTTACAGTCCCATACGTCCTCTTCTTCCCTCCATGAAAGATGCGCATATTTATAAAAGACCGGCAAAAAGGAGACTCGCATCTTTTCTGAGAGGAGCGATTCCTCAAGGACTTAAGCGTCATTTAAGCCCTTAGTGAACCCTAATTTGTGTACCTAATCCCCACTATAAATACCCCATTAGTCTAATTAGATGGATCATGTTCTTCTTATCAACCTTTAGTGTAGTTTATATCATTCTAATCTCTTCTTAATCTTGTAATCAACTCCTAATTAAATATTAATACAAATCTCATTTCCTTAATTTCTCTTTTGTTCATCTTTTATTTTGGGTAATTGAAAATTATTTGGGTTATTATTGGGAGATTGACAACCTGCCAATCATTCATCAAGTACTTCTATTATTCTTTGCTTTATTTTGGAATCATTAGTAGGTATAGTTCTCTTAATCCCTTTTTAATCATTGTTAATCTTTCTTACTTGTTCATCATGTTTTGCTTTGTTAATGTGATTGACAATCTTTTTAACATGTTAAACTTGATAATGAGTGAGTAGTTTCTTTAACTAGGGTTAATGGGCAATTAGGGGAAACCAACATGGGAGATGATTCATGCTTAATTTAATATGTTTTCATAGTTTATTTGCTTGCTTGTTGTGATCTTAACTTATGCACATGTTATGTTTGATGAAATTCGAGCCTCTGAATCCTTGCATTTTTTACCCATCACTTACCTTTTCAATGAGACTTGTAAGACATAAACTAACTTGAGTCTCATTAGACCATGCATATAGTTGAGTAGGGAGGATTAAGTCGACTTGTAGGTGTTGTACAATCAAATCGATTCGGCTCCGGGACCCAAACCTTCCTAGGATTGTAAGATATAAACCAACTCAATCCATCACAAGAATAATTGCTTGCTTATAATTTCAGAATATGTTTGTATGATCAATTCCCATGAATCCCCTATGACCCCATGACACCCTAGTGCTTTTAATCAATTGTTTACATCTTGTTTTAATCATCTTGCTTGTTTACTTTTATTGCTATTTAGTTTAGTGATCTTCTCATCTCAATCCAAATCGTGACACCTCTAGACACCGGTACTTGCAATTGAAAATCCTACATCAATACCCGTCCCTTGGGATCCGACCTATACTTGCCTCTTTACTAATAGTAGTGTTGTTTGTGAAGTTATAAATATTGTTTTGGTCTAGGTGCTCCTAACGACAAGTAACCGAAAATTAAGCTCCAAGTGAGTCCGACCAAAAACGGCGCCGTTCCCGGGGACGGTGTTAACTTGATTTGATTTTCTTAGATTGTTATTAGTTGTGTCTTTCTTTGCCTTGGGGAAGTAAACCTCCTCAAGGTTTGTTCTAATTGTTTTTAAGTTGTTTGATATTTTGCAAGATGGATATTATAGATTGTTTTGTTGAGGACCACTTGAGTATACCTTTCTTCAAAGACCCCATGCAAGCATTGGAAGCCTTGGAAGCAAGTGAGGCCAAAAATATGCATTGGGGATTAGAGGTAGATCTTTTTGAGGCTTCTCTAGCTAACAAAGAACTTACTCAAGAGCACTCCGAATTAGTACATTACATCCTTGTGGAAGCATATCAACCTATAGAACATGAGCAATCAATCCTTGAAGACATCTTACAAGCCGAAGAGCAAGACGAATTCGTCATGGAATTTGTTTATGAAAAGATTGATGAGCTTGAAGAACAAGTTGAACATCCCATGATAATGGAGTGTCTAATGGAAATGGAGCAAGTTCTCAATGAACCTTCAAAGGAGGAAAGTGAGGTACAAATTCCAACTTTAAAACCCCTTCCCCCAAATTTGAAATATGCTTTCCTTGATGAATCTAAGACCAAACCCATGATTGTTAATGACAAACTTGATGAAAACCAATTGGGAAAATTGCTTGATGTGTTAAAACAACATGAAAAGGCCATAGGTTATAGTCTAGATGACCTTAAGGGGATAAGTCCCAACTTTCGTATGCATAGAATTCATCTAGAAGAAGACCATAGACCTGCCATTCAATCTCAAAAGGATATTAAACCCCCACATGCAAGAAGTTGTCAAAGGAGAGGTTATGAAATTACTTGATGCGGGAATCATATATCCCATATCGGACTCTTTGTGGGTTAGCCCCGTTCAAGTGGTACCTAAGAAAGGAGGTACCACGGTTGTGACAAATGAAAAGAATGAGCTAATACCCACAAGGAAGATCACCGGTTGGCGTATGTGTATTGACTATCGAAAATTGAATTCCGCAACAAGAAAGGATCATTTCCCCTACCATTCATTGACCAAATGATTGAGAGGTTAGCCTCCAACAAGTTCTTTTGCTACCTTGATGGGTATTCGGGATTCTTTCAAATCCCTATACACCCGGATGACCAACACAAGACCACCTTCACATGCCCTTATGGTACTTTCGCATATAGGAGGATGCCTTTTGGCTTGTGTAATGCCCCCGCCACTTTTCAAAGATGCATGATGAGTGTCTTCTCCGATTACCTAGAGACCATAATGGAACTTTTTATGGATGATTTTATCGTTTATGGAAAAGACTTTGACTCATGTTTGCAAAATCTCTCTCTTGTATTGCAAAAATGTGAAGATGTTAGTCTTGTTTTAAATTGGGAAAAGTGTCACTTCATGGTCAATGAAGGAATTGTTTTAGGTCATTTAATCTCGGAAAAGGGCATCGAGGTCGATAAAGCAAAGGTTGAGGTGGTAGAGAAACTCTCACCTCCCGTGAATGTTAGAGGGGTGAGAAGTTTTCTCGGTCACGCGGGTTTCTATTGCCGTTTCATAAAAGATTTATCAAAAATAGCGAAACCCCTCACTCAACTCTTACTTAAAGATGCCCAATTCCATTTCACTGATGAGTGTGTTGAAGCCTTTAATAGAATCAAGGAAGCACTAATATCGGCACCGATCATTCAACCTCCAAATTGGGAACTACCATTCGAGATTATGTGTGATGCTAGTAACTACGCCGTTGGAGCAGTTCTTGGCCAACGGGTAGGGAAATCTCTAGATGCTATCTACTATATAAGCAAGACTCTTCATCCCTCCAAAGTAAACTATGATACCACTGAGAAGGAGCTTCTTGCCATTGTCTATGCTTTGAACAAATTCCGTTCCTACTTACTTGGATCCAAGGTGATTGTCTTTTCGGATCACCGTGCTCTTCGACATCTCGTGATAAAGAAAGAGGCAAAACCAAGGTTGTTGAGATGGATTTTGCTTCTTCAAGAATTTGACTTAGAAATAAGAGACAAGAAAGGAGCCGAGAACGTAGTAGCAGATCACTTGTCAAGGATCCGGTTTCACGATGAACAAAGAGAAACGCCGATCAATGACTTATTTCCCGACGACATCTTGATGGCCATTCAAACACAACTTGAAAGGTATATCACCCCATGGTTTTCCGATTATGCCAACTATATTGTTGGAAGAGTTCTCCCTCCAAATTTGAATTATAACCAAAGGAAGAGGTTCTTATTCGAAGTAAAGAGGTACTTTTGGGATGACCCAAATCTTTACAAGGAGTGTAGTGACGGGCTCTACCGGAGGTGTATCCCTCAATGGGAAGTTCAAGGAGTCTTGGAAGGATGCCACTCGTCACCTTACGGTGGACACCATGGAGCAAGGAGAACCATTGGAAAAATTCTTCAATCGGGCTTTTATTGGCCTACGATGTTCCAAGATACAAGGGAGTTCATCCTTCATTGTGATGCTTGTCAAAGGATGGGGAATATCTCTTGGAGTAATGAAATGCCACAAAGGGTCATACTAGAGGTGGAGATCTTCAACGTTTGGGGGATCGACTACCAAGGACCATTCCTCACATCCAAGGGAAACAAATATATCCTTGTGGCCGTAGACTACGTCTCAAAGTGGGTGGAGGCAATTGCCACCCCAACCGATGATGCAAAGATGGTGGAACGCATAAGTGATGGAGGAACGCATTTTCATGAGAAGAAACTCGCATCCCTTTTGACCAAATATGGTGTTCAACATAGAACCGACTTAGGATACCATCCTCAAACAAGCGGTCAAGTTGAAGTTTCAAATAGAGTGATCAAGCAAATTCTTGAGAAAGTTGTAAACAAGACTCGAAAAGATAGGAGCATGAAGCTTGATGACGCTCTTTGGGTTTATAGGACGGCCTATAAAACCGCCATAGGATCCTCTCCTTACAAACTTGTCTACGGGAAGGCATGCCACTTGCCGATCGAGTTAGAGTACAAAGCTTTTTGGGCAATCAAAGCTCTCAACCTTGACCTTAAATTCAGTGGTCAAAGGAGGATAATACAAATTCCAGAGTTGGAAGAATTTCGACTACAATCTTATGAGAATGCCAAGTTATACAAGAAAAGAACAAAGTTGCTCCATGATAAAAGAATTAAGCAAAATGCCTTGCACAAAGGACATAAAGTCCTTCTATTCAGTTCCCGATAACGACTCTTTCTCAGGAAGTTGAACTCTAGATGGATGGGTCCCTATGTGATCACCGAGGTTGGAAAGTATGGAGACTTTGAAATCAAAGCGGAAGATGGAAGCAAATTCAAGGTCATTGGCCAAAGATTGAAGCAATATTATGAGAGAGCATTTATTGGAGATGTCGAGGTCACCTACCTCAGACCTCCTCATCCTAGAAGAAATCATCAAAGGGAGAGTTCGGTGGAGTCCTCCTTAAACCACCACTTGTAAATATATTAACCCCCTAACCTGTATATTTAACTTTATTGCATCCCTTTTATCATAAACATGATTCTTTTCATGAGAGTAAGTGAGGGAGGGTCACTAATCTTTTTAATGGATGAAGGAACTAGTTTTCAAGCATGGGGAAGCTTTTTATCGAAGTAAAGGAAACGCAAGGGAAATCCGCTCGTCCCGAGGAAAAGACGACCGTCCAAATGGGAATCCAAGCGGACAACAGAGAATCTGCTCGTCCAGAAAAAGCTGACAAGCAGGTGTTTTACCCTGATCCAGAATCCGAGCGTCTTTGTGGACAATCCACTTGTCTTTCTCCAGACGCCCGTCGCATCAACAGTCCGCTCGTCTTCTTGCTGCATGATTTTGGGATTTTTCCCTGTATGGAAATCCGAGCGTCCCTCACACAAGACGCTCGTCCAACTTCAGCAAAGACGCTCGTCCCTAATTCAATCCGCTCATCTTGGCTGTCTCAGATTTTGAAAAACTCGTTGAAAGAGAATCCGAGCGTCTTCCCAGGAATCCGCTCGTCCCAAAACAAAGGAATCCGAGCGTCCCAAGGTCGAATCCGCTCGTCTCCCTGCGGCTTTTATTCCCGGTTTTCACAATTTTATTTCTCCCCCACCACACAATTTGTGACACATCATTCTTCCTTCCACTTATATTATAAAACCCCCTCCCTCTTGACTCCAAAGGATATCCCACGCACTCATTCACTCCACAAAAATAAAAACCCAAATTTCTAGGGTTTCAAAAGATTCAAAAGCAAAGATCTAATCCACAAAGAGCATCTCCATATTTCAACAAATCAAAAATTCCAACTCTACAATCAAAGAATGGGACAAAGAGGATCTCCATTTAGGGAAAGAAGAAGGCCAAGAGTGAGAGGAAGCTCATCTACTTCTCACATCAACACTCTAAGGAGGGAACATGAAGAGATTGTGGATCTCACCAAGCTTGACGATTTTTCCAACATTGAATTTGTGAACGATGTTCAAAGGCTTGTCTTTCACTGACTACTTGGTAAGAATATTCTTCCTACCAAATTTCTATGCCATAAAACATTAAGGAAGCTTGGAATATACCATTAAACCGAAGCCCTTTTTGAGTTGTTTGGTCTTTCTACCTTGTTCCACTTACATGAGCAAACCTACCGACCTCTTGTTCTTGAGTTCTTAAGCTTCTTAAAGATCACAACTTTGAACAAAACAATTTGCATAGAGTTTAGATTGGAGAATGTGACAAGGATGATGACTCTTGTTGAGTTTGCTAATGTACTCGGTTTGGATGTTTCGCCTACCCGAACATCAAGACCTAAGAAGTATAGTGTGGCACCAGTGTGGAGAGCCATGACCGGTCGAGACTTTTTGTATATCAAGGAATGCTTGGCGTTTCACATCCAAAACCCTATTCTAAGGCTCACTTACCGGTTCTTATCCGGAACTATTCTTGCACGCCGAGACCCGACAATTGTGAATGAGCTCAATCTTGTTTTCATGGAATCATATCTTGAAATCCAAGGACGAGGTGGATATCATTTTAATGCACCTCTTGTACTACTTGAGAAGTGGGCTAAGTTTAGAAATGGGGATGACGATGGGATGAAGCATATCGTCAATGGAGGGCTCATTACAAGGCTTGCGAAGCACTTAAATCCAAGGTTCAATGAAAACAATGAGTACATTCCACTCTCCGGGAATACAAGGATAAATGAGGAACTCCTTCTTGTGCAACATCATTGGATAACCCTCGAGGGGGTTGATAAGAGAATCAAATGGATAACAAAGGGGAGTAACCCAATCTACTTGCCAATGACCGCTCTACCAAGAATTTCACCTAGGGGGTCCTCTATCACCAATCCCGTCATACCTCATCCTCACAAACCCGCCAAGCAAATCAAGCACCTCCATCACCAAACCCCCAACAACAACAAGAGCCACAACAACAAAATGAAAAGATCAAGATACCTCCCTACCCTTTTCAATACCAACCATACAATCACCCTAACCCCTTTATTCTTCCCCGAGATGACTTTGTGATGGGGATTCTCCAAGACATGCATTTGCGTCAATATGAAGCCGCCGTGGATAGCTACTATGCTCTTTACCCTCAATTCCACAATTTGGTTCAACAAGGGAAGGTTAGCGAGGAGGGGATGTTTCCCTCTTTGGCCCAAATGGACATTCTCTTCCCAAACTCGGAAAAAGCAAATGAAGGAGCAAATGGGCAAGAAGGCGAAGGGAGCGATAAGTCTTGTGGTGGAGATACGGTGGAGCTCAATAGTGAAGAAGATGAGTTCATGGACCTCAATACGAGTGATGCATCCAAGGAAGTTTGGGATAGTGACCTAGAGGGGGATGATGGCGATCTCTAGAGATCTCTTCATGGCTAGATGGAGCGGGCATAAGGCACCCATCAAAAGCTTAAGTGAAGTTTCCTTATCCTCTCTCTTTATTTTCAATTTTCATGAAAAGAATTTGATGTTTTGATAACTTGTACCATATTTGTTTTCATTTTGAGGAGTCCTAGCAACATGGAGGACTAACACCATGGGTTCATTAAGGTGTTGATTTTTATTGTTCCCAACTTGAAAAATCTAAAATGACAATTTGTAGTTTCATGCATTGCATTCCATGTGCATGAACTACCTTGAAATTCAAGACATTAGAAATAGTGTCTATTTTGGTTTGGGTAAATCCATGCATATGCATCAGGAGGTAATTTAAATTATGCTCTCCGCCATAACAAAAAAAACCATGCATCCTGTAGTGTAGCTTAGTATAGTTTGCATTTAGCTTAGAAATCATGCATCATGCTTGCATAATTTCCTATCGTATTGGCCATTGAGGACAATGCCCATACTAGTTTGGGGATGGAAAATTCTAACTTGACTTTTATTCAAAAATCCAAAAAAATCAAAAATTTCGAAAAATCCAAAAAAATTCAAAAATTCAAAAAATTCAAAAACATGTTCATTTCCTTTATAGTGTAGTCTTGTATATATTGCTTTGTATATATTGTGTTTGTTCATCCTTGTTTACATTGATTGACTACGCCACATCCGAGACATGAGGATATTGAAGACCGCATGGTATGATCTTTCCAATCTCCTTTTTTCTCTTTATGTTAATGACTATGTGGCTTTATTTTGATTGATGCGGTATAAACAATGTGAATTTAGGATTGCATTTAGATTATTTGGCATACTAGTTGGTAGAATCATATGCATTAGGATGTATATATGTTAGTTGCATCATGGCAAGTAGTGTGCATGTTAGAAAAATTTTGTGAAACTGTCTACTTGGGAAGCTTGACAAGTGTATATAGGCCCTAGTAGATGCTTTTTTCTTCTTAAGACTTTGCTTGTTAGAATACTTGTAAAACACCCTAGAATGTGTCATGCTAGCATCCTTTGACCCATGGATTAAGGCCTAGTCAAGAGTACCTTGTGGTGTGATAACTCCTTGGCTACCGTTTATTCCAAGGTGACCCTTGAAACCATGCAACCATCATTCATCCATGTTCTACCACATTTTTGTCATCAAAGGGAATGGGCACAAAAATTGTTCAAAAATTTGAGTTCAAGAAATGAAAAGAAAAGAAAAGAAAAAGTTTGCAAAATGTTCAAAAGAAAAGAGAAGTAACAAAAATAAAACTCCTATGCTTCAAATATAAGGCACCCTCGTTACTAATTGGGGTGACTTTGAAAATGTTCAAAAGAAAATGCAAAATTTGAAAGTTGTCAAGTATTGAAATGCCAAAAATCAAAAGAAATGGCAAAGAAAGTGTTCTCAAAGTGTTATATGCCACAAGAAATTGGGGGGAAAAACAACAACAAAAGCAAACTCCCAAATGAAACTCAAATACTATCGATCCCTTTATCCATCGTATCCATTTTTGTGCATAGTAGAGAGGGGACGACCCTTCTTCTTGTCTAGGCAAGGAGGGGAATTCCGCAATCCTCCAGTGTTTCTAACACTATAGGGAGTCTATTCTTGACAAAAGCATTTAACGATTGAGGACAAAGGTACCCTAGCTTGACACAACTTGGATGTGATTTATTGGATCCTTCTAGGCTTAGTAGTTTGAAGAAATTGCATCTATGAAGGAGTGTGTACCCTTGAATTGCTTCCCTTGTAGATAATTTCTGCCACTTAGATGAAAAAAGTTGCTATTCTTTTGTAGATTCATCCATTACTTGATTTTGTGTGCTGTAATGATTGGATGTGTCGCCATTTTGGCAAGACCCACCGAAGGCATCCTACCTCATGGTTGTCTTATTGTGAGTTGAAGGGGCGGAGTGAGACCCGCTAATTGTCTCATGTCGGCTATATTAGTAGGATAGTTTAAATAACGGTCCTAGTTTTGTCACCTCTTTACTCGGGACGAGCAAAGGTTCGGTTTGGGGATATTTGGTGTGACCATTATTTGAGCATATTTAGTCCCCGAATTAGCCTCGTTCCTATACTTTTTAGTGCATATTTGGGTCATTTACTATCTTTAGTCCTTTGTTTTGCATATTCTCTGAGGTTTTGTTTCCTTGGTAGGAGAGGAGTGCAAACTTTGCATTTTCATGGCAAAATAGAGCTAAATTGATCGAATCTAATGACCAAGCATCAAAGAGAAGACAAGACTAGAAGGCCTTTGTACATATTATAGCAGATGGGCAATGATGAAAAAATCCTTGCATCCCCGACTAAATCCCGGAGGATTATTGGAAGAAGAAAGGAAGAAAAGATGGCTGGAACACAATCCGCCCGTCCAACCAGGCAAGACGCCCGTCCAACACTTTAGGAATCTGAGCGTCTTTGCCAGAGGGACGCCCGTCCAACCACGCCACAATCCGCTCGTCCAGTGTACCAATCCGGCCGTCCAGCCACCACGAAATCCGCTATTCCCGACACCTTGGACGCTCGGATTCTCTTACAGTCCCATACGTCCTCTTCTTCCCTCCATGAAAGATGCGCATATTTATGAAAGACCGGCAAAAAGAAGACTCGCATTTTTTATGAGAGGAGAGATTCCTCAAGGACTTAATCGTCATTTAAGCCCTTAGTAAACCCTAATTTGTCTACCTAATCCCCACTATAAATACCCCATTAGTCTAATTAGATGGATCATCAAGTACTTATATTATTCTTTGCTTTATTTTGGAATCATTAGTAGGTATAATTCTCTTAATTCCTTTTTAATCATTGTTAATCTTTCTTACTTGTCCGTCATATTTTGCTTTGTTAATGTGATTGACAATCTTGTTAACATGTTAAACTTGATAATGAGTGAGTAGTTTCTTTAACTAGGGTTAATGGGTAATTAGTGGAACCCAACATGGGAGATGATTCATGCTTAATTTAATATGTTTTCATAGTTTATTTGCTTGCTTGTTGTGATCTCAACTTATTCACATGTTATGTTTGATGAAATGCGAGCCTATGAATCCTTGCATTTTTTACCCATCACTTACCTTTTCAATGAGACTTGTAAGACATAAACCAACTGGAGTCTCATTAGACCATGCATATAGTTGAGTAGGGAGGATTAAGTCGACTTTTAGGTGTTGTACAATCTAATCGATTCGGCTTCGGGACCCAAACCTTCCTAGGATTGTAAGATATAAACCAACTCAATCCATCACAACAATAATTGCTTGCTTATAATTTGAGAATATGTTTGTATGATCAATTCCCATGAATCCCCTATGACCTCATGACACCCTAGTGCTTTAAATCAATTGTTTATATCTCGTTTTAATCATCTTGCTTGTGTACTTTTATTGCTATTTAGTTTAGTGATCTTCTCATCTCAATCCAAATCGTGACTTCCCTAGACACTGCTACTTGCAATTGAAAATCCTACATTAATACCCGTCCCTTGGGATCCGACCTTTACTTACCTCTTTACTAATAGTAGAGTTGTTTGTGAAGTTATAAATATTGTTTTGGTCTAGGTGCTCCTAACGACAAGTAACCGAAAATTAAGCTCCAAGTGAGTCCGACCAGGGCTTGCCAGCCGCTGCGCGTTGTAAGGCTCGCCAGCCATTGTGGAGGGTCGGTTGATCGACCATGACAACATCCGCGTTGGATGTGCTTGTTTTGAAATAGCGGGCTTTGCTAGGAAGACCTCGACATTCTGTTGGGGAATCTCGGTGTTTGTATTTGAATGTTGGAGGAGACAGCGGGTCTGGATCCCGCTACCTGATTGTTTTGTCAGATGGGGCTTATGACGCCGCCGTGGAAATAGCGAATTTTGAATTTCACTATTAATGTTTTTGAAGTGACGGTTTCAATTACCGTCGTTGACATTTGAAGAAATAGTGAATTTTGAACTTCACTATTGTTGTTTTTTGAAGTGACGGTTTATGTTGCTGCCGTTGACATTTGAAGAAATAGTGAATTTTGAACTTCACTATTGTTTTTGAAATGACGGTTTTAATTGCCGCCGTTTTGAAACTTGAAGAAATAGTGAATTTTGAATTTTCACTATTATTTTTGAAGTGACGGTTTTAATTGCCGTCGTTTTGAAATTTGAAGAAATAGTGAATTTTGAATTTTCACTATTATTTTTGAAGTGACGGCTTTAATTGCCGTTGTTTGAATCTTGAAGAAATAGTGAATTTTGAATTTTTCACTATTATTTTGATTTGACGGTTTTAATCGTCGTTGTTTGAGTTTTAAAGAAATAGTGAATTTTGAATTTTCACTATTTGTTTTATTTTTGAAAGGCGGTTTTTGTTGTCGTCGTTTGAATTTTGGACAAATAGTGAATTTTGAATTTTCACTATTTGTTTTTGTATTTGAAAAATAAGGGTTATTAATGTCGTCGTTGAAAATTTGAAGTTTGTGTGGGAAATTGGGCCAAAGCCCAAAATTTCGCTAAATAATGCAGGGAGCACCCCATTGAGGCGCGAGCTACTTGGCGAGGTAAGGGGGCTTCCCTATTTTTCTGTAAAAGACGCGAGAATGGCTTGCTCGTCATTCTAACTTCGTCTTCTCCATTTCTTCGACAAAAACCAAACAAATCGCCATTGTTGGTCTTCTAGCTTGCTTCAGTTCGTGCCATCATCAATATGTCATCTCAAGGTATGTATTTCCTCTTGAATCCATTTGAATTTGTTGGTCTTTTTGATTGATTGAATTCGGGTGAATATTAACCTTTAAATCGATTTGGGCGTTTTTGATTAAGCCCATTTCGAGTGAAATTGATGATTACATTAGGTTAGAAACCTGTTTAGGAGTATATGGGTGCTTTTAGTTTGCATTTTGGTCCCCGTTTACGTCCCCTATGCTCGAAAAACGTGAGTGAGGTGGAGGAACTGTCTCAGCTCACAATGCCAAGTTTATTTGCTTGAATAGTGTGCCTCACTAGGTTGCATTGTAGTCGGAGAAGGTCATGTTTGCCATTTTGGACCTTTGTTGGGTATTGTGGGCAAAATTGGAACTTTTGCCTTTTGTGACGGTCTTATGTCTGACAAAATAAGCGTCTGTTTGGGCTTGAATTGAGTCAGTTTGCCTTGAAATGGACCTTATTGGTAGTTTAGGTCGCTTTGGGACGTGGTAAAATCACGTTGCCTCATTGTGGTCAAATTTTAAAATTTTGACCGGTTTGCGCTCAAATTGCCGTAGAAATTGCCTTTTTGAGTTGTAGAAAATACCCCATTGCGTTAGAAACGTATTTTGGGTTGTTGTTGGCGGACCTTGTGTGGGTCTCGAGGTGCCGTTTTTGTTTGTCATTATTTTGACTCGTCTTTTGCTTGAAAAGAAGAGCGAGTCATTTTTTTCGCGTTTTTTGTAAATTGTTTTTTTTGGTTGGGTTTGGGCGGGATTGCCCTTGTTATGCTTTGCAGGTTTTTTTTTGGATTTATTCATTTTTATGCCATCGTAATGCCGAAATTTCGGCTGACGTTCTTTGATTGCCTTTGGTTGTAGGGTAGCGTCTGGTACCTACAGGGTCTGTCGTTGACGCCTTGTAGGAGGAGGATGATCTTGGAGGAGCAGAAGCAACCTGGGAGGCTGAAAGAGCCGAGATGGTGGTAGAGGATTCTTCCGCAGAGGAGGAGAGGCGGCTGACGCGGCCGGCTTGTCCTTTTCATTGTGACTCATAGGCAGGATGGCTGATGATTTGGGTTAAGACGGTTGCACTGTTCTACGTTGCCGTCTTTGATCGTTAATGAATTCCGATGATTGAGGTTCAACATCGGGGTGGCGTCTGGTGGCATGGTTCTTGGCCTCCTTATCATCCAAAGTCTGCCAGACACTGTACTCATTTTTGTCGTGGAGTAGAAGCAAGGTGTTATCGTCATGGTAACCACCTCTGCTTTCGTTGTTACTCCCTTGTTTCCCGTGTTGCTCCTTTTTATTTTTTAATCGAGAGGATAGGGAGTGCTTAGTTCGGTAGGTGGCAGATAGCCCCCAGTTCGTTGTTTTAGGCCAGTGTCTGTATGATAGATAGTTGTTTTAGGCCACTGTATGTATGATAGATGGTTGTTTTAGGTCAGTGTCTGTATGATAGATGGATATACTAGCTCCTGTTTGTATGGTCAGTTGTTTGTATCAAACGTGTGTCGATGTATTTGCGTGAGGCGGTTTGTATATATGTGTTTTTGGATTGTGGTTCATTTTGTGATTTTTGGCTTTTCTTTTTGTATTGTCTTTCGGAGGAGCACTGTCGGCTGTCAGTTCCCTTTTTATTTCGCACTAGTTCCTGTATTGTTAGTGTAGAAAACAGGCAACAGGTAGCACATATGCATAAACGTAAACACGTAAAAAGCACTTGATTGAAAACAAAATTAACCGCGATGACTCGAAGTTAAAATTGGAATTTGAAATTTGAAATAATATTTTGAAAATTCCGTGACAAGTCGCCACGTTTGGACTTCTGAAAAGGAATTGATTTGAAAATTTGAGCAATTAACTCGTGTCTTGAATTAAATTGCGTCGAAATTGTTGAAATTGATTTGTAATTCGAAAATTTTAAACTCCAACCGCCAGGGGTGAATTTTAAAATAGATTTTTGCCAGTGTGAGATCAAGACTCGGATTTGAGAGAACTTGAAATTTTGAGGAAGATTGACGTCGTGTTATCAATTTTCGATTTTTGTGAAAATGCAAAAAAGCGAATTTTTTTTGGAATTTCGACTGACATGGAAACGATCCGTCGCGGATCAAGGCGACTAGCCCTTCCACCTTAAAAAAGAAAGAAAAAATCCGTATGTTTAAAGCTACGTCATGGAAACCGTGTCGGATTTCGTAAAACGCAAAAACAAGGAAATGTGAGTTTGAGAAAACACAAAATGTCCGGATGTCCCGAAGAGGCGCGAGCGTTCCGGCGGGAGGTTTGAGGTGTCAGAAGAAAACACAACTGGAAAGGGACAATTCAAGGTGGGAATCCTCAGAACAGGCCTAAAGAGGCGCGAGCAGCTTGGCGATAGAAGCCAGCTCTCCCTTTTTTCTGAAAAACGCGCTGATTGTTTTGTATAAATAGGGATGTTTGTGCCTCATTGTTTCATCATCCAAAACACAAAAAACATCTCTACAAAACCTCCTCTTCTTTTTCCCCAAAAATATTCATGGATGCCTTTGAGAATGCGTTGCGACAATGGTGCCGGGATTTGTCGCCTCCCGAAAAGTATCAACTCATTTGCATGGGAGTTGGTCAATTGTTGGTGGTTCGTCAAGTCAAGGTGCAATCCTTATTTCTTGAAGCATGTTCTCGGTTTTGGGATTCGAAACATCACGTTTTCGTTTTCCCGAAAGGCGAAATTTATCCTCTGGCCGAGGAAGTAGGAGCCATTGGTGGGTGGCCGGGTTGTGTTCCGGTACTTCCTCCGACTCGGTTGTGTTATAAGGAGAAATTCCGTTCAATGTTGGGCTTGTCAACAAGCCAAGTCAATTTCCTCACTTCTCATGGTGTGGATATGTTGGCTCTTATCAACATCTTTTCAAACCAATTGGATGCCAATGTTTCGGAGGTACCTAGGAGAAGTGCTCTTGCTATTTGCCTTGTCCATGTATACCTCTTTGTTGATGCTTTGAAGAAGGAGGGGCCAAAATGTTATGGTAGCATGACCCTTGTGCATGTAGTCGAGAAAATGGAGCATGGTAGAGATCCATCATGGTTGGTGCTTGGAGAGATCGTCCAAGCTTTGGACAAGAAGGGTTCTTGATACTGTCGTTTAGTATCAAAAATAATATTTATAACCTAAATACTACTAACAGAAGCTAGTGGTAAGCAGGGTCGAACCACAAGGAGGTAGGAAATTATTAGTTGCCTATATTTAGTCTATAAGTGATGGGGGGTTTGTTTTTTAGCTGTAACTAATGAATGAAAATAGAATAAATCTAAAATTAAAGCGAATAAATATGTGAATAAAGTAAAAGGATGTGAACAATGACTAAAAGGGAGCTAAGACGATCGGTTCACTGCAGTTTTGACGGCGGTAATCCTAAGTAAGTCTGATAAAAATCATGTAGATGGGCAAATAAAAAGTCCTCTCGGTCCAACTTAACTAGAAGCGCCTTTCAGCCTATGCTACTTGTCCCAAGGTATCACTAATACTAGCTCTCGCCCCGAAAAGTGATTCCTAAAGCCTAAATTACTTATCTTTCGATCTTAACGTAATTTAGTCGTTTCAATTATTTGTTTATTTCCCTTCCCTATCGCTCGATCTTCTGGGTCGGTTAATTCCTAAGTATTTAACAAGTCTCCTCTCGGTCTCGTCGCTAATATTGCAATTAAAACATTGAAATGGTGCCAATCTAACACGATGCAGTCGATCGACCAGTTAAACCAGTTGATCGACCAACGGGTACTATCGATCGACCAACAAGGTCAGTCGATCGACCATACCCCAAATCAGGTCTACCTATTCTACGCCGTCTACACTACAGATCCCCTTACATCTTTGCAGGGTGAATTTAGCTGCTCATGGTAAATTTAACAACAACTACGAAATTGATAACAACAATTAAAGAAGGCATAATTAACGTAACTGAATAATAAACTTGCAATAATTGAATTAAGGATTTGGGATGCTATTCTATCAATTCTAATTTAACAAAAGAATTAAAGTACACTGAAATTAAAAGAGGATTACCGAATTAAAAATGGAAGGAAGCAATTCCAAATGCAAATTGAACTTTTATTGAATACTAAACTTAATGAATGAATGATAATTGAAACAATAAAATTGAATCTGTAAAAAGTGTCTTTACTGAATTCTCTTCCCCCCATTCTGATGAATAAGGTCACGTTATATAGGAGTTTAACATGACTCTTATTTCCTAAAACCTAATTACAATGGGCTTCTAATTCTCGTTCTTTTAATTTCACGTCAGAGTCGTGGTGTGGTCGATCGACTATTGGGACCAGTCGATCGACCAAAGGTGTTGTATCTGATAATGCATTCGACGAATTCTGCGGCAGCAAGACCGATCTTAAAATGGCTGCCATTTCTTCAGTACTTGGTCAAATCAGGTGTTCTATGCGGCGTTGGAAAGCTAAGAGGATAAGCTTTCACCTTCATTTGGAATCACTCGATTAGCAGATCTATAACTCGGGATATAGCCATTTTAAGAAGTCTGCAGTAATGTGAGGCGATTCTTTGCTTGTTTAAGCTTTGCAATTTGTACGCAACCATACTTTTGCTATCTTTACACCTTGAAACGCATCCTAAACTGCAAGTCCGAGTCAAATATTCATGTCCTTCCTAATCTTAGCTCTTGGGGTCAAGATTTGGTCCATTATCTACTCATTTGTGCAATAATCTGCAACATTACATAAAACACGAGAGTAGACGGAAATAGGGAATATAGTAGTGTAAACTACATAATAAGGCTCTGAAATGCGTGTAAAATAGGGTGTAAAACATCATATTATAGTCACGCATCAAATTTCCCCAAACCAAACCCTTGCTTGTCCCCAAGCAAGAACTAGACTCGATCTTAGAACCTAATAGAACGCGTTCATTCTTAGA
This sequence comes from Silene latifolia, assembly GCF_048544455.1. Taxonomy (NCBI): domain Eukaryota; kingdom Viridiplantae; phylum Streptophyta; class Magnoliopsida; order Caryophyllales; family Caryophyllaceae; genus Silene; species Silene latifolia. Next base: position 828,076 of record NW_027413123.1, on the reverse strand, counting down.
GTGAAATGCAAACTGTAAAGCCTAAACCAATTTAATGCAACAATTGACAATAAACAAGCAATATGAATCATGCAAACGAGTTATGAAGTTGTTAAAAGCTGCTAAACCGTTGACCGTAGAGACTTATCAAATTGGACTCTCACGGGTCGCTCAAATCACAAATAAGCATAGGTGAATATATGTAAAAGATAGAAAGAATTAATTTTGTAATGACTCTCACCTAACTCCGACCTATGAGAACATGCCTGCAATGTAATATGAAAATTATCTCTACAACCGTACATATGCATTCCAACCATTAAAGACCATGACACATGCCGAGGCGATTATGGGTAAGTGAGGTAATGGGTAAGAAGGGGCTATGATTAATTTGGATAAAGGAGTTAAAAGCCAAGCTAGCAACTACTGAAAACCAAACTATAAAATATTCCAACTTCATACTCAAGATTTCAATCGAAACGGTGCTAAATATCGAGCACTAATCTCACAATTCCACAATATATCAATTCCTCAAATAATATTAATCACAACATGGGAACAAAATCACCATCTAATAATAAATCCAGTCATGTGATTTTTCGAATTTTCTTTCTCTACTGCAGCAAGCAGTCGATAGACCAAGTGGGACGGTCGATCGACTGATCCTTTTTTTTCGAATTCCTGGTTTTTTTTTCTTTTTTTCTTTTCTTTCCCTTCAACATTTCACCAACATATTCTCAACACGAGACATAAAAACCAAAATGCAATACAATATTCCTGAACGACTATCCCTACTAGCTCAGCAAGGGTAAGCTAAATATGGAATGTAGCTTTTGGGACAAAAAGGGCTATTTTGGCTTTTGTGGGGCTTATGGGTAAAATGGATGAAACGGAACCTCTACCACATGTGTCAACAAACCAGAAACCGAATGCATACAGGTATTAAGCAGATTAAGTTCATATTTATGCATATTGATATAACATGTCTCATAAGGAGTAACTACTCACATTCCTAAATGAACTGATCATGGATGACACCAGTTATAAAGCTCTAAAACTCATAATATAATGTAGTTTGCCAAAAATCTAAGTCAAGTCTCAAGATTCAGCGAATAAATTAACAAAAACTCGTAGGTATGCATATGTGATTCTACTAATAACATGTCAATTAAGCACGGATTAGGCATAAACAGCTGAAAAGGCAATGTCATCATGTTTGAAATTTTTTCAATTTTATTGAATTTTGATTTTTGTATATATAGGAAATAAATACAATGCAAGCAGAAATGAATTAAACGTGTAACTGAAATGCAATAAAAAACAATGCAAATGCGACGCAAAACTCTTCGCCAAACCAAATCACACAATGTCCCCATTGTGCAAAATCATGTAAAAGAAACAAAAGGGAAATAGGATTTTTGCGATAAATAACTAAAGAAGACATGAAAAGGAACTCGGAAACTCACAAGCTTTTAAGCGCAAAAGGAAACCTCCCTAAACCAGCGTGAGCTAGGAGGTTTCAGTAGCCAGCAGTGCTACCATAAGGTACACCCTTTCGTGCTCCGCAAAACAACCAAACACAGCAGGGGAATGATCGCGAAACAGGTACAATAGCAATAGTGCTCGATCGACCGCTGGTATAGGTCGATCGACTAGGTCAACTAAGACAGAAGCTCCTGTGCTGCAAAGGGCAGTCGATCGACCGATGGGTCTCGTCGATCGACTGACTTACTTGACGAAACAGTACTTTCTTCGAATTAACTCAATAAATTAAGTTAACTTGGTCTAAAACCTGCAAATTGCACATAATAACGTGCCCAAAATTGCGCTAAACCCAAATGCAAAGTCTATAGTCTATAGAATCCTAAGCAAACCAATAAAAGCGAAGTCTCGTGCAAACCAAAACAGTAAGTAGTCTAAAAACAGCAATAAAATGGTCTTTAAAAGCCTATGAAATGAATAGTTCATCCACCCAAGCTGCGGAATAGATCCGACCACGGCTTCTGGCTATAGGAAGTTCCCTCCACGGTACGAATCTCCTCAGCAGGTCTCCACTCTACTCCAACATCTAGAATACTCAGCGGGTCATTTCCAGCTCTAGCAACCTCCCAAGCTCTTGGATCATCCGGCTCATCGAACTCCAAATCATACTCCGACACTTTCCTCGGCTCTTGCTTCGTTGGGCTCTCCTCCGGTTCCTCATCTATGCCGTAACTAAGATATCCCAATCCACCTCTATGGGTAATTGGTTCCTTCACAGCTAGAACAACAGGTGGTTCTTCCTTCCCCAAACCAGTTCCTGCAATAGTCATAACAGAAAAATCTTCCTCCATATTGTTCCCAATCTGGGGCGGAAGTGTTATAGCAGGAATAGGCACAGGTACTGAAGCAGGAATGTTAGGTAACATAACATAGAATTTCTTATCAGACACAACATTGCAAGTTACAGGGCACATAGCGTCCTTCTTTTTGGGGGTTTGTGCAAAAACAATTGACTGCTTCCCCACCTTGAAGGAGAGATTCTTATTCCCTAAATCAATGATTGCACCAGCAGTGTGCAAAAATGGTCTACCTAATATAATTGGGATCTGAACATCCTCTGGTATGTCCAAAATAATAAAGTCAACCGGGAAAAAGAATCGGTCAATCTGCACAGGAATATCCTCTAAGACCCCTACTGGCTGAACTGCAGAACGATCACCATCTCGACATCATATTAGTAACTGCAAACTTGGTCAGACCCAACTTCATAGCTAGACTCAATGGCATGACACTAATGCTAGCTCCTAGATCACATAATGCCTTCTCAATTGAGAAGCTACCAATTTTGCAAGGAACAGAAAAACTACCAGGGTCTGCTAACTTGTGAGGAGCAGTTTGAGTCAAATAAGAAGAAGAATCTCCAGTTAAAGCAACTGACTCGACCTTATCAAGTGACCGCTTTTTAGACAATAATTGCTTCATGAATTTCATATAAGCAGGTACTTGATTGCCTAGCTCTAGAAAAGGAACCTGAACATTCAAACTTCTAACAACAGCTTTCAATTTTTCGAAAGATACCTGATCCGTCGAAGGCACTAGTCTCTCTGGATATGGGGTCGTCAGAAGTAACTTGGCCCTCTCCTCAATATCACGCATACTAGCATCAGTGGATTTGGGCTAAAAGTTCACTACTTTATCTTTGTTGTAGCTCGAACCCTCTTCAGACCGAGTCAAGAATGAACCATTGACCGTTGTCGGGTCATATTTCAGAGCTGGAATCGTCCCATCAGCATTGGGAGCTTGCTTCAAAAATTGCGGGGTCGTCTTACCTCGGAACAAAAATTCCCTCAACTGATCAGGTAAAGGAGGACGAAAAGGCTCGTTGTCAGTAGCATCTTCAGTCGATTGACCAATATGGTCAATCGATAGACCAACATTTCTGTTGCTCAATTTTTCAGATTTTCTAGAAACATCAGAAACTCGCCACTATTGACTGGAAGCGGTCGATCGACCACCCTTTGAAGTCGATCGACGCCTATCTTCTTGTCGCTTTTTTTTCTGATTTGTTCCTTTTCGCTGTTTCAGTCATTTTTCCAGTTTGTCCAGCCACGTCTCCCTCGGAAACACCTTCTACCATAGTTGGCCCATCAAGGGTAGACCTACTCCTCAACGTCATTGCATGTACGGTTTCTAAACGCTGATTCAGAGAAAGAAATTGACCCGGAATTTCAGCTGCATTCTTGTCTAAGTTAGCTAAATGAGACTTTAGCTCCGTGATTGAGGCCTCGTTCGCAGCATTACTTTTCTGCACTTCCACCATAAGCAACTGCACTAAATTTGTTAACTCTGCAACTTCATCATTTAATAGTTGCTGCGGCGGAGTGGGTAATGGAGGAGCTACATAAGGAGGCATATAATGTTGTTCAAAATTAAATTCCTCCTGCTTCTTCTCCAGCATATCAAATCTGACACTCATAGCCTCCAATTGTGCCAGGATAGCACTATTATCATTCGAGCTCAACCGTGTGTTAACCCTCGGATTTCCATATTCTGCACGGTGTGTGGCCATCTCTTCAATCGTGTTCCGACCCTTATTATCACCAATGTTGTTTTGGAACGGGCCATTAGCTGCTGCATCAAGAATACTCCTGTGGTCATCGTACAACCCAATGTAGAATTGGTTGCACAAATACCACTGCTGAAAACCGTGGTGTGAAATAGAGCGGACTAGTTTCTTAAATCTGATCCAAGATTCGTGAAATTCCTCTTCAGGCCACTGCTTAAAATTTGTAATTTGGGCTCTAATTGCATTTGTCTTGGACGGTGAAAAGTATTTATTGTAAAAATCTAGAGCCAATGAATTCCAATCAGTAATACCCAAAGCTTCTCTATCCAAATCCCTATACCACTCCCTCGCAGCGTATCAGAGCGAAAAGAGAAACAAAGTTTCTTTGATCTGATCCTGTGTCACGCCCTCTGGTGGAGGAATAGAACATACATAATCAATGAAAACCTCCATATGCTTTGTTTGGTCTTCATCTGCAGCTCCACTAAATTGGTTCCTCTCCACTAAATATATATGCGAAGGACGGGGCTCAAAGGAACCATCTGTACCAGCTGGGAGAGCGTATCCCTTTGGGATATCCTGAACTTTAGGCCCAGAATGATGCGCTATGCTTCTGCTCTCCATATATTAGGAGTACTCAAGCTTTCCTCCTGAAATAACTTCTCTAATAGTCTCTGTCTAGCGCAATGTGACCTGCATATACGAAGAAACTACAAGAAGAAGATAAATACTGCCTCAAGGAACAGGTGCTCCTTGAGACCAAAAACTAAAATTAAAACAACTAAAAATTTACGCTGCCTCCCCGGCAACGGCGCCAAAATTTGATACCGTCTTTTAGTATCAAAAATAATATTTATAACCTAAATACTACTAACAGAAGCTAGTGGTAAGCAGCGTCGAACCACAAGGAGGTAGGGAATTATTAGTTACCTATAATTAGTCGGTCAATTCTTAAGTATTTAACAAGTCTCCTCTCGGTCTCATCGTTAATATTGCAATTAAAACATTGAAACGGTGCTAATCTAACACGATGCAGTCGATCGACCAGTTAAGCCAGTCGATCGACCAACGGGTACATTCGATCGACCAACAAGGTCAGTCGATCGACCATACCCCAACTCAGGTCTACCTATTCTACGCCGTCTACACTACAGATCCCCTCACATCTTAGCAGGGTGAATTTAGCTGCTCATGGTAAATTTAACAACAACTACGAAATTGATAACAACAATTAAAGAAGGCATAATTAACGTAACTGAATAATAAACTTGAAATAATAGAATTAAGGGTTTGGGATGCTATTCTATCAATTATAATCTAACAAAAGAATTAAACTAAACTGAAATTAAAATAGGATTACCGAATTAAAAAGGGCAGGAAGCAATTCCGAATGCAAAAAGAACTTTTATTGAAAACTAAACTTAATGAATGAATGATAATTGAAACAATAAAATTGAGTCTGTAAAAAGAGTCTTTACTGAATTCTCTTCCCCCTATTCTGATGAATGAAGTCACGTTATATAGGACTTTAACGTGACTCTTATTTCCTAAAACCTAATTGCAATGGGCTTCTAATTATCGCTCTTTTAATTTCACGTCAGAGGCGTGGTGTGGTCGATCGACTACTGGGACCAGTCGATCGACCAAAGGTGCTGTATAGTAATGCATTCTGACGAATTCTGCAGCGCGCACCGATCTTAAAACGGCTGCCATTTCTTTGTTATTGGTTAAATTAGGTGTTCTATGTGTCGTTGGAAGGCCAAGAGGATAAGCTTTCACCTACAATTGGAATCACTCGATTATCAGATCTAGAACTCGAGATATAGCCATTTTAAGCAGTCTATAGTAATGTGAGGAGATTCTTTGCTTGTTTAAGCTTTGCAATTTGTACGCAACCATGCTTTTGCTATCTTTAGACCTTGAAACGCATCCTAAACTTCAAGTACGAGTCAAATCTTCATGTCCTTCCTAATCTTAGTTCTTGGGGTCAAGATTTGGTCCATTATCTACTCATTTGCACAATAATTTGCAATATTACATAAAACATGAGAGTAGACGGAAATAGGGAATATAGTAGTGTAAACTACATAATAAGGCTCTGAAATGCGTGTAAAATAGGGTGTAAAACATCATATTTTTGTCAGGCATCAGTTCTTGTGGGGAAGCTCCCTCGTTTGGATCTCCAAGGATCCTCCAAGTGTGGTTATTGGAGAGGCTAAGGTATGTAGAGCCCCCGGTTGATTCTTCTTCTTATTCTTTCCGTCACCTTACCATGAGGAAGAAGTTGTACTCGGATAGCTTTGCTTCCACCGAGACTTATTAGGCCGTACGATTGGCGGAGGAGGATGGTCCTCATATCCATTGGGTGGTGCCATAGTGGCACTTGAGGTCCTTCACGGGGTTGCCCGCTTCGGGTGCTAGTTCTCGTTCATTGATGGTTTTGGGTTTGAAGGTTGTTTCCTTCATTTATCCCGAGAGGCTCATGAGGCAATGGGGCGTCAATAAAAGATGCCCGCTCAATATAGCCTTGTTCAAGTGAATGTTTTCTGGAACTCCGAGCTTGTGGAGGTCTTCGAAATATGGTGGGCTACTCGGCCGCTTTGGGAGGTACCAAACCCTGTTGCCACGACATGGGTGACTCCCGCTTATGTCAAGTGGTTAAGAGCTTCATCCTTGGAAGAGAGGTTCAAATCCCGTAAGGACGAGGTTGTCTACTAGAAGTATCGAGAGGTTGGCAAGGCCAACCGTGCCTTCTTTGAGGACTATGTTGATGAAGCTAGCCCGGATGTGATGAGGCCACCAAAGAGAAGAAGCTCGGGTCCCAAGAATGTGGTGGGCCGTGCATGGGCTTGCTTTGGCCCGAACATGGAGTCTTGCAAGAGACCGGAGGCCGTCGCTGTTGTAGATCCATTGAGGATCTGTTCCGAAGGGGAAGTCCTTGCTAGGCGGGCCAACAAGAAGAACAAGGGAAAGATGTTCCCCGAGGGAAAAGGCAAGGGTAGAATGGAAGAGTGAAGACCTCCATTGCCCACTTTATTATTATGTTATATTAGTGTTGTGAGTTTTTATTATCTTGTATTAGCTATGTATTGTGTGTTTTGTGCTAGTTTTATTATGTGAGGTGTTTTAGTCTTCACCTTAGCTTTGACATGTTGTAGACTCGTCGAGCTTTATTAGTTGTTGAAATTGTAATCCGTCCCATTATTAATTAAATAAGAGGATTGCTTGTGTCGAAAGAAAATTGTGAACGCTTGTTTCTTCTATCCATTTTGTAAAGGTAATTCGATTTGAATCGGCCTAAATATTTGCACTTTGGGAAATGGGATTTTTGTAGGAAGGGAGAAAGGCTTCTTTTCTGTAATTTTGTAGGGAAAGGGAATGTTTTTTCCTTTATCTTTTTTTTGAAAGTTGATATGGGTGATGTTTTGTATGTGGGTAAACATAAGGGAATGGTTTCGTTTGATTATGGGGACGGTTGTATCCTTCTTGTGTAAGAAAGAACTGCCTACGTATCCACTTGAAGAGGTGAAATCAAACCATGTTCGTAGTTAAGGGGTTTTTGTTTTAGTGCAAATGGATGTTGCCTTTGACAGATCAAAGGGCATTCGAAACGGGCCAGGTGCCGCAACTTAGACTCGGTAAAACATGCAATTTTAAATCAGAACGCATTTGAGGAACTTGACTTGAAAAGGTTAAGGTGGTTGCTATTTGTAAAACTAGGGCTAGGTCGTTGGTCGCTATGGTTCAAGGGTAGTATTTCTTGAGTTTGTCTAGGTTGGTCGAGTTTGTAAAAACCTCCCTGTCTAGGTCACTCAGTCTCTCGGCGCCCCCCGGAAGTATTTTCTTTACCAGGTATGGCCCGACCCAGTTGGGTTTGAATTTCCCCCTCGGATCGACGGGTAACGGTTCTCGAACCGACTTGAGGACCAAGTCGCCTTCCTTGATGTTCCTGGGTTTAACCTTCTTGTGGAATGCTCCTTGTATACGTCGTTGGTATAGCTGGACATTGTTTAAGGCGTTGAGCCACCGCTTGTCTAGAAAAGTGAGTTGTTCATACCTTCGGCGGGTCTACTCCGCCTCAAGAAGCTGAATTTCCAGTAGGATACACAGAGATAGGACCTATAACTCTACCGGTTGAACCGCCTCCATGCCATATGCTAGGTAGAAGGGCGTGTTGCCTGTCGGTGTTCGGATGGAGGTTTGGTATCCCCAGAGTGCGAATGAGAGTTTGCTCGGCTAATCGCGGTAGTTGTCTTGCATTTTCTTGATAATGGTGACAAGATTTTTGTTTGCTGCCTCCACCGCTCCGTTGGTTTGGGGACAGTAGGGGGATGATCGGTATCGTTTGATCTTGTATTTGTCCAGCAAGGCCTGTGTTTCCGCCCGGAAGTGAGAGCCTTGATCGCTAATGATTTCATGGGGTACCCCATATCTGCAGATGATGTTGTTTTGGATGAACTTGGCCACTTGTTTGGCGGTCAAGACTGCATATGACTGTGCTTTTACCCATTTGGTTAAGTAGTCGATGGCGACGAGGACGAAGCAATGTCCCTTGGTGCCTATCGGGTTGACTTTCCCGATGATGTCGATGCCCTAGGTTGAGAAAGTCCAGGGTGATGTCATAGTGTATAAAAGGGATGGTGGTATGTGTTGTATGTTGGCGAAGATTTGGCAATTGTTTTCCTCATCACTGTTGATGGAACAGATGTGAGCTGGTTCGCTCCTTCTCTCGATACATAGGGGCATCGATGTCATGTCATCGGGTATGTTGACGAGCTCGGCAAGTTTTGCCAGGGCTTCAGCAAATTGATTTTCCTCTCGTGGCAAGTGGAAGTAGTCAACTTGGTCGAAAAACTCGGCCACTTGATTGATTTTCGATCGGTAGAGAGCTAAACTGTCACTTAGGATTTTCCATGATCCGGACACCTGATTGATGATGAGCGAGGAATCGCCGTGGACCCTCAGTCTCTTGATGACAAGTGTGATGGCTGCTTGTAGGCCGATGAGGCACGCTTCATATTCGGCGGCATTGTTGGTGACGACAATGTATAGCTTGACCGAGATTGGAACATGCTCTCCCTCTGGTGATATTAGAAGGATTCCAACCCTGAAGCCTCTCAGATTAGACGCACCATCGAAGTATAGGTTCCATGCATCGGAGTCGGCACAAAGGATGTCTTCGTCAGAGAGTGACCATGTGTCGGTCGTTGGATCCTCGTTGACGGAATTCTCTGCCAGGAAATCGGCGACTGCCTTTCCTTTGATAAACTTGAGGGGTACGAACCTGAGGTCAAACTCGGATAGCATGAGTGTCCACCTAGACAACCTTCCGTTTAGTACGGGTTTTTCGAAGATGTTTTTGACCGGGTCCATCTTGGAATAGATGTAGACCGTGTAGCTAAGCATGTAATGCCACAACTTCTTTGTTGACCATACTAGGGCAAGGCATATCTTTTCCAGTTGGGTGTACCTCGTCTCATACTCGATAAACTTCTTGCTGATGTAGTAGATGGCTCGTTCTTCACCATCGACTGTTTGTGCTAACATTGCTTCCATGGCTGTGTCGGTGACAGTCAGGTATATGGATAAGGGAATCCGTTATTGAGGTGGCATGAGGGCAGGTGGTTTGGATAGGATTTCCTTTATCCTGTTGAATGCCTTTTGACAATCGTCGTCCCAGTCGGTGTGATCGGAGGCGCGAAGTTTCTTGAATATTGGTTCACAAATCATGGTAAGTTTGGCTATGAAACGGCTGATGTATTGAACCTGACCGAGAAATCCCCGAATCTCCTTCTCGTTCTTAGGCCGAGGCATTTGCTGAACGGCTTTGATTTTGGCCGGATCAATCTCAATGCCTCTTTAGCTGACGACATGTCCCAAGAGTTTTCCGGAGGTGACCCCGAATGCACATTTCTGAGGATTTAGTCTCATGTTATATTTCCACAGACGAGTGAACAATTTTCGAAGGGCGTTGATGTGGCCATCCCATTCTCTTGACTTGACGATCATATCATCGAAATATACCTCTACCTCCTTGTGCATCATATCATGTAGGAGAGTGGTAGCGGTTCTTTAATAGGTTGCTCCGGCATTGATGAGGCCGAATGGCATGACCGTGTAGCAATATGTACCCCACTGCATGGTGAACGCAGTCTTGTGCATGTCTTCCTCAGCCATTTTGATCTGGTGGTACCCAGCATACCCGTCCGTGAATGATAGGAGGGCGCGCTCGGCGGTGTTGTCCACCAGAATGTCAACATGTGGCAAAGGGAAGTCGTCCTTTGGACTTGCCTTGTTCAAATCCCTGAAGTCGACGCAAACCCGAATTCTCCCGACTTTCTTTGGTACAGGAACGATGTTGGCCACCCAGTCAGAGTACTCCGACACTTTGATGAAACCGGCCTTGAAATGTTTATCCACTTCTTCCTTGATTTTCAGGGCCCATTCAGGGCGCATCCGGCGCAGCTTTTGCTTCAGGGGTTTAGCTCCGGGCTTGATGGGTATCCGGTGCTCGGCAATTTCCCTGTCGATCCCAGGCATATCCTTGTAGGACCAAGCGAATATGTTCTTGTATTCGTATATGAGGTCAATGAACTGTTGTCTTTTCGAGGGGTCAAGGGTTGTCCCTATCCTAAGTTCTTGAGGCGTGTTGTCGGTTCCTACGTTAATATGTTCGGTCTCCTCATTGATGGGGGTCCTGGTTTCCCGTTTGTCAAGTTCTTTGGCTAAGTGAGATGGGTAGTCACTTAATTTAAATTCCTTATAGTCATTCAGAATTGCATTGCAGCTAAATTGAGACGAGTCATAAGCAAATTTAGCGTTCATTAAGTTGACATGAGCGAAAAGCTCGGACAGCACAGACATCTCATGGTCAGTCAGAGGCGACACAACAGGGGAGGTGGCCGCTGGAACAGGCTCCAGGTTGTCACCTTCCATGGGAGTGAGGACGACCCTAGTTGAGTCAACCTCTTAAGCAGCCACAAGTTTGTGATAAAACAGCGGGAAAGGGACTTTGACCGGGACATCAACAGTTTTAGGAGCTAAGACAGACTCTAACTCCGACTCAGGCTCAGATTCTTCTTCACTTCCCTCTTTGAACATAGGGCCTTCTCCAGTTGTGATCTTGAGAATGCGGCCTTGGCGATTGGTCCACTTGACAGTTTTCCTCCAGCCTTGTGTAGCTTTCCCCGGGTCATTATCAGAGATCAAGGCGGTGGGGTCAAATAGTTTGTCTCTCAGAGCGATGTTGATGATGTCCTCATAGTCGAGGTGCTTGATGTTATCCTCTCCAAAGAGGAGAGTGACAGCTTGTCTGTCAAGGCATGGGGACGACTTGGACTCGGTTGATGCAACTTTGGTGTTATTGGGGATGAAGTAGCAGTCCTGGAAGACTTCTACACCCGGGTACCTGGCCTTGGCCACAGAGTCATAGATCAACTCAGGGAAGCCATGGTAGAGCTCGGACTCTCCCTCGGAGACAAAATATCCATTGAGGGTCAAATGATAGGGACGGAGGATAACTCTGTGCTTCTTGTGCTTCTGAATTAGGACGTTCATCTCCTGGATATCTTTATCGGTAGGTTCATAGCCCAGCCCGAAGGGGATCTTGGGGACCTTAGCCTGCTTCAAAGGAGGTAAGGTGCTCTTTAGCGGATTGAGAGGTAAACCCGGGAAGTAACCCTGGCGCATCAGAATGAGGTTGACTGTGAGGTTGGCAAACGGGTCACAATCAGAGGGTGTTGATTCATCAGTTATGGCGTTCACAGCTTGAAATCCCCACATCTCGTTGTCATCCTCCTCAATGGCCTAGGAGGCTATTCCCTTTTTCATGACGACTTTGATTGGGGAAGCAGGTATCGTGATCATTTTTCCGTTGAAGAGGACCCTGATTTTCTGATGAAGGGTGGAGGTGATTTCCTTGGTGGTGTAGATCCAGGGACGTCCAAGAAGCATGTTGAAGGAGGCGTCGATGTCGACTACCTAAAAACTGGTTTGCCTTTCCAGTGGTCCGGTTGCGATGGTTAAAGTGATAAGCCCTGCGACTTTATGACGAGTGCCATCATAAGCGCGTACTCCTTGATTGGTTGGGAAAATATCGGCTTCTTTGATACCTAGTTTATGAGCTGTTTTGAGGGGAATGACATTTACCGCAGATCCGTCATCCACAAGAACCATAGGCACATTCTTTTTGAGGCACTGCACGGTGATGTATAGGGCCAGGTTATGGTTGGCTCCGAAGGGAGGGATATCTTCATCAGAGAAGATGACCGGGTTGTTCAGGTCAGGGAAATCCCTTGTCATGTGTGCTACTACTTCTTCAGGGGAGGAGGTAGAGGGCACAGTTAGTTTTCCCAAGGCTTATAGTAGAGCTTGCCGATGCTCGAAGGATGTAGCAACCAATTGCCAAATTGAAATTTTGGCTTTTGCTTTCTGCAGTGGTTTGAGGATCGAATTCTCGGGAGACTTTGGTTGAGTGTCCATGTCCGGGACAACCTGATCATTCGTTGTTGGAAAGACTGTTGAATTGTTCGGGTTTTGATAGGGGCGTCCAGACCGGGTAAGATGAACGATCTCTTTTGCCACTTTTCCTGGGACTATATAGATATCCTCAGCATCATCTCTCCAGATACCATTGATTTCAGGATCTTGAGGGTACCTTAGAGGGATATTCCTTGATGGGCAGTTTTTGTGAGGGAAATTTTTATGAGGGTAGTTTTTGTGGGGGTGATTATTGTGGGGGTTATTATTATGAAGGTGATTATTGTGATGGTGATTATCGTGAGGTGTGTGCCAGAATGTTCGCGGGAGCATTCCATCATGGTGAGGGTAGTCTCGGGTGCTTGGGGGACGTTCCCTCGGGCGTGGTGTTGGAGGATTGAAAATCAATCGACGGTAAGCATCATCAAATCGGGTAATCCTTTCGGAGAGACTAGCTATAACTTCCTCGCCTTGCTGGAATATGGCAAGCATAGTTGCAGAACTGAACACAAATACCCCGTCCGAGGCATCCTTCTTCAGGGTATTCACCTCGTCATCAATTGGTAAGATGAGGTGTGAGCAGTGCAAGGCTGGATCGTCATCGGAGATGGGATGGATTCCCAAAGGGTTTGTTTTTTTTATTTGGCTTAGTCGGTGGAGGCAAAGGCAATTCCCCTTTCTCGGTGATGTCCTGAATGACGTGTTTGAGCTTGAAATAGGTTTCCGTGTCATCGCCTTTCCCTTGATGGTACTGACAGTAGGCATTAGGGTTCCAGAAGAGGGATTTCTTAGCATTAGACGGATCTGGAGTGGGTCCGATCGGTTGTAATTTCCCTTGGTCCATAAGCCTTTTCAGGGCGCTTGCATAAGTTGACCCTATGTTGGTGAACACTCTTTGAGGACGTTCGGCTCTCTTGGCGGTTGGCTCGAGGAGGTTGACCTCTTCAATCTTGTTTGTCTAACCATAAGGGCGAGATCCGGTTGATGTGGATCTCGGGTAGCCTCGACCGGTAGTTTTGGCTAGGACACCCTTTTGGAGGTCGTCTTCAATGCGTGTCTTAAGGATTTGCAGATCCTGGAACGTCTTGATGTTTTGGTACCTCAATAAGTTGGGATATACCGGGCGGAGATTTTTGACAAATTTTTCCACCAAGGTTGACTCACTCGGCTTGCTGACCAACTGAGTGCTTACTCACCTCCAACGAGTCAAGAATTCGGTGAATCATTCCTTGTCATTTTGGGTTAGGACCTCAAGAGTGCGGGTATTGGCTTGGATTTCGACATTGTCGGCATATAACTTAAAAAATTCAACTGCATCCTCATCCCAGGTAGTGAGGTTCTTTGGGTCAAGGGAGTAGTACCATTGACCAGGGATCGGTTCCAAGGATGATGGAAAGATCCGGGTGAAGAGTTCTTGTTTGACTCCTTTTATGGCCATGTAGTCTTTGAAGGCTCGAATGTGATTGAGTCGTTCCTCCAGTCCCTTGAATTTGGGTACATCAGTCAGGGTAAAGTTGTCAGGTAGTTGATCCTCAACGGGTTCAAACCTTCTATTGTTCTCAAGGTGGATGTTATTACCCCGGTCTAGGAGTTGTTCTTCCAAGAGCTTGAGCCTTTTCTCAGTTTCAGTCAAGGGCGGAGTGTTGTGCTCTCCAGCATCATTATTTTCCAGGGTGTCGATACGGGTCTCGACACGATCCAGAGTGAACTTAAGCGCAGTGAGTAGGCTGGCTAGTTGAGCGGTGGTGACAACTCTGTTGTCGTTGTTGTTGGACGAATGATGTGACCATAATTAGCGCATATTTAGTCCCCGAAGTAGCCTTGTTCCCATGCTTTTTAGTGCATATTTGGGTCATTTATTATCTTTAGTTTTTTGTTTTGCATATTCTTTGAGGTTTTGTGTCCTTGGTAGGAAAGGAATGCAAACCTTGCATTTTCATGGCAAAATGAGACTAAATTGATTGAATCCTATGACCAAGCATCAAGGAGAGACAAGATTAGAAGGCCTTTGTACATATTATAGTAGTTGGGCAATGATGAGGAAAGATCCTTACATCCCCAAGGAAATCCCCAAGGATTTTATGAAGAAAAGGGAAGAAAAGAAGAAGAAAGTACGCTTCATGACAATCCGCATGTCTTCCCCTAAAGACGCCCGTCCCTAGGACCACAATCCGTGCGTCTTCTACCAAAGACGCCCGGGCAGCAGCATCCAGAAGACGCCCGTCTTCTCCCAAAGACGTCCGGGCAGAGACACAGGAATCCGGCCGTCCCGTGCCTAAGACGCACGGATTCCAAGACAGCGCAAATACGTTTTTTCAAGCTTCAAGAAAGATGCCCTTCCTTCAGAAAATACCGGCATTTCCCTAAGTAGGGACTTAATCATCATTTAAGCCCTTAGTTAACCCTAATACATCCACCTAATTTCCACTATAAATACCCCATTAGTCTAATTAGAAGAGCATGTTCTTCTTATCAATTCTTAGAGTAGTTAATATCAATCAAATCTCTCTTTAGTTTTGTAATCAAAAATTAATCAAGTTTTAATACAAGTTTTATTTCCTTAATCTCTCTTTTGTTCATCCTTTATTTTGGGTAATTGAAGATTATTGGGGTTATTATTGGGAGATTGACAACCTTTCAATCAAGCATCAAGTACTTCTATTATTCTATGCTTTATTATTGGAATCATTAGTAGGTATAATTCTCTTAATCCCTTTTTAATTATTGCTAATTACTTTCATTTGTTCATCATGTTTCACTTTGTTGGTATGATTGACAGCCTTGCTAGCATGTTCAACATGATAATGAGTGAGTAGTTTCATAGCTAGGGTTAATGGGTAATTAGGGGAAACCAACATGGGGAATGATTCATGCTTAAATTAATATGCTTTCATAGTTTATTTGCTTGCTTGTTTTGATCTCAACTCATGCACATGTTATGTTTGATGAAATGCTAAGCCTATGAATCCTTGCATTTACAAACATCACTTATCTTTTCAATGAGACTTGTAAGACATAAACCAACTCGAGTCTCATTAGACCATGCATGTTGTTGAGTAGGGAAGACTAAGTCGACTTGTAGGTGTTGTACAATCTAATCGATTCGGCTCCGGGACCCAAACTTTCCTAGGATTGTAAGATATAACCCAACTCAATCCATCACAACAATAATTGCTTGCTTATAATTTGAGAACGTGTTTGTATGATCAATTCCCATGAATCCCCTATGACCCCATGACACCCTAGTGCTTTTTATCAATTGTTTACAACCCTTTCAATTCATCTTGCTTATTTACTTTCATTGCTATTTAGTTTAGTGACCTTGTACATCAACCCAAATTGTGACACCCCAAATACACCATTAGTCTCAATAGAAATATCATTTCAATTCCCGTCTCTTGGGATCCGATCTTTACTTGCCTCTTTACTAATTGTAGAGTTGTTTGTGAAGCTATAAATTGTGTTTTGGTCTAGATGCTTCCAACGACAATTGTTCCGAAAAATAGAATATAGCTCCGAGTCCGACCAACGAAGTCGAAGAAGGGGCCATGGTTCTGAGGCAGAAAAACGACTCACATTACAACTCGATCCGACACGGTTCGAAGACTGAACGCAGGCAACACAAAGGACGGAGCAAAGATCAGACTCAACAAGACGAGGGTGACCGTGTGTGGTACCTCGGTGCTGAATCAATTTATAACGTGACAGTGTTGACCGGACTTGACACGCATCCAACGTAGTGGCGTGACGCCATTGGACGATTCTCGTGGTGAGATGACTCATAAGTAAAGACCCATAAGTACGCTTGTTTCGACTCGATAGACACGAGGCGGAATTGGAACCGCGGACTGAAGTTTTCGAAAATAGAAATTTTCAAAAAGATTTGTTTGTCGCTTTATGGAAGGCTTCCGAAGATAGGGATCTCTGCAAGTCGCTCAGTTGAAAGGTTGTATTAAGTTTGTTTGCAAAAGACGGTTTTAGTTTGAGTCGGCTCGAAAAACAATGTACTATTTCCCAAGACGGTTTTTGAAATTCAAAATTGTATGTTTTGAAGATCGGGTTTGAAATGTTTGAAAAGGTCTCGGGGACGGTGCATGGTCCTCGGGATCTCAAAAGTGTATTGAGAAAAGGGCGTGTGCTTTTCTCGGGTTTTGAAAAAGCCATTGTCGCCGCGAAACGGGTTAAAATCCGTTACAGACGCGACGATTATAACGGCGTGAAAAGGTGTTTTGAAATGGTTGTAAAAAACCGAGTTTGAAAATCGTCGTTACGACGGCCTAGAAAGGCGTGTTGAAATGGTTATAAAAACCGGGTTTGAAAATCGTCATTACGATGGCCTAGGAAGGCGTGTTGAAATGGTTATAAAACCAGGTTTGAAAATCGTCATTACGACGGCCTAGAAAGGCGTGTTGAAATGGTTATAAAAACCGGGTTTGAAAATCGACATTACGACGGCCTAGATAGGCGTGTTTGAAAAGCAACGGTCGGCGAAAGACCGAGGTTTGAAATGTCCATTGTAACGGCGCGAAAGGGTGTTTTTGAAAGTTTGAAAATGACACGGAAGGACTTATGATCACATAACATATAAGCACTCGCAGTTTCATTATATTATGCATAATGCTGACACGGGTTTTGGATTGAAAAGGGTGGGTTACACACCAAGCAATCAAACCCTGATTTGCGAGAGGGATACGAATCCAAACAAAATGTGTAAGGAGGGTTCCCTAGCCTCGTGCTCGAAGGTGATGAAAGCTCTTTGAGGAAACAGAAATGTGTAACGTCAACGGTATGCTTGACTCAATCGGGATTCCAAACGCGGGGATGAGAAAACTCACGCCGACGAGACGAGCCAATTGGTCAAGGAGGGTTAGGTTGTGGGCCTGGACAAGGAACCCGACCGTGACCGTAATATCAATTAATACATTCCAACCAAGACCTCGTTCGAGTCTCACATCTAGGGATAACAAAGACACAAGTGTCCTAGTTTTCCCCAGCGGAGTCGCCAATCTGTGGACATGGCTGTTAGGTTCATATACCTATAATTAGACTCCTCTAATATTGAACTAATTAACTTGTTAATTATTTGTTCTTTAGATCTAGTGCATGCATAACTAAATGAAAGATTTATAAGAAAAACAATGTTCCTTACATTGTTAAATGGTTCGAAATTATTGGGCACAAGTAAGGTCACCTTCCTTCACTTGTTCTTGAGCTTATAATGATGGATGATCCTCTTAAGACTCCAAGTTTAGAAGCCACTCCAATAAATTGCACCCAAGATGAATCCCAAAAATCTCTACTAATATTAACTAGATATATAGTAGAAATATTACCTTAATAATACTAATATTCTTATATTACTACTTCTAGTAATAGATTTGGTGTATTAGTATTTATTGAGAGCTTTCTTGCAATTGCATGTGAGGATTTTAGAGAGAGGTAGAACAAAAACTAGCAAAAACAAGTAAGTCAAAAAGGAGCAACTTCTACCCCTCTTTTGATGCCAAAACCGGTGGCCTTAGGGAGCTCCAAGGGAATATTTTTCCTCTTGTTTTATTCACTTGTTTTTGCTTTTGGTAGATTGTAGGATATAGGTGTAAGATGTAGTATGCAATGCTAGTATGTAGTGTCTCTTTCACACAATAACCAACAACAACATAAGACAAAAGAGCATATTTGCTCATCTCATTTTGGCCGAAATATTGGACCTATTTTGGTCTATTTTTGCCTTTTGTCATTTGTCCCACAAATGCTTATAAGTCTTATGTTTAACAATCTTACATATTTAATTATTAATGTAATCATTTAACACTTAAATATTACAATTAATAATATAATATACACTCCACTTTTTGAGTAGTATACTACCATTATATCATCATATAATGGGTCCCATAATTACTAGTTAGTTAGAATTACAACTTCTTCTAACTTTAAATAACTAATTACCTCTACCTCAAAACTTATATTAATACCTCAACTAATTTAGTAGTTTAACGCTTAATTACTAAATTTAATCTTTATTTAATCACATTAAAATAAGACGCAAAATTGCACTCCCACAATTAAGGAATTAATTAATTCAGACGCATACAATTAATTAAATATCTATTTGGGCCTCATCCTATAGGTGTGACCTAAAGGGATCAATCACCACCACCGTCACACGACAAGAATGTCAAACTCTAGTTAGCCAATCATTACCGATTAATGACGGTCAGTCGACTGTATAAAGAATCATCCCTCACGTATTCTTAATTTGAGATTTAATTATGATAATTAAATCATGTGATCGCACTATTGTTGAGGACACATTTCCCAACAATCTCCCACTTGTCCTCGACAAGTGTGCGTCACCAATTCTCTTGTCCTATTACAATCTCCCACTCAATGCAAGGTGTCTTGAAGTCGTACTTACATTTGATCATATCTTGAGTGGTTTTCTCGATTTGGAGATTAACTGTCTGACCGGAATTATCAATCATAGATACCTTCCGAGCGTGGCCACGCATTTCCCATTAACTACTCCTCGAGTGGCCTTGAGATTTCAAACAACCCGACAAGGGTGGACAATTCCTATCGCCTATTCCCTTCGTTACTCCGCCACATCCATCATAACCCAAAATATACCCAGTTTGACCTCGTTTAAGAAATCGTAGAGTATAAATCAAAGCTAATCAGAAGTTGTGCCAACTTGGGCGAATAGTCTCTAGTCAAAAGAATTGACTCATAAGAATACTATAGTAGCTCTTGCCACGACCAGGCTTTATGAATTACCAGAACTCTATAAGCGGTCACTGCCCGACAGATTGTCCCATACATTCTGTCTATGTGATCGACTAGTCATCCCATATGACTCTATGGCACTTGAACTTGCCATCAATCGCATCACACTCTAGTCACTTCGAGACGTCACCTCATATAAATAACTAGGGGCGAATACCATGTCAATCCAGTTCACTTTAATGGGGTTCAATTTGTCTCTACAACCCATTCGGACATGACAAGGTACCGGGTGAGTTTAATTAAAAACTCAAACGATAAATGTGATTATCACATATGAATAGTCAATACACTATTACTACTTCATATTCTATAATCTCTAGTGTTATAATAACACTATTTAAAATGCAATACAAGCTTGGCAAGTGGATATACCCGATATCCATATATTCCAGCTTAATTAATTGCTATTTCCTACCATTCAATGTCATCTCTTAATGACATCAATGTCATCTCTTAATGACATGAATTTCTCTAAGTATATGTCTAGACTTCATACTAGACCCGAGCTCTTTAACTTGAAAGAAGCTCCCACTGTTATCGCATAACTTGTGATAAAGTCATTTGTAGAGGGATTCACCCTTAATCCTTACGTTGACCATTTTATCACAACTAACTTAGATTCCTTTTGTAGAATTTGCAATGCGCGAAACTAAAACACATTTCTTAGTTTCTTACTCCTTAGTTAATAACATTAGCATAGGATTTCATCTAATCCTTTTAAGCTTGGAAACTAAAGTTGGTGCAACCCTTCAACACTTTGACTTAGTTTATTATCCAAACATGTGTACAAGTCATCAATTGTACTTTAAGGCTTTCACAAGCCCATCATATGAATTAACTTATTATTGACTCATAATGTACCTAGCAAATGGTACATCACTGCAAAAAGGTCCCGTTGGCATACATAATCATTCTAATGGCGGAAACATTAGTAATCGATTTCATGTAATCAACAACTTAATGGGTTCAGTGAACGACTATGATTCCATCATAGTAATTCCACTTTCATCATCATGAATAAGCCATTCAACTTTGTTGATGTTAAACAGGTACGAAAGAACTTATCGTCATAAGACTTTCAACTCTATGCCAATATTCTCTCACATAGATTCAAAATCTAGAATACTTTGCATCCCTTTCCAAGTCTTCCAATTACTCTTACCAGAAGAGAGCATTGGTATATTATTCTCAATAAGAAATATGTTATCAACATATAAGACATGGAGAAACAATTATAGCTCCCACTTAACTTCATGTATATCATGATTCTTCAATCATGTGAATGAAACAATTCACTATAATCACATAAACGAAAAGTATAATCCTTTAATGCTAGCTTAAGACCATCTTGTGATCACTTAAGATAGCTACGCATAATATGTTAGGATTCTTAGATCTTCATCTAAGATTTTGTGTTTCAAACACTTCCTTCTCTAAATTCCCATTTTAGAAAAGCGAATTTTATTTGCCATTCTTCATTAAAATGAAATGCGGCAATTCCTAACACAATTTGTCTTGATCAACATCTTTATGTAAATCTTATGCATTTGTGTACTCTGGAGCTCTATTTACTTTTGAGGAGACCCGCGCCTTAAAGTAAATCTACTCTTAGTCACAATTTTTGGATTGTAATGCTTCGGCTCGTATGTAACATGGTCATTATACTATCACTTTCACAAAGTAATATTTTTTAAACAATAAGACATGTGCGATAAACTCCCACTGAACTATACTTCTAATCTATCTTCATAGACTATAGTTCATCTACACTCCAACTCTATAACTCTATTACTTTCACAAAGTAACATCACAACTATAAGAGATGTTTGTGACGATACATTCTACTCCCACTCTATCTCTCAGAAATACACCTAATTTCTTGAGAGATAGCTTTGTGAGTCACAAACATATATATTTAACTTTAGTATTGGGATTTATCCAAGATAATGTATTAGCCTTCAAAAGGCCATCCCAAACATGGTAGTTTGATTCATGTAATATGGTTTAATAGACTCTCTATTCTAGGTATCTCATGGTTGACCATCCAATTAGAATAATATGTCCAATTACTATCATGAATTCCCTACTTGATGAATTCAAAACTCATTACAACTTTAGAATTGATCTTATATAAATAAGTTGTTACTTTAAGTAACAAGGACATAAGGAGAATCAGATTCATAGCTTATGGACATATAATGATCCCATCATCATAATCGTCTACTTGATCAATTTAAGTTGTTTATCTAATATTTCTCTACGCAAGTAATTAATGATGATGATTTTAGAACAAACAACATAATAAAACAAGTGATTTGGGTTGAAAACCAAATCACCAATATCCAAAATACAACCCGTGTTCAAAGGATACAAACCAATTTCCAAGTCACACAAGGAAATCAAAATAGTTCTAAAACATGAAATTCATCATAAAATTAAAGACAAAGCAAATTTAAAAGCCAAGCTTCCATTGATCCATCACCATGGTCGGCTACTCTAGCTTCCCTCGTGATCCTCTAGACTTGCTTTTCCTTGCCTTTGTCCTTGCTAGGAGGAGGCCCTATTTACAATAAAAAAGGTAATCATCACAACTTGTATCACATACTAATTGAGATTGAAACATAAAAGATAGGGATATTTATATACCTACTGGAGTAACCTTTCCACTTTGATGTCGCCAAGATACTTGGAATGTTTCTCTTCCAATGCCCAACACCACAACAATAGTGGCACTTGTCCCCGGATGGGGCACTGTACTTGGGCTTGGAGGTGCTTGCTTCATAAGTCTTAGCTTTGTTCCTGTTGGGAGTTTGCTTCTTTCCCTTTTTCCCACTTTTCTTGAAGGTTCCTTTGCTCTTTTGATTGACATTGAGCACATCTTTGGTGGTGCTAACACTTAGCCCCATATCCTTTCTAGAACTTGCACAAGCATTTTGTGCAATTCATCAAGGGAAACCTTCTTATCTTGCATATTAAAATTCACCCGGAATTGAACATATGCTTTGATTTTGCTTAGGAAATGAAGAATTCGATCAATCACGAGTTCATCGGGAATTTCCACCTTATGCGATTTCAAGGTCTCAACATGCTCTATCAACTTGAGCACATGTGGGCTCACCTTTTGGCCCTCTTTGATGTTTAGATCAAAGAATGCGGAAGCCGCCTCATATTGAATGACCCTAGGAGCTCGTGAAAACATGTTCACAAGCTTCATGTAGATCTCATGAGCGGTGCTAATCTTTATAGCACTTCGTTGGAGTTCGGCCTCCATAGCAAAAATCAATACATTTTTCATTGCGGCCGACTCCTTTTGGTAATCCTCATAGGCTTGCCTAGAGGCGGACCTAGTATTAGGTGGTTCGGTGGGAGATGCCTCAGTAAGGTAACGAAGCTTGTCGTCACCTTGCGCGGCCAAGCGAAGTTGTGCATCCCAATCGGCGAAATTGGACCCATTCTTTTCTAACTTACATCGATCCATGAAGGATCGGAGCCATGACACATTGGAAAGCGGGGTGGAACTAGTGGATGCGGACGCGTTTGGAGTTGCCATTGCAGTTGATTAAAACAAATTTGACTACAAAATAGGAAATGAAGGAATTAATTTACATTTATCGTTTTGATAATACTCGTAAATTTAACTACAAGCATTGCATTTATATAGTGACCTCCACCCAACTACATAAATGATTCCGAGATCCAAATTCATATTAACTTGGGCACGGTGAGCCGATTCATCCCTTATTAATATAACTCGGTAGATTAACCTTTTAATCGATTCTACTTTTAGAACTCTCGGTCGATAAAAATTACTCTAATTCTCATCTTTAGCCCGGAACACATGCGACTACGGTCAACAATACTTCCGTTGAGCTCAATCCAAATTTCGATGTAATAACCTTTTACTACCCCACTTCGCCAACGTAACAAGGTTTGTATTACGGTGAAGCCGGATTAACTCCCTTGTGAAATTGGTACTTCATGAGTTTCTACTATTTGGTAAGGCTTTATCTCAATTTTTGATATGTGAGAGGTCTTGTCAATTTATTATCTATCACGTTTTAAGTGAACTAAAGCGGTGAACTACGATAATTATAATTGACACGGTCGATGACTCGATATGATATGCATGTGTTGTTATGGCGATTTGGCAATGCATGCAACATATTAAAAGAAATGCAAAGCAATAAATAAAATTCCTAGTATGGCCTTCCTAAAAATAGAAAATCAAATAATGTATTACATATTCGGAAACCAACTCCTTTGGTCCCTTGATTCTTCAAATGGCACGCCTCCCAAGACACCGTCTTTGTCGGATCACCCTTCCGAATGGCACCGTCTTTGAAGATGCTCCATAATTACAAATAATAATAAAAATACAAAGCTATTCCTATTATACATTTGTAAAATGAAAAACTAATGAAATAAAAAATAAAAATAAAAATAAAAGTGATACGAGATCACATTAAATTACAACCGAATCAATATTCCCTTTCATTGCGGGTAATATTGATTAAAACTAAGGCCATACTAAGATTAAATTACATAATTCAAAATTATATAAATAAAATACATTCAACAATTGAAATATGCAGCATTATAATATGTACCTATCATGCAAAATGATGTGCCAAATCGCCCTATTTAACTTATGTCGTACATATAACCCGGTTTCATGGAAATGCGTGATAATAACCTTTTAAAATCACTAATTAACACTTAAATCACATCTAAGCTCAAGTTAATTATCCTAACACGTTTTAGGACTCAAAAATTAGTCATCACTAAATTTTTGACAATAATTCAACTTGATTTAATTTTATGCTCATTTTTTACCTTAAAATCATAATTTATATGAAATAAATCCAAATTAAATCATAAAAGTTTCAAAATTTGAATTTTAAATTTTTGAACATTCTGGAATAATTCCATGACCCTCATAATGTCAAAAATTATGGTTAAAATTTTCGAATTAATTTTGAGAAAACATGGTTGCATTTTATCGGTTTTATCTCATAAAATACATAAAGTATCCGAAAATTAAACCAATAATTTTTCCAACTTTAGATCTGATTAGTGGGATATTAATGCAACTTAAAATAATTTTCTCAAGCCATGCAATACGTTTTAGCTAATTTTTGCTAAAATAGTCACTATTTATGCCATTTTTACTCAAAAATCCATAACTCATGCTAAATAAGATATTTAAATCTAGCAATTTACATACTCTCTGTAAATCTTTCATGTGACAACATATTAAAAGATCATGGCTTCATTCGAAATTTTACTATTTTTAACCATTTTACCTCTTTTAATCCATTTTTATCTCATAAAAATCATAAAACATGCAATATTAATTAAATTAACTCGTCCTTTTACACACTTCTTGTAAAATATGCATGTGAGGTCATATAAATTTTTCAAGGTCAGAAACGAAATTTAACTTTTTTTAGCATTTTAATTCCCATTTTAGTCATAAAAATGTAATAAAATGACCAAAAATCCTTAAAATGAGCAATAAATTTCCATGAATCATAAAAATGACCTAAAAACATTTTAGGACCAGAATATATAACATGCAAGGTGATTTCGTGGCTTATACTTATAAATCACAAATTTTTAGTTTTATATGTTAACCTTTTAACTCGGAAAAACAATAACCGATTATGCATGCAACATCCTATGCTCTGATACCACTTGTTAGGTTCATATACCTATAATTAGACTCCTCTAATATTGAACTAATTAACTTGTTAATTATTTGTTCTTTAGATCTAGTCCATGCATAACTAAATGAAAGATTTATAAGAAAAACAATGTTCCTTACATTGTTAAATGGTTCGAAATTATTGGGCACAAGTAAGGTCACCTTCCTTCACTTGTTCTTGAGCTTATAATGATGGATGATCCTCCTAAGACTCCAAGTTTAGAAGCCACTCCAATAAATTGCACCCAAGATGAATCCCAAAAATCTCTACTAATATTAACTAGATATATAGTAGAAATATTACCTTAATAATACTAATATTCTTATATTACTACTTCTAGTAATAGATTTGGTGTATTAGTATTTATTGAGAGCTTTCTTGCAATTGCATGTGAGGATTTTAGAGAGAGGTAGAACAAAAACTAGCAAAAACAAGTAAGTCAAAAATGAGCAACTTCTACCCCTCTTTTGATGCCAAAACCGGTGGCCTTAGGGAGCTCCAAGGGAATCTTTTTCCTCTTGTTTTATTCACTTGTTTTTGCTTTTGGTAGATTGTAGGATATAGGTGTAAGATGTAGTATGCAATGCTAGTATGTAGTGTCTCTTTCACACAATAACCAACAACAACATAAGACAAAAGAGCATATTTGCTCATCTCATTTTGGCCGAAATATTGGACCTATTTTGGTCTATTTTTGCCTTTTGTCATTTGTCCCACAAATGCTTATAAGTCTTATGTTTAACAATCTTACATATTTAATTATTAATGTAATCATTTAACACTTAAATATTACAATTAATAATATAATA
Source organism: Silene latifolia (assembly GCF_048544455.1). Lineage (NCBI taxonomy): Eukaryota > Viridiplantae > Streptophyta > Magnoliopsida > Caryophyllales > Caryophyllaceae > Silene > Silene latifolia. The sequence continues at coordinate 802,271 of NW_027413123.1, read as the reverse complement.
TACACTCCACTTTTTGAGTAGTATACTACCATTATATCATCATATAATGGGTCCCATAATTACTAGTTAGTTAGAATTACAACTTCTTGTAACTTTAAATAACTAATTACCTCTACCTCAAAACTTATATTAATACCTCAACTAATTTAGTAATTTAACGCTTAATTACTAAATTTAATCTTTATTTAATCACATTAAAATAAGACGCAAAATTGCACTCCCACAATTAAGGAATTAATTAATTCGTATCGCATACAATTAATTAAATATCTATTTGGGCCTCATCCTATAGGTGTGACCTAAAGGGATCAACTGACCACCACCGTCACACGGCAAAGAATGTCAAACTCTAGTTAGCCAATCATTACCGATTAATGACGGTCAGTCGACTGTATAAAGAATCATCCCTCACGTATTCTTAATTTGAGATTTAATTATGATAATTAAATCATGTGATCGCACTATTGTTGAGGACACATTTCCCAACAATGGCCCACCTGCATGCCCGGCTCGATCCGTCGGGCGTACAATGATCTTTTGAAATCCACGCTCGGCGACGTAAAAATGCTTTCGACCGTATCGTTTTAGATCGGTCGGTTTCGTCTCGGAAAGGGTATCGAAACGATTAGAGATGTTAGGAGTCGCCACCAAGCATTTGTGGGATGCTTGGAACCTGTTCGAATCCAATTTATACCTCGGTCAAACGAAGCACAAAGCAGTGTTTGACATAGGTGCTGAAGATAAGGAATCGTCCCTCTTTCGCGTCCTATCTCGAGGATGACTCTCGTACGCCCTAGATAAGGTCGTCCACTATCGAAAGTTTCTGAGTAAAAGGTGAAGGTACATATTGGGAAGCCTTTTAATCAGACACCCAATCCCGCCCGCGGTAGCGGCCTCTACTGATCGATCTTGGTTGCTTGAATGCAAAGTTGATAAAACGGTTTAAATGCATGAATGCGCATCCAATAGTTTAAACCTAACATGTGAGAGCTTTCTAAGTCCGTTGATTTAATCCAAGTATCAAGTATAAGATGTTGAGTTAGATTTATGGTTGATTTGTATGCAAGACGAAAATTAAACACCCATTTAACAATTTAGGTTTACAGTGCATAACGTGATCCATTTGTCTTAGTAAAGACGTTTTGCAAATATGGTATTCGATTGAGCAAATCAGTCGTCTGATCCGTCCTATATCCAGGTTAGCCAGAATCGGGATCGTCCTAGACCGGTGTTGGAAGGGGAACATACACTGCATCAGGCATCCAAAAGAGGCGCGAGCCTATTGGCGATGCAAGAGGGTCTCCCCCGGTTTGAAAATAGAAAAATAAATGGCTTGTTTAGGCGCGGGTCAGTCAACGGTATATGACGTGTTCTCACCATTAAAAAACGTTTGTAAAACGTGTTGAAAAATGGGTATTTGAACCCGTTTTGGTTTGAAAAGGCAGTTTAGGCCACTTTTATATTGATTTGAAGAACGAGACTTGAATAACCGTCATTGTTTTGGCGGTATTCGATGTCGGGTTCGACTTTGCAAGCTTGACATGAATAGTTTTGAAAATGATTATGAACTAACTTTTTTTTTTTTTGCTGAAATGTGAGTATGTATATTATATCAAAAACCAAGTTTCATATACAAGGATAGGGTTCAAACCCCGGTAAGCTAAAAAAACAAATAAACACCTTACAACCATTCAGACAACCAAGCCTCACTACACTACAAACAGCTTAACTAGCCATTGGTGCTGTGAGACAATCCAGGCCAGCTTTACTGCACCCTCTTCTTCCTGCAACCTCCTCAATCTGAGCAGCTAACAATTCAGGCCTCATAACAAAATGTTGGATTCTTGTGGAGTTTCTCTGATGCCAGACAGTGTAAAGATATACATTGAAAACCATAGCCATTGCTTTCCATTGAAGACTGTCCTTTTCCTACCATTCTGAAGCTCAGTAAGAGTAGGAAATGATCTCCCCAGCCAGGCAACAAGAGCTGCCTTGACTCTGCAACTGTAATTACACTCATAGAACATGTGATTTATCGTTTTAGGATGTTCTCTACAAATTAAGCATAGGTTGTCCTCACAGAAGCCAAACTGGAATAGCTTAGCTTTGATATTTAACCCCTCCTGCATAATAAGCCAAGTAATGATTGAGTTCTTAGGAATGTTCCAGTTGTTCCATACCAGAGAGCACCAATCCACCTTAGGTTGTTGAGTGCATAGCCATTTATAACCATTCTTGATCGTATAGCCATTCTCATTAGGCAGCCAACAGTTCTCACCAAAACCATCCTTCAGTTTATCCTTGATTTTGCAAACATTTTTCCAAGTCCAAGGAGAGTCTGCAGGGGGAGAGTAAGACTGCCAGTCTTGCTCTTTTAAGTATACATTACTGATCCACCTTATCCACAGCCTATCAGCTTTGGTATACACCCAATTCACCAATTTACCTACAGCTACCCAATTCCAATTCTCCACTTTCTTTACACCTAAACCACCAGCATCCTTGGGCATAGTAAGCCTATCCCAAGCTACTAAAGGGACTCTGTGGTAATCAGGGCTCCCATCCCAGAAGTAATTTCTGCAAATTGCTTCAATTCTCCTGATTACTGATTTGGGAATTAAGAATATAGTAGCCCAATAGCTGTGGAGTGTATTTAGAACTGAGTTGATAAGAGTAATTCTGCCAGCATAAGAGAGTTTTTTGGCACCCAGTCCTCTAATCCTGCTGATAATTTTTTCAGTTAAGCAACTACAATCCTTCTTGCTTAGCTTACTAGGTTGAATTGGAACCCCTAGATACCTGAAGGGCATTGTACCCTCCTAAAATCCAGTGACTCTCAAGATATCAGCTTTAAGCTCAGGCCTTATCCCACTGAAGAACATTTCAGACTTGGTGTTGTTCATTTTCAACCCAGAAGCATTTGAGAAAGAAGTGAAGGCCTTCATAAGGAGAAGTATAGAGGGAGCATCTCCCTTGCAGAACATGAGAAGATCATCTGCAAACATCAGGTGAGTGAGCTTTAAATTCTTGCAGAGGGGGTGATAATGGAAGGGCCATCTTTCTGTAGTAAAAGCAATAAGTGTAGTCAATTACTCCATACAAATTGTGAATATAAGAGGGGAGATTGGGTCACCCTATCTAAGCCCTCTATGTCCTCTGAAGTATCCAAAGTTGTTTACATTAAGAACCAGAGTAAAGGAGGTAGATGTAATGCAAGCCATGATCAACTTAGTGAAATAGGGAGGGAATTGGAGGCCAGATAGAAGTTGTTCCACAAAATTCCATTCCACAGTATCATAAGCTTTCTGTAGATCAATTTTGAAGAGACATCTAGGAGACACATGGCTTCTTGCATACATATGCACAATGTCTTGACAGATGAGCACATTCTCAATGATAGATCTGCCCTGGATAAAAGCACCCTGGTTGTCATGAATAAGGCCAGGTAGAACTAGAGCCAGCCTGTTGCATAGAAGCTTGGATATAACTTTGTAAATCATATTACAGCAAGCAATAGGTCTAAATTGCTTAACAGAAGTAGGCCTATCACACTTAGGGATAAGAGTGACATTAGTGGCATTGATCTGTTGTAGCAACTGACCTGTAGTAAAGAAATCAACAACAACTGCATAAACATCCTTTCCAATCAAATCCCATGTGTCCCTGAAAAATCTACTAGAGTACCCATCAGGCTCTGGGGCTTTGTCCTTAGGATTAGAGAAGACTACATGTTGAACCTCCTCATAAGTGACAGTACTAGTAAGGATAGCAGCATGCTCAGGACTACACAATTTGCCCTTGGCCAACACAACATCTTTGACTACCTCAGTTGGACTCCTCTTACTAAGCAGATCCTCATAATAATCCAAAAAAGCATTTTAAATGGTTTCAGTGTCCTTGCATAACTTTCCTTCCTTATCTTCTATTTGGTTCACTCTATTTCTCAAGCATCTCTTCTTAATAGCACAGTGGAAGTAAGCAGTATTGGCATCTCCTTCTTCCATCCATTGTACTTTTGATTTCTGTTGAAGGAAACTATCCCTGGCTTTAGTCAATTTCCTTAAATTATCCATGAGGTTCATTTCTTTGGCAATTAGCTCTTCATTCTGATCTGTACTAGCAATCTGGACCTGAACATCAGCTAGCAAGTGTGCAGTTTGGCTAGTCAGATTTTCAATATTAGAGAAACATTCATTATTAAGAGCCTTAAGTTTGTACTTCAATGCCTTCAATTTTTTGGTAAAACAGAACATCTTTGTCCCAACCACACGGCTTTCCCAGACTTCTTTCACAGTAGGTAAGAAATTAGTAGCACTACTCCACATGTTGAAGTATTTAAAACTTCTAGCTTTACCTTTGTTTAGCTTCAAATTACTCACCACACAGGGTGTATGGTCTAAAAGACCCTCAGGGTAAAAATGTGCAGCCATATCTGGTATTCTCTCCACCCTTTCCTGATTGATTACGAATCTATCAAGCCTACTGTACTTTCTATGCTCAGCATCCTGCTTATTATTCCAAGTGAAGAAGGCACCAGTAGCAGGTATAACAGTCATTCCACAAACACCTAGACATTCCAAACAATCCTCCATGTCCTCCTGCTTTGTGTGTCCCCCCATCCTCTCATCAGGGTTAGTGACAGTATTAAAATCCCCAGCCTGAGCCCAAGGATCAGAGCATTGCAAAGCAAAGGATTTCAACCAGTTCCATAATTCAACTCTCTCTTTCCCATCATTGAAAGCATAAATCATAAATAAATAGAAGACCTGCTGAGTAGCCACCACAGTAACCTTAACATGTATGAATTGGGGGTTATACTGCAGTATTAATATGTCAAAGAGACTTGGCTGCCGAATTATCCAAACTCTACCACCCTTATGAGTATGGTAGTTAGTAGTAACACACCAGCCCTCAAATAAATTATGAGAAATATTACTCACATTTCCAGCATTTATTTTTGTTTCTAACAATCCAAAGAAACCAATATTCTGCTTATTAATAAAATTCGTAACTATATGTTGCTTATTTACATTATTGAATCCTTTGACATTCTAAAATCCAATGTTATTCATTATTATCAATTTGGAGAGGAGGGTTACCAATATCAACTACCATCACTTGCTGAGAATTTTGATTAGAGGGAGTACTTGTGCCATCCTTATAGTTCAAATTCTTCTGAGTTGGGTTATCTTTGGCATTCTGAGGTGTCAGGTTCTCCTGAGCAGGTGATCTCTTTGTGGGAGTAGTCACTCGGTTCCCAGGAGTTCCATTAACTACAGTCAATACAGGATATTTAATTGCAGAAAGCTTACTATCAGTAGCAGCAGGTTTTGGAATTGGTTTCCAAACCCTTGCAAAAGGCTTTGCCTTCTGAACCACCTTCCTACAATTCTTCTCCTCATGTCCCATGCCCTTACACTTAGTGCAAATGGTTGGCTTCCATTCATACTCCACATTTATCACAATTATTTTGCCCTGCTCATCCTTAAATTTAACAGATGATGGGTACTTTTGACCCACTGTTAGTTCCACCATGGTTCTAGGAAAACCTAGCCTCGTTTTGTCCTCTGTTGCTACATCCTTTCTGATAAACTTTCCAACTAATCCAGCAATTGATGGGAGGCATTTGCCCCAAAACTTTAGTGGCAGACCATGAAGTCTTATCCAAGCAGGAACCACTTTGATATCTTCCTTTAGGAGGTCCACATCAACCTTCCATGGCTTGACAATGAGTGGCTTGTTATCAAACATATGATACCCAGCCGTGAGTATAGCTTCTCTATCTTTCATTTCCTTAAATCTGACAAAAAAAACTCCATTAGGAAGAAAAGAAACCTTATCAATGCCAAACTTGCTCCAGATACAATGGATAAATCCATTCAACACTTCCTATGGAGGATTAGCCCCAAGAACAAAACAGTATACTGCCTGGTTCCAGTACTCCACCTCCTCTTTTACATCCTCAGGTGTAAATTCTAACATCTCCTCAGTAGCAGTCTCTATAATAGGGCTCTCTTCGGTCACAAGAACCCTATCATCCTTTTTTGCCTCAGTCTTCTTTCCACGTTGAGTAACCCATGCTATGGTTGGGACTGGATCCTCTTCATCATCAAAGGACAAACCAGTCACGGGATGTATCTCATGCATAGGCTTAGTACGTAAAACCTCCTCCTCGTCTGATCCTCTCTTTTTCCATTATTATGGCCATGGCTTGGCTTCTTTGCGGATATAGTACGTTTAGATGCTGATCTCTGATTACTACGTGTTTTCTTTGCTGAATTTTGTGTCATAATAACGAATTAAAGAGCCCTAATTAATGGCTGCAATCAAGCTTTTTTTCGCCTGAGAATCGCCTGTCATTAGGGTTTTTTCTTAGCTTTTTGGCATTGATTATAAACTAATTGTTTAAAGTTCATTTGAATATAATTAGTCGACATTCATCATCATACTCGGGTTAAAATCTCACATTGTATGTAGAACCAATGATGACTTTGCATTGGTTACTAATACATTTATTTTTGAAAATGTAAAGAAATGATGAAAGGCTTTAAAATACCTTCCAAAATGTAAAGAAATGAAATAAAAGGCTTTAAAATACATTTTAAATGTAATGAAATGAAATAAAAGGCTTTAAAATATCTTTTAAACGTAATTAACCAAATATTATCACCGAAACACGGATTAAACCGTCATGGTATTAAGAACCAAGGGTGAAAAATGTTTTATTGTTAAAAACTTGTAAAAATAAAAAGGATTTGAAAATATTTGAAATGGTAAAAACTGTTTACAAATATGAAAATAAGGGGGATTGAGAGACCAAACACGGATTGGACTTAAGGCTGAGCAGGGTCCTTTAGGCGCGAGCCTATGTGCTACGTAAGTAGTATTTGCCTCAACCAAAAGTCCGGTTTTAGCTCATTCTTCCCATGTTTTGGACCATGTTATGCATGATTTAGCATGTTATAGTCATGAAACAAATAAAGACATGATAAAGAGAGGATTTTTATACCCTCATACTTACATGCTAGGCTTATGGCGAGAAATCGACATAAGTGTATCAACTCGTTTGGTCCGAAAACTCGGTTTAAAACCGTTTTAGTAAGTAAAAAGAGTGTTTTGTTAAGTTTAGTGATGGTGTAGTGGTCGAGATGTTCGGTCAAGTGGTTTAATGCACGATGACGGTACCAAACAATGTGTAAGGCTTGTGTTTACGATCGGTAGGTCGTAAACACGTGTCGGATTGTGACTTAGGAAGTCGAGTCTAGAATTTTAATGGGGAAAAGAGGGGGCGGACGCTCGCGTAACCTTCAAATGGTTGCATTTGAGGGGTATTTATGGGAAAATGAGTGGTTGTGTGAGTTTTGAGCGACGTTGCCACGTGGGCTGCTCAAAGAGGCGCGAGCCATGTAGCACGTCTTCGAGGTGTCTTGTCGCTTTCACACAAGTGCAATCATGATTTGTTCTATCCTAGGATTTGGATGAACATGTTTGGTACTTTATTATGTAAGATTCGGGGAAATCATAACATAGAAGCATTTGAATGGTTTTGTTTTTTGTGTTTGACTCGGTTTGACTCGTTATTGGAGTCGGGATTAGAATTTTGAGTCGGTTTTTGGTCCGGTGTCGGTTTTGACTCTAGTTAGTGTCATTGCGACCCCGTCGTCATGCATTAAATACTCCAGGTACTTTTGAAAAGTTTTGAAATGTTCTATTTTAGAAATCGTTTTAAGTTTTCCGGCGTAAAGTTGTACACAAACTGTCGATCAAACGCTGCGATTCCTAAGTATGTTGTAGTCCGATAATCATCGGGTGTTTTTTGGAGTCTCAGCAGATACTGGGTATCTACAGACATTCACATGTAATTAATATAACATCAACTTCGACCAAATTGTTTGCTAAAATACGTGTTAATCGACATAGTTTAATTTCACATGTTAGCTCTAAAACATTGTTTGTAGCATTGCATGCATTACATCGACGACATATCAAATATTAACGATTTTCCTAATCATTATTAGAGGCCGCTATCGAGGCGGGTGGGATTAGGTGTTCAAATTAAAGAGCTTCCTAATACGTACCCTCACCCCTTACTCCCGCGATCTCTGGATATCCGTGTCCATTGACATCTCGAGAGTTATTCTAGAAATGGAAAGCCAAGGATAACGAGTTCTTAGTGTTCATGTCATTACTTTATATCATGACATAGCACGAAGTATTCGAACAGTTTCCAATTTTTCCACAATAATTTGGTGGCGACTCCACAAATGCAGGCATATTCAACCTTTCACCGGTTTCAATGCCTCACAAATCGGTAACGGCCCATGACGTGCTTTGGCAAACCAAGGTTCCTTGGTAGAAGTGCCACCGCCTCGAAACCAACGCGTGGGTGCACGCGGCGCGAGTGGCCCATGTCCACACACTCGCATGAAAAATATGTGAGGCGAAGGCCTTTATTTATACTAATCACACAGAGGAATTATGGTAAGGGTAGATGATGCGTGTCTTTTATATAAGGTTTTTACCTCATTTTTACACGCATTTCTGTACTATTTATGTAGCATCTAGCTACAAATACCCCCGAATATCCTACTTTGGTTCTTTTTATGTAATTTACAGGAATTAACCGAAGAGGAGCTAAATCGAGCCTTTTACCGTCCTTTTAGCATGCATTTGGAGGACGAGTGAATTTGGAGCGGGAATGTAGCTATTTTGGGATGCGCAAAGAAGAAAGATAGCTAGGCGAGCAAAGGAAGAACTTCAAATTACTAATGCCTGCTTTGAAGAGCCATATCTAGAGTTCTACAACAGATATTCAGGTTATTCTAATTGGTGATGAAAGTTTGTCCTCTTAGCTTTCCAACGCCACCGGATCCGCCCTGTTTGCCCAAGTAACGAAGAAATGACAGCCGTTTGAAGTTCAGTGCGCAAAGCAGGGAATTGTTGCTGAAAACTAATCGATCGAGTAGTTTCATTTTAGGACTTGCTCGATCGAGTCCTTTTTCTCCTCGATCGACCAGTTTCATATTTGGGTTTGCTCGATCGAGTCCTTTTTCCACTCCATCGAGGGGTTTAAGCTCTAGTTTGGTCGATCGAGTGGTTTTAATCCACTCGATCGAGTGGTTTTGATGGGTTTGGGCTTTAATTAGCCCGCGTGATGTTTTATTTCGCTAAACTTGTTTCTTTTGCTATTTAAGCATACTTTGCTAGGTTAAATAGGATCATCTTTCATATTATCAAACACTGTACTGTAAACTTTAGAACGTCGCTTATTTCCTCTTCACTGTTGCTTTATTTTGGTATTATTTTCACTCGGATTTTGTGTTCTTTACGCCGGATTTGCTTGGATTGTAATTCCTTTCTCTTTCTTTAATCCTTTAATCCTTCTTATTGCTTTAATTCCTTCTTCCCTTTATTGTTATCATAATTGCTTATTTCAATCCTTTTAGTTTTATTATCATGTTAAGTCTCAATTATCTATTTGTTGTTATTGTTAATTCTTTGATTATGAGTAGCTAATTTCATTATGCTAAGACTATAGGGGATCCATAATTATGAAGGGAGATTAATCGATTTATTGGGTTAATGCTAGTATAGTCTTTGTTGGTTAAATGCTACAATTAACTGTAACCGCCTAATTGAGTCGACGCAATTAGACCTTTAATTCTTAGTGATCCTTGACCTGGACCGAAAGGTTAGAAAAGGCGAGACTAGTAGCGAACAATAGAGTATTGCAGTGAGGGCGAAAGTTAAGCTGTTTACGCTTTAGGGTGAATTAGGGACCGAAAGGTGACGTTCGTTACCCCTTAGACCGTATTTGCATTGACCTGAGACCTAGATTACATGACCGGATGATTATGGTGAACCGTTTGTCTTAGCTGTTTTTCTATATCTGTTTAATCCCTTCCTCTTATTCTCTTTTCCTTACTCTTATTAGTTTAGAAAATCACAATTAAACCCTCAATTCTGTGACATTCCTGACAGACAGAGTTAAACAGATAATTAGCAAAATAGCCTCCCTGTGGAGATCGACCCTACTTGCTGCTAGCTTCTGTTAGTTGTATTTAGGTATTTTATTTTTGGTACGAAACGACCGTATCAAATTTTTGCGCCGTTGCCGGGGAGGCGACGCTTTTATCTGTTTTAATTTTGTCATTTTTTTACCTCAAGGGAAGACTGAGTACCTTCAGGCCGTTCTAATCTTTTTCTTCAGCGTTATTTTGATAGGTCTACAGTGTCTATTAGTCAGTTTTTAGAGAATGATTATCGAAGGGAAGGCTTGAGTACCTTCGATTCTTTGCCATGATGACGTCCGTTTCCCGACTTATTGCTCAGTTTGAAGCTCAAACTGAAAAATCTGCCAATTGGGAGAGGAAAGATTCTTGGGGTTGTGGTAATTACTATGATGTCGCTCCTCGACCACAACCGTTGATGCAACAAGGCTATCAACAGCCTTGTTATTTGTTTCCACCGCAACCAACCCCTTCACCTGCTGGGAATGATGAGGTGGAAGAACTGAAGTCAATAATATTGGCACTTGCACTCTGATGTCATAATTCTAGTGCGGAATTTGATAGCCGTATGAAGAAGCTAGAGACTCGGTATGATCAATTAATTACCGAGCAAGAGCAATGTGAGACGGTGTATGCTATCAACACCGACACCATTCCGTTTCATGAAGATACCCCGGAGGATGGTTTAGACGAGTTTTTGGAATTAATACTTGCTGCGTGCAATGCAAACACTTGATCGAGTGAAAAATCAACCCGATCGAGTGAACTTATTCATCCCATCACTCGATCGAGTGATAATTATGGTCGATCAAGCATTACAGAAATTGAGGATGGTCGATCGAGTGGAATTTTTACTCGATCGACTGAAATTGCTAAAGAAATCACTCGATCGAGTGATAAAACCGGTCGATCGAACGAGACTGATGCTGTAACCCTCGATCGAGAGGATGTAAACACTCGATCGAAGACTCTTGAGGAAGAAGCGTTCATTCAGCCAGTCACTAATCCTTAACCGACTATAGATGATGAGGAAACTACTCGATCGAGTAGTATTACGGTTCAGTCAATTCCTTATCCACAACGATTGCTGCCACACCGTAGATTTCTGGACCGCATACGAGCTTTCAATGTTGCTGCTAATTACGATGAGATGATCACTCAGGTACCTACTTATGCTAATTTTATTTCTCAAATTGATTGGTCTGAGAGGGATGCTAGTGAGACGGTAATGAATGTTGCTATGACTGAAGAGTGCAACGCACTTCTTGAAATGGGACCCCGCCCAAAATGTCGACCCGATTCGTTTTTCTATACCATGTTCTATAGGGACCCATTCGTTTGATAATGCTTTATGTGACCTCGATTCTAGTGTCAACATTTTACCTTTGTCGCTGGCGTTGAAATTGGGACTGACTAAGTTTACGCGCGCTAGAACGACTGTCCAGTTGGCTGATTACTCCTATGTAGGAGTCAAAGGAGCTCTAGATGATGTACCTGTTAGGATCGGGAATTTCTTTATTCCCGTAGATTTTATTGTCTTAAATATACCCGAGGACCGTAACATTCCCGTTATTTTGGGAAGACCATTTTTGTGCATCTTTGGCGCAATTATCGATGTCGGGGTTGGGACACTTACCTTTCAGGTCGGAGGGGAGGACTTGGTTTTTACTAAGTCTGATGACCCTAGGGAACCCATGCACATCACGCCATGTGAGGATGTCCCTCATGAAGAGTCTCTTGATATACCGTCGATAGTCCTTAAGTCACATATTGTCATTTTTCTTTGTTGTAACACCTCCGCCCCATTCTGGGAGCGAATTGGAGGAACGTGTCTTTGTTTCTCTTTCTACAGGTCTAGACAAGTTCAAAGACCCGGGAGGTGAGATGGGTGCTCTTAGCATGAAGTCTGGAACTGCCTGGATAGACGACCCAAGAGGAGGTGTTGATAAAGCTACACCGTCTAGGAAAAAGCTGCTTGATGAGGTGATAGATTGGGACCGGATCTTTGTGGGAAGTCATTATTCTTACATTGCCAAGTTGTGGAGACCGGATGTCCGCTTGACGATTGCTGAAGCTACCGCGTACAGTCAGAGGCCTAGTAGTAGGCAACTGATTTGTGTTGTTGGATGATCCGGGAGGCAGCCCGGACTGTTTTATTGTACTTTTGTTGAACTATTTATTTTTCCTTAGCTTATTGTTGAACATTATACGCTGTTTTACGAACTTCCCATGTATTTCCTTGCTTTAAATGCGTGTTTTGCAGGTCAAAGTACTCGATCGAATGGTTTTGTGCTCGATCGAGCACTTTTTTGAGGCAGTTTTCACTCGATCGAGTGATATTGTCCTCGATCGACCAAAACCAAAACCATGCTTACTCGATCGAGTGGTTTTCTACTCGATCGAGTCCTTCCAATGCGCCAGTTTACTCGACCGAGCTGTTCCAAGTGCTCGATCGAGTAGTTTTGACTCCCAGCTGATGTTTTCCGTCTATGGAGCTACTGTTTGACTTTCTTTGACCTCCCATGTTCATGGTCGGTTTGGGGAGGTCCCTCCTTATGACGTTTTGTAAGTTTTCCGACTCCACTTCTCCTTTTCTCTTCAGTTTGCATTTCTTTCCCTATTTTTGGTACAATGAGGGCATTGTACGGTTTGGTTTAGGGAGGTATGCATCCATATCTGTGTCTGCATGTTTCTTGCATTTTTGCTTGCACGTTTATTTATTCTCGCATGCATTGTTGTTTTAATTAATTCAAAAAAAATCATATAAAATTCATATAAATCATAAAATTTCAAAAAAATTTCATGTTTAATTTGAGTCGGAACGCTTGAACATTGACGCTACTTTGAACCCTTACTTGAGCCCTGCATATTCTTGACATTTAGTTGGCATGATTATGTGCATAATCTATGAGTTTTTGTTTCTCTCTTATCTGAACGAATAGACTAGATTCATTGTGTCGGCAAGCTACATTACATTCTGAGGTTAGAGCTTTATAACTGGTGACATTCATGACCGGTTTCATTTAGGATGTGAGTAGTACTCTCTTTAAGGCATGTAACATTAATTTGCATAAGCATTAGTCTAGTCTTCTTAATACCTGTATGCATTCGGTCTGTGGATGGTGACACATGTTAGGAGAGGCAGTTCCCTTTATTTCAATCTACCCATGAACCCCACATATCCAAATTCATTTTAGCCCCTTCTTACCCATTACCTAACTTACCCAAATGTAAGTCCTCGGCATGTGTCTTGGTCACTAGTATGGTTGGAATGCATATGTACGGTTGTAGAGACTTTATTCATGTTAACTGCATGCATGTTCTTATAGGTCGAGTTAGGTGAGTGTCTTACTTCTTTCTATCTTTCACATATATACTCACCTTGTGCCTAATTTTGAGTGACGAGCGACCCGTGAGAGTCCGATATCTTTTGAATCTTGCAAGGTCGATGGTTCAGTAAGTTCGAAACATTGATTTAACTCGTTTGCACTTCTCATTTGCCACTCTGTCAGTTATTACATTAAATTGGTTTTAGTGGGTGATTTGTGGCTGATGCGTTGGTCCCGTTCCACTGTTGTTTCTTAGTTGCATTCATATTTGCTTGGGGACAAGCAAAGGTCTGGTTTGGAGAGATTTGATGCGTGTCTTTTATATAAGGTTTTTACCTCATTTTTACACGCATTTCTGTACTATTTATGTAGTATCTAGCTACAAATACCCCCGAATATCCTACTTTGGTTCTTTTTATGTAATTTGCAGGAATTAACCGAAGAGGAGCTAAATCGAGCCTTTTACCGTCCTTTTAGCATGCATTTGGAGGAAGAGTGAATTTGGAGCGGGAATGTAGCTATTTTGGGATGCGCAAAGAAGAAAGATAGCTAGGCGAGCAAAGGATGAACTTCAAATTACTAATGCCTACTTTGAAGAGCCATATCTAGAGTTCTACAACCGATATTCAGGGGATTCCAATTGGAGATGAAATTTTGTCCTCTTAGCTTTCCAACGCCACCAGAATCGCCCTGTTTGCCCAAGTAACGAAGAAATGACAGCCGTTTGAAGTTCAGTGCGCAAAGCAGGGAATTGTTGCTGAAAACTACTCGATCGAGTAGTTTCATTTTAGGACTTGCTCGATCGAGTCCTTTTTCGCCTCGATCGACCAGTTTCATATTTGGGTTTGCTCGATCGAGTCCTTTTTCCACTCGATCGAGGGGTTTAAGCTCTAGTTTGGTCGATCGAGTGGTTTTAATCCACTCGATCGAGTGGTTTTGATGGGTTTGGGCTTTAATTAGCCCGCGTGATGTTTTATTTCGCTAAACTTGTTTCTTTTGCTATTTAAGCATACTTTTCTAGGTTAATTAGGATCATCTTTCATATTATCAAACACTCTACTGTAAACTTTAGAACGTCGCTTATTTCCTCTTCACTGTTGCTTTATTTTGGGATTATTTTCACTCGGATTTTGTGTTCTTTACGCCGGATTTGCTTGGATTGTAATTCCTTTCTCTTTCTTTAATCCTTTAATCCTTCTTATTGCTTTAATTCCTTCTTCCCTTTATTGTTATCATAATTGCTTTTTTCAATCCTTTTAGTTTTATTATCATGTTAAGTCTCAATTATCTATTTGTTGTTATTGTTAATTCTTTGATTATGAGTAGCTAATTTCATTATGCTAAGACTATAGGGGATCCATAATTATGAAGGGAGAGTAATCGATTTATTGGGTTAATGCTAGTATAGTCTTTGTTGGTTAAATGCTACAATTAACTGTAACCGCCTAATTGAGTCGACGCAATTAGACCTTTAATTCTTAGTGATCCTTGACCTGGACCGAAAGGTTAGAAAAGGCGAGACTAGTAGCGAACAATAGAGTATTGCAGTGAGGGCGAAAGTTAAGATGTTTACGCTTTAGGGTGAATTAGGGACCGAAAGGTGACGTTCGTTACCCCTTAGACCGTATTTGCATTGACCTGAGACCTAGATTACTTGACCGGATGATTATGGTGAACCGTTTGTCTTAGCTGTTTCCCTATATCTGTTTAATCCCTTCCTCTTATTCTCTTTTCCTTACTCTTATTAGTTTAGAAAATCACAATTAAACCCTCAATTCTGTGACATTCCTGACAGACAGAGTTAAACAGATAATTAGCAAAATAGCCTCCCTGTGGAGATCGACCCTACTTGCTGCTAGCTTCTGTCAGTTGTATTTAGGTATTTTATTTTTGGTACGAAACGACCGTATCAGTAGAATTTGGAAAGGAATAGGAAAGAAAGATCCGGAAACAACCGACTTAGGTTGAAACACGGAAACTTGGACAAAAAGAAAGCCTTGAGAAAAGGCGCAGTAAGAGCTGCGCTCCCCAAAAGGGGCACATCATTTGGTGCGTCCTTTCTCGGGTAGTATTCTTCTGCGCAAGAAAATGCGTTTGACAGCCTGTCGTATTTTAGGCAGAACATTCTCTACAAGAATTGGATTAAGTTGATTTCGGTGGCCTTGGAAAGCCAAGAGAAAGACCTAGAACGTTCTGTGAAATAGGCCAGACCCAAAAAAGTCGTTATCACCTCGTAAAATGGGCCTAAATATCGGGCTGTCATTTTAGCTAAATGAAAATGCACATTTTGTAATGTAAACTTTAAGTTTAGCCCAAGGAAGTGATATTGGACTAAAAAATGAGATATACTCATAACATTTTATGACATCCTAACCTTAGGTAGATAAGCACGTTGCTTTCGACTTGGGATTTGACGGTTTTAGGAAATGAAGACGATTTTTGACCCGGACTCCAAATGTATTCTAAATTCTGCCAAAACGACCGTAATGACACCTAGATGACAACCAAGGGGTAGACACAAGTGTACGAGTTACCTTTTATTAACCGATTTACGAAACGTCATAAAATCGCGACATTTGATAAACATGCTGCCCAATCATCACTAGGTGTTTGGCGGGAGGTACAGAAACGAGGTGTCTACACATAACATGTGCATAAGTTGAAAGTACAATAACCAAGCATTCATATGAACTCATTAAGCATAGATTTATTCTATAATTACTACCCTAATCCCCCACTAACCCTAGCTAAAAGACTACTCACTACACATCATGATTAATATGCTAACAATGGTGTCAAACATCACAACACAAATGAATATGATCACTAAGCAAGGTAATAAAACAAGAGATTAACAAGTAAATAACGATGGATTAAGAAGGTTACCAACTTGGAAAGTAAAGATGAACATAAATAAAGAAGAATCCTTGAATAAAGATGAAGACTTGTCACTTAGTCTTTAAATACATACCCAAGAGATCCAAATGTAAATAATTTGAGATGAACAAAGGAAATGGAAGAACAATAGAAGAAACCTTTGATTAATGGTGGAGAGTTGTCAATTTCCCAATACAAACCCAAGAATTCTTCAAGTACAAAGCTAGATCCAAGATTGCTTGAGACATAATTGTGAAAAGATTAAAGTGCAATTTGTGGAATGATTAAAGACTAATCTATTCAAATCTACTCATAATGAGAGTTTAATCTACTCTAAGGGAACTTAGCCTCCACTAAGAGGGCTTAACCCTCTATTTATTACAAAGAGGGTATATATAGTGATACAAGGATTAGGTTATTAAAGGACTGAAATGACTATTAGACCCCTTAATTGAAGTTCAATGCCTTGCAAGTCCTGGAAAGGGGACGCACGACCTGGCTTCGAAGACAATCATCCTGCATCGAGGGATGCCCGTCCTGAGCTTGGGGACGCCCGGGCCAGTTTTGGGACGCCCGTCCTGAGCTATTTTTCTTCTTCTTGTTTTGGCTGCCCCCTAATCCGTGGGGGTCCTTCTTGGCTCGTGGGGATCCTTTGTCATTTCCTAATTCCTCATTTAATTGACGTATGCCTTTAGTGTTAGTCTCCTCTTCGATGCTTGGTCATTGGAAGTTATCCATTTAGCTCCATACTAAAAAGCATAGGAACTAGGCTAGTTAGGGGACTAAATATGTGTAAATAGGAGTCACATCAACTACTCGGACTCATGGTGACTCATCCCCAACTAACCCACGCGCATCCATGACATACCTGCTAAATAACTGCTCACCATCCCCGAATGAATCACCATAAATTTCAAAACATTTAACGGGGATAGTTACGGCATAAACAATATAAGATAAAACAACAAACAGAAGCACAATCACAATTCCTCGACACCTTCACATAACTAATCATCTGACTACACACTAAAGTGTGTAGCCCTGCCAGAATACCCATCGCAACATGTATTCCTCACCGCCAGTGGGAGATCGCCGCCGTTCCCACCTAAGCCCCGCTCATCTTCATCGAGCGAATAACCCAAGTCCATCAATGTGCATATCCCCCTTGTGACGGGAATCACAAGGGGCGAGTCAAGGGCGTGAATCCACTCCCGCAAGTGACTCTACTCAGCCGAGGGTGCACCTCGCGAACCATAGATAATCAACAACAACCATTTACAATACCAACAATACCAAAAACAATTACGATATAATCACATGCCAATCAACCAACAATCATTTTATACAGTTTACACATTAGCTGAGTAGGGAAACCCTACCTAGGATGAAATAACCGATCAACAATCACAAGCAGCGGATCAAAACCGTTCCTCTATGAAATCACCTCTTATAAACACATAATCATACAATCAAAATCTAACATCAATAAGACTCCCAAATTCTTCCAGTTCACCCAATTAGGGTGTAACACCCCCTTTTTTACTCGGCCAAGATAATGGGGAGATGTTATCTTCTCGGTTTCCCAAGGTGGTGAGGTTGGAGTCGCAATTGACAAACAATTAACATAATCAAGTATTTAGTGGATTACATATGCATAAGTGAATAAATGAAATGAATAATACAACACATGACTACTAACTAATCTAATAAACTATGCTCTACTCGGATGTCATCACGCCTCGTCCCCGTCTCCCGCAAGCAACCAAAGCTACCCTGTAAACAACTGCTCCTCAAATGATCAGAAATATCATATGGATCGACAAAGGCCACCCTAAAAATATGTGACATTTACACAGACACAACAAACTTAGTTTCAATACACAAACATAAGACATGACTCGATAAGTGTAGACGCGACATAATCATGTGAGTGAGACTCGACTATACAATCACCATACAGGTACCGGGACACACCCAGACGTACCCACAACCACTGGTGCCAGGGACACGCCTACGACACCACATCGCGCACAAAGATACCGGGACACGCCCAGATGTACCGCGTCCGGAAGCTAACCGGATCCCCTGCCAGATGTTGTGTCTCAACCACACGAGTCCCTCCGTGACTCAAGTCATTAATGTGCACATCCCCCATCGAGTGGGAAGCTCCAAGGGGCGACTCGAGCGCAAGACGGTTTCCCAACCGTCTTATGTCCCCTCAACAATCAAATACCACCACCGAAGACCTCCAATACAACACAATCACAACCATACATGACTGATAGAAGAGGAACATTTAACATACGACCAAATTCATGAATCCAATCCCTCATACATACTAACCGACTCATGAATGCACTAGTGATTAATGACACCCAAATATGCATACACAATATTGAAACCGAGTAGGATAACCTACCTTTTAGAATAATCCACAAGCCAATAGAAATCACCAATTATCCATCTCATAAAACCGTCTTATCCTACATAAATCATGTACTAACTATCACAATTCACTCTATACTAAATTACAACATTAAATCCCTCATTATTATTTACTAATTACTCATGTTATATAGCTAAATACTAATTAACCTCTCTTAGTAAACCCTAACTCGAATTTACTCATAAGACATAGAGGAAAAGGTGAGATTTCTACTTACAAAGGTAGATCGGGAAATAGGAGAGGTGTTCCACCATTAATGCAAGCTTGAAGGCCAAGAGAAGGGCATGGTAGCCTTTTAGAGAGGGGGGGGGGGGGAGAGGGTTTTAGTGTAAGAAGGAAGAAGGAGAATAATGAAGGGGATAGGGTTGGGATAGAATGAAATAACGAAATATTCTTTCTCGGGTACAACTCAGCACCACGCGACCGAGTGACCGGTTCACTCGACCGAGTGGCACTCACTCGGTCGAGTATACCCTTACTCGACGGGTGCCAACTCACTTGGTCCACTAGGGGTTCTACTCGGTCCTCTTGAAGTTTACTAGGTCTAGTTTAGGTCTTACTGGGTCTCATAGGAGGGTCATCCTTTACTTCCGAGTACATGTAGGCTTCCTCACATGTCTCTAGGTCTATGTACGAGTCCCACGAAGGCCGGGTATTACAATCTTCCCTCCTTAAAATGAACTTCGTCCCCGATGTTCACCACTCCCTCTCTTTCCCAAATATTTCTCGGTCTACCCTCAAGCCTATTTCTCGGTTCTCGTGTGTTCTCTTGCCATTATCTCTGTTATTGTTACACATGTATAACCTATCTATCCAAGGTCTTGTTCACTCTCAGTACTTTGGCATGTATCGTACTCTTTCTTTTATAATTTTCCGAGTTCTTACATTCACTCCCCCTAAAAGAGAACTTCGTCCCGAAGTTCGCAATAAGTCTCACATAACACTCTCCCAGTGACCTAGCATTATTGTCACAAGTTTTGTTCTCCATAGAGTCTCGGCTTGTTTACTATGTCTATATGTTATGTGTGTCCAAGGTCGGTATCTATTGATGGTGTTTTTATGTGTATGATTACTATATGTATGTACATGTATATGAGTACTCTTTGTGACTAGGCTCAACCACTCTTAATATTTAACATATCATGTTGGGCCGCTACAACATATACTAGTGTTACAAACTCGTCATGTGGTGTGTACTTACTACTATTGTTTCCTTTTGCACTACTATTACGGAATGCATACATATTTTCATGTAATTTACGTCATCCTATAAACATTTGTAGCTTGGCTATATTTGTATAGCACCCAAGAAAGTGACAAGATCACAAGTAAACAAATCGTAAAAGTATATCGTGTTGGTTTTCTATGGTCGATCGACTCTTAGTAGGTCGGTATAGTTCAAAATTAAGGTCAAATGCGTCGTAGGTGGTCTAAATTTCCAAGAAAGGGTCAATTTTCAACGTACTCGGTCGAATTAAGTCGTTACTCGGCCGAGTCAGAGTCACTCGGTCGAGTGGTCACGCCACTCGGTCGAGTGGGGGTCTTTATAGGAAATTTACATTTCTGTCTTTCGACCTACTCGATCGAGTGACAGCGTGACTCGGTCGAGTGGAACGCCACTCGGTCGAGTGGAGAGGTTACTCGGCCGAGTGTCACTAGGTAGCCTAAATTCTCCGTCACTAATAGCCTCCAAGTTCCCCTATGGTCGAGAATCCATTCAATGAAGTCCAAACGGTGTTTACTACACCATTCAATCATACAAGGACCTCTAGTATTGGCCTTATGGCCGGCTTACAACACGAGAATTAAAGTGTTCAAAGTTCTAAATGATAATGAAAAGTCCTAAGGAGTCCGAATCATAAAACCGCCACTACGCGGAGGGATTCCTCTTCTTGTCAATGTTTGACACCCATCTTGTCCATCCGGAACGACTCTTCACCGTCTTGCTTCGTCCTCCTTGTCCTCTTCCTCTTGCCTCAATGCCCTATGAACCGCCTCCTCCCATACATCATCAAGGTCCATGGCCTCCGCCGCCGCGGATGTTCCCGCCTCACTTCCACTTGCTTGGTAGACATTTCTAGGATAGATCCCGGCATCACCCATGTATAGGTCACGCAAGTGTCCCACTCCGAAAGGAAAGTTGATCTCCCAATCCAATGGTTGGATACCATAGTCCTTGAATACTCCAGAGGTATCTCCGGGTCCGGGCCAAAAGCTAGAGTGGTGGACGGGTCGTACTCTTTGATTATACGCCACCTCGTGCATGTCTCTCAACACAAGGTCGGTGTTCACTCGGTGTATTAGGTACGACATGGGATTGTTGAAGTCAAAGGTGGGTGTCGCTTGGCCGAAGTTCCCGGCATATGGTGGGGGCATCATAGTTGTAGGCATGGAGTGGGGAAAAGATGTGGGAGCTTGCTTGACTTAAGTACGGGGTGAGGAAGGTAACGGAGGTGCCTCCCGCTTCTCGAAAGCATCATTTAGGTCAAAAGTAAGGCTACTAGAGATAGTATACCTTTGGGCCTCAGGGAGGGGTGATCCCTCTCTCTATAAAGGGGAATTCCAAGAGTAGATATCGTCCTCCTCCCCATCCCCAATCCAAGACTGAGCCCTCATCCAATCAAGGTCAAAATAAACAACTTTCTTGGACATGGGTGCATCCACCGCCCCCGGTTCGTAAGCTAATAAGCTCTTGGCCAACCGAGTCACCAAGGCTCCACAATCTAAGGAGCATTGGCCCGACTCAGCCATCCTCCCAAGGGCAAGACACACCAAAGACATGACATTGAAGTGGTAACGGCTTTCATGGCGGGGGTTAAGGTAGGAGCTCAAGATCAACACCTCCGTCGAGTTGAGCTTTCTCGGGTCCTTCTCCTCATAGAGGAGGTTGGTTAAGGAGCACAAGAAAATCTTTAGGACGGAGTGCTCAATGTCACTAGTTTTCATATTACTCACACTAACCTTTTCCTTACTCGTTTAAAGATGATAATACATTGAAGATTTCATATCTTTCTCAACCTTATCATGGTGACCCACCACTCGCTTACCCACCCCTAGATGGTCGACAAAAGCATAACTACCTAGGTTGAAAGAGGTATTCCTGAGCCTAAAAATCACATTATGGGTCTCCTTGTCATAGGTGAAGGAGCTCAAAAACTCAAGGGTGAGGTTGTGATAACTTATCTCCTCCAAATTGTACAAACCATCCAGTCCAAGAACCGTGAAGATGTTATGCACCTCCTTCTGTATCCTTAGGGCCTCCAAGGTACTTACCGACATGCACTTGATCGGGGCCATCCTCCTAGTGGCTAGGACCTCGAACTTACCCAGTGCTCCTCACTCACAAAAGCTATAGACGGTTAGTCAGGGAGGGTGATAGCGGGCGGTGCCTCTTGTTGAGGTTGGCAAGCGTTCCTTCCACGACCGGTTCTAGCGTTCCTTGCCATGCTACAACAGAATCACATACAAGACATGGAATGGGAAAGGTAAGAATTGGAAGTAAATGTTGGATGTGAACGGAGATTTTCTCAACTTCTCAAATTGATGAATATCAAATGAAAGAGATCTCCAAGATAGTTTCTTTGCATTTTAACCAACCTTTCAAAAGTTTTACATGTTACAAATTCTTTTCCAGAAGTCAAAGGCTTTTGTGACATAACACGGTTTTAAAACATGACTTTCATAACGTGTATTATTCATATGCATCATTCAACTTGATCAATCTTGACTCAACTATGACACACTACACTAGTTTCTTATCATATTAACAATTTATCCACACTTTAAGGTCTTACTTAAGGGGTTACATGTTGTCATCAATTTAACTTGTTAAGCTTGATAAAATGAGAATTAGTTGGGCAAAAAAAAATTTAAAAGAGATCCGGGCAAGTGAAATACTTCCTTGTTATTTCAAAGTCTTTGAGTCGATCAAATGTTTAAGCGTAGGGCTACTTCAAGTATCATGGTTTGGGGTTTTAGAGAAATCATGAGAAAGTGACTCAAGTAGTTGTGGACGCGGGCTCACGGGGGCGTAAAGCGAAGCAAGCTTTTCTTTGTTGCATTTGTGGAGTCGCCACCAATTTATTGTGGAAAATTGGAAACCGTTCGAATAGCTCGTGCCATGTCAAGACAGAAAGTAGTGACATGAACACAAAGAACTCGTTACCCTTAGCATTCTATGTCTAGAATGACTCTCGTGGATGCCAATGAACACAGATGTTCATAGAGATCTGGAGTAAGGGGTGAGGGTACGTATTAGGAAGCTCTTTTGATCGAACACCTAATCCCGCCCGCCTCGATAGCGGCCTCTAGTAATGATTAGGGAAATTATCTATACTCGATATGTTGTCGATTATATGCATGGAATGCAACATCCAATAGATTAATCCTAACATGTATGAATTAACTAAGTCGGTAGACACGTAATTTATCATACAATAAATGTCGAGGTAGAATTTTAGGTTAATTGCATGTGAGAGCATACAAGTAATACAATAAAAGAAATACAAAGAAAATTACAATAATTACATTGGATTATTTGATTCACGTCGAAAATACATTCAAAACGGATAATTTTAGAAAAGAAAGAAAGAATTAGTAAACAAACAGAAATTAGGTGATAAAACGATTAATAGTTAATTAAATACGTAAACTAATAAACTAGGTCAAAGCAGAAACGGGATTTCATGGACAGAAATCAACCGAGAACAGGCACAGAAGAGCTGCGTCCCTTGGAAGAGGCGCAGAAGTTGCTGCGTCTGTTCCTGGGTTGAGTTCTGGCTGTGAAGCCGGAACTGCATCTCGTTAATATTCGTAGGTAAATTTAATGCTTGATTATGAATAATTGACTCGGATAGAAGTGATTTAATATGTTATTTACATGTGATTGAGGTCATAAAAACGACAAAACATGGATAAAAACTAATTAGGACGAATTATATACAAGATTAATAAGGTTAATTACAAATAAAAATTAATCGAATTAAATGAATTAATTAGGTTAAACAGGTTGTTAATGACGAACTAATGATGGTGACGATAAATAACAGATGCAAATATGTCAATGACGAATTCTAGAGACTCGATATTAATGAATCGACACTACAACAAATTGTCACTTGCGCCACGAATTTTGCCACGAGAATTTATAATTCGTGGCCAAATTCTGCTTAGCCACGGGAAAAACTTATTCATTATTTTGGAAAAAAAATTATGCCACGAGATAACTTTTCCCGTGGCAAAAAGTCACTCGCGCCACGAATTAGGCTTTACCTGTGGCAAAAAATCATTTTAGCCACGAGTTATGTCACACCCGTGGCGAAGTTTTATTTAGCCACGAAATATCCTGTGGCAAAAACAATTTTTAGGCACAAACAAACAAACACCCGTGGCGAGTATCTTTTCCGGCTTAAATTAAGATATTTTCATGTTAAGGCAAACCTAAATATTGCTTGATTATAAAAAATACAAAATCTGAATGAAATTTAATCAAATATAAATAATATGAAAATAAATTTAAATATAAAATTTTGGAAACACTTTGATTAATTTAATTAGTATTTTTTATTGTTTTATTTACTTTAATAAAAAATTTTAAAATTTTATAAACTTATATGTAAGCAAAGAAAAGTTTATCGTCTAAATGTTTAAATTTTTTTTTTTTACAAATCATAATTATGTTTTGTAGGTTTTTAAGAACATTTATAATTTAAGAAATTTGTTTTAATATATAATTTTGTTTAATAAAGTCGTGAATTTCTTTTAATTTCTTTTACTTTATAAATTAAAACTTTATAATCTTGAATAAAATTCTTAAATGATCATACCATATTTAAAGACATAGCATAGTATATCAAATTAAATAAATAATTTATTTGCCATATATCTTAGAGAAATATAAAATTATTATATTGTCAAACCGTTTCATTCAAAATTTGATTTACAACTTTATTTGTAAGATATTTATAGAAAAATTTGAGTTTTATATAAAATTTAACTTGTTGAAAAAAAAAATTGAGAATTATTTTAGGAGTGAAAAAGAAACAAAAATTAGATTAAAAATTTGATTAAATCAAATAAATGCGCTAAAAATGGAAGTAAAAAAAAATGATCTCCCACAAATCAATTACAAAAAACACATTGGAAAAATTATCAATATAAAAATTCAATATGGTGAATTTTTTTTCATTCAAAATGAGCGCATAATAGGGAAAATATAGAAAATATAATAATTTAATGTCACAAGTGCAAATAATGTGAAATTTTTGAGAAAAGAAACGATAAATTATAACAATGAGAAATCAGTTTAGGAAAATAAGTGATTCTGTTGTACGACAGTCTTTTTCGTGTTTTTTAGGTAAAAAGTGACTACTTTTTGGTTAATAGTGACCACTTTGGGGGAAAATAGACCATTAGTTATAAAAAGCGGTCATTATTTTACAAAAAAAATGGTCACATTTTTCATATTGCAGGTACGACGGTCATACTAAAGAATTTGTATAGAAAAATATACGAAAAAATGAGTACACAAGAAATAAAAACATGTTAAGTGGTTCATGCATATGAATAAGGTAGGTCTGTTTGGGCTCCTTGAGACAAAGGTTAAGGCCTTGTCTCTAAATATTATTAATAGCTTAATGGTTGATGGTTGGAGTATAGCTACTAATAATAGTTGGCACAAAGGAGGTAGAGTTTGGATACTTTGGAATCCAACTATTTTTATTCTTGATTTCTATGATTTTTCTGCTCAATGCATCAACATGAAAGTTACTGAAGTTGCTTCTACTACTCAATTTTTTGTCTCTATGGTTTATGCATTTAATGACCTTGTGGATAGAAGAAGTTTATGGAATCAGCTTATCAACTTTGCATCTATCATTAATGGTCCTTGGATGGCAGCTGGAGACTTTAATTGTGTGCTATCTCACTCTGAGAGGCTTGGTGGTACTAGTACTGATGCGGAGATTAATGAGTTCCAGAGTTGTTTGGATGCTTGTGGTCTTGTTGATAGCCCTGCCCAAGGGGCCTATTATACGTGGAATAACAAACAGGATGCAAGCACCAGAGTTTTCAGTAAGCTTGACAGAGTACTTATCAACAGTGAGTGGAGTCAGAAGATGCCTTCCTTGTACGCCCATTTTCTTCCTGAAGGAACTTTTGATCACACTCCTTGCATTATTAAGAGCTCTGATCAGTCTGCTAACTTCAAGAGGCCTTTTAAATACTACAATATGTGGGGTAAGGATAAAATATTTATTCCAAAGTTAACTGGAAGGTGGACTGTGCATTGTCAGGGTACTAAGATGTTTCAAGTGGTTAGGAACTTAAAAAGTTTAAAGGTCCATCTAAGACAGTTTAACAAAGATCATTTTGCTGATATTGAAAATGCTGCTGGTTTGGCTTTAAGGAATATTGAGGCCATTCAGACCAAGCTCATTGATAATCCTAGTAATCAGCAGATGTTGACCATGGAGAATCAGGCTGCTGAGGAGTACAAGAAATTACAAGCTGACTGTGCCTTGTTTCTCAGTCAGAAATCCAAATTAGCATGGAGTAAAGATGGAGATTATAACTCAAAGTATTTCCATGGAGTCATAAGGAGTCGTGTTCTTAGGAATCAGGTCCTGTGTGTGAAAGATTCTAAGGGACAGGAACATTCTGCACCCCAGGCTGTTGAAGATGCATTCTTAAAGTATTACAAGGAGCTCTTGGGGACTGCTGTCCACACTGACAAAGTTAACTTTTAGATTATTAAGAGAGGAAAGGTGTGTGATGCTGGTCTTCAGGGTATTCTTGTACTCCCTGTGACTGATCAGGAGATTAAAGCAACCATTTTTTCAATCCCTGATCATAAAGCACCTGGTCCTGATGGTTATTCAAGTGCTTTCTTTAAGAATTCCTTGACAGTTATTGGTGATGAAGTCTGTTCTGTTGTTCAAGATTTTTTTAACTCTGGTAAACTTCTCAAGCAGTTGAATGCTACTACTGTTACTCTGATACCTAAATGCAAGATGCCTACTTATGTTCATCAATTCAGACCCATTGCCTGCTGCAATGTTCTGTACAAGTGTATTTTCAAAACTTTGTGCAATAGACTGGCTCTTGTTTTGCCTGAGTTGATTAGCAAGAATCAGGGAGGGTTCATTTAAGGGAGAAGTATACTAGAGAAAATAATGGTGTGTCAAGATCTGGTGAGATTGTACAATAGACAGTCTTGTTCTTCTCGTTGTATGTTTAAAATGGATCTGATGAAAGCCTATGACTCATTTAGTTGGGAATTTTTAGCCGTCGTTGATGCTTTTAATTTTCCAGCTTCTTTTAGAAGGCTTATCATGGAATGTGTGAGTAGTGCTACATATACTCTCAGTCTTAATGGGGACAACTTTGGTTTCTTTTCTGGCAAGAGTGGACTGAGGCAAGGTGACTCTACGTCCCCACTACTCTTCACTCTGTGTATGGAATATTTCACAAGAATCATTGACTGTGCTACTGAGAAGTTGCCATTTCATTTTCATCCCCTTTGCCAACCTATGAGGCTTACTCATCTGATGTTTGCAGATGACTTACTTTTATTCTGTAAAGGGAATGCACAGTCCATTATGGTCTTGCTAAGGGCTTATGAATCCTTTTTCAGAGCTTCAGGGCTTAAAATGAACCCACAGAAGTCCTATACTTATTTCAATGGTGTGCCATCTGGTTTAAAAAAGGAGATCTTGTCTGTTTCTTGTATTAAAGAAGGCACCCTGCCTTTTAAATACCTAGGTGTCCCTATTACAGTAGGTAGGTTAAAAAAGAGTGATTGTGGGGCTCTCATTGATAAAATTGTTGAGAGGATCAGGTGTCTTGGAGCTAAAAAACTTTCTTTTGCAGGAATGCTTGTCCTTGTTAAATCAGTGCTCTCTACCATGTCTAGCTATTGGGCTTCTTTATTTGTGTTGCCTAAAGGAGTCATAAATAGAGTTTATGCCATATGTAGGAATTTCTTGTGGGAAGGGAGTACTGAGCATAATAAAGCTCCTTTACTTGCCTGGTATAAGGTTTGTGTTCCTCAGAAGGAAGGGGGTCTTGGTCTTAGAGTCAGTTCAATTTGGAATGTTGTTATTATTGGCAAGCTGGTCTGGTGGCTATCAGTGAAGCCTAATAAGCTATGGGTCCAGTGGGTGCATCATGTATATTTAAAGGGGCAATCCTGGCAATCCTATAATCCATCCTCTGATACCAGCTGGCATTGGAGGAAAGTTTGTCATGTTAGAGATACTATCAAGGAAGGGTTTTCTGATGGAGTCTGGAGTATAGGTGTTGGGGATTATACTGTGAAATCCTGCTATTCATGGTTGAGAGAAAAAAGACCAGTGGTAGACTGGCATAGATCTGTTTGGAATGTTGTTTCTCCTCCTAAGCATTGCTTCATTGCCTAGCTTATTGCAAGTTATGCTTTAATTTTGAAGGAGAAGTTATTTAAGTTGTATATCTCTAATGATGACAAGCGCTGTATCTGTGGTCTTACTACTGAGAGTCATGCCCATCTGTTTCAGGAGTGCAGATTCAGCCATAAGATCTATAGTTCTCTGGTTGTGAAGTTGGGTGCTCGACTAGATGCTACTAATCAATTGCAGGGTATCAGGAAGAAGAGATGGAGCAAGCTGAGGAAACAGGTGACCACTGCTATTCTTCTCGGCGACTTGGTACGATCTGGAACCGGTAATGAGGCTAGGCTGTTCTTTAAGGTTTCACGACCTGAATTAATAGCTGAGCAAGTTTGGCGTGCTATCCATACGAGGATTAGAGTTTTGAGTCCTAACTTTATCAATGATAATGATAAACTTTGGTTGTCTAGAGTGCATTTGATGTAATATTAGCACTAAAAATGTGTTCATTGAGTAGTTTGTAATGCGGATATTTGATCATCAATGAGAATTCTTACATTTTAGCAAAAACAAAAAAAAAAGAAATAAAAATAAGAATGTTGATAAACTAAAGAAATAAAAAAAAATGTTATGGAAACAGGATTAAGTTTACTTTTTGGAGAAAACGGTTTTGCTGACTTTAGCAAAGAAAATGACGTCAAAATTATAATCGGGAGGTTAACATCAAAAATTTGATTGTTTTGGCCAAAATAATGTTTTTCTCGCAAAATTTGTAAATCATGTAACATTTTTGTAATTAAATAGTATTAAAGATAAATTATGAAAGAAAAAAAATAAACTTAAAAGAATTCAAAGCTCTAATTATATCAACAAGGTTAATTTTCAATTTCGGTAGCACATCAAAAGAACTTTATGGTTAAGCGTGCTTAGGTGAGAGTAGTGGTGGATGACTGACCTCCTAGGAAGCCTCTCCGATACGCACGGATGCATGATTGGTGAAAACATGTTAACGTTCAAATGAATCAAGTTAACTAGCGAAACAAGTACTTAGATTGTCACGGTTCCATATATGATAAAATATCCATTGTGAAAAAAAAAAACAAATTATTTTACATTTTGTTTATTTAATTTTCATATATATATTGTTTGCCACGGGAATCATTTTTTAGCCACGGGAATTTTTTTTGGCCACGGGAGTTATTAGCCACGAGAGAATACGTGGCCAAAAATTCAATAATAGCCACGTTCTTATTTTTCCCGTGGCTATCTCTTTGCCACGGCCACTTGCGTCACGGTAGGTATTCCCGTGGCAAAATAATTTAGCCAAAGAAATTTAGCACTTGCGCCACGAATTTAGCCGTGGCCCAAGTGCTCATTTGTACTAGTGATGAACTTCTAAAACCCGAATTGATTTTAATGACGAAAACCCGCAAATATGAATTATAAGGGATTTAAGTCGGGAATTTAAAAGATGAATTAGATACTAATAATGAATTACATGTTAGAATTATCATACTAGAATTATCGTGTTAAAAATAACAATGAACAATTGAAGACGAAACAAAACAAATAGACAAACAGAGGACGAAGAAAGAAGAAAGGAAGTAGGAACTGCGGCAGCCTCAGGAAGAGACGCAGCAGGTGCTGCGTCCATTCGAAGAGGCGCAGCTGTTGCTCCATCCTTTCTCGTCGTTTGTCTCCTGATAATCCGTAAAAGGGGTTTAAAACAAGGTTTTATAAATCTGTTTTAAGCATATTTTAGACATAAGTCTTACAATTGTGATTACAAAAATAAAGAACAATAATTAAAAGAAGGATGATACACCCTCAGACTTACATGTTTGACGAAACGAGATGAACTAAGTTAAAGTTTAGTGATGCTCGACTCGAATGTACGACGAAAGTGCCCTCTAAGAGGAATTAAACAAAGTTGATTAAGTTGATTGATTATGGAGTTGGTCAAATTGGTCGGTGATGCAAAACGAGGCTGGTACTCAGAAGGATCCGAGCTTACGTGGTCAAATGTTCAAGCACGTAGACGCCAAAAAGTAAGAACGTGGTCTAGAATGCAAAGGGAGAAGAGAAGGGCGGACACTCGCGTGAGAAATATGAGGAACGAAGGTCTCTATTTATACTAATCACACGGAGGAAATTAGGGCTTTTGGAGAAACTTTGGAAGTGAATCTCTAAAAGATACGAAAAAATCACTGAAAAGGACTGAGGAAGAGGTGCAGCAAGCACTGCGTCTCTTGGAAGAGGCGCAGCACCTGCTGCGTCTTTTCCTCAGTGGTTTCCTCCCGCGGAAGAAAGATTTCCGTGTTTCTATTATGCAATAGCGGATTAATCTTATTTCCTTAATATTTCATATGATAATCTCGGGATATATGTTACCAAAGATCAAAAGTTTGGAAAATATATGGAATAGAAATATCCGGAACGTTTCAGAACATTCTGAATCGGCATTTTAAACGGTTATTAGAAAAATGAAGACGATTTTTGACCCGGACTCCAAATGTACTCTAATTACTGCCAAAACGGCCGTATCGGCGCGTAGATAGTGACTATGAGGTAGACACACGTGTTTGAGCGACCACTTAATGATAAAGTTCTGAACTGTCACAAATCGTTCCGTGTACCAAACATGCGGCCCCAATCATCACCGGGTGGTTTGCGGGAGGTGCAGAAATGAGGTATCTACAGAGCCCCCACTTTGACTGAGGCTTAGACAAGGAGAAAGTCAAAGTATAGCCATCAGGTCAATCGAAGATTACAACCTGACGACTATGGCGATGCGAGGCGGCTCAAGGGGTCTGAGCCAAGGACCTGTCGTCGGTAACATTTTAGAGTCTGTCGACTATCGGGGAGGGTCGTTTAAAGCCCATTAGGCTACGTAAGGAGGCTCGCCAGCCATAAGAAGAGATCATACCTGAAGTTCCTTAAAACTCCAAGGGGAAATAAAATACGATATTGAAAGAGGCAGCAGGACGGAGCCAGGAACTACTAGGAGAAATCTGCTTAGGTCGGCTTTAAACAAACTTCGGAAGAGCTTGGGGTCGATGTTGATCTCCACGTGTTGAGAGGGGCAAATGTCTGTCCGTATACTCTCACTGGGGGAACATAATCGAGAACTGATCTCCATGTCTCGATAGAGGCGATTGGTTGTCAGTGTACTCTCGCTGGGGGAACAGAATAAAGGTGTGTCGAAACACCTATCAAAGAATATTCGCTCGTTGTGGCAAGCAAAGTCTTGGTAAAAGGATAAATATTACGACATTTTGCAGTTGGTTTGGAAATGCGGGTCCGGGCGAATAAAAAATGTCAAATGAACCAAATATACGATGCGTGGCATCAAGGAAGAGGCGCACTAAAGATGGGCCCACGAATAACGAACTTATAACGAATCTTCAAAAATTCATTTGGAGGGAAACTGAGGAAGAGGCGCAGCAAGAGCTGCGTCTCTTGGAAGTGGCGCAGCACCTGTTGCGTCTTTTCCTGAGTGCGGTTTTTCTGAGTAAAAACTCGATGAAACACGGGATTGTCTTCATAATTTCGAAACAATAAAACGTCAAATATTTTCTCAAATTCCAACCATTTCTTGCTAAAATTTGATCGAAAGCTTGCATTTGCCATGACTAATCGAGGTATGTGTATTAATCTTGCATTAATCTTCCGTATTTGATCAAATTGGATCGACAAAATCAGGGTTTCCAACCCTAAAATTGTCGAAAATTTGGGGCTTTTCCCCCAAATGATTTTGCCTTGTAAAATTGACCTTCCAAATGGATAATTGGTAGTATAAGGATCATAACTATGTATTTATTTTGGATTTTCGTTGAGTTTTGAGCATTTTGAGTGAAATTGAGACGGTCTCACAGCTAAACCGTATATTGCTTCGAAAATAGCCTTAGGATTGCTCATTTGTGATGAAATTTGGTATTTGGAATCCTTGTATGATGGGTAAACTTCCTACGATTTTGGAATTTTGATTTGTGACAGCTTTTTCAGGACACTTTTCTAGGGCATAATCGTCCTTATAACGAAAGGCTGTCGAAATTTCGACTCGAACCCATGACTAGGCTTCAACTTAGGCTTAACTTGACCCAAATTACCACATGAACGGATGGGTTTGTAGGAAACTTGACCGAAGATGGCGAGAAAAGAGCGATTCGGAGCTTTGAAAACTCGAAAATCCCCTAATCAATGCTTGTCGTCACTTGACGCGGCCAAAATTCACTTTAATTTTGCAGGTGATGAGGCTTCTACATCAGGGAGAGCTCCCATGGACATGGACACAGATCTTGACCCTTCTCGTACGCTTGAGGAGGCGTTAGAGCAGGCTTTCACTGCCGCAGTGGCAAATGCAAATGTCCTTTTATTTACATTTAAAATAATGGGTTGTATCTTGTGAAGGATTGCCTACGTATTCATTTAAAAAATGAAATCAAACCCTTGCGCTTAGTTCAAGTAAACTTAAAAGAATAATTGTTCTAAGCAAGAGCTTGTAGGAACTAGAAAATAAGCATGGGCTTTTTACTTACTCCTAAAGTGCAATTCGATTTATTTGATGACATGAGGATGAAAAATTGTCAAAATGCAAGAGTAAGGTGGCATTAGCTTTATTTAGCTTGGCCAGAGGCCGTTTATTTCGTGCCACAGGAGCGACACGTGGGGTTACGCGAGGCGAGTTTTGTTCCTATTCTAGGCATAGTAACATTTCAATTGGTCGAGGTTTGTCGGGTTGGCAAATTGATTCCCATCTAAGTCTGTGATCCTAACCGCACCCCCTGGAAGTATGGACTTGACTAGAAATGGGCCGGCCCAGTAGGGTTTGAACTTTCCTCGTGGATCGACAGGTAAAAGCGCTATAATTGATTTGAGGACCAAGTCTCCTTCTCTGATGTTCCTTGGCTTAACCCTTTTGTTGAAGGCTCGTTTAATACATGCTTGATATGTTTGCACAATATGTAATGCGTGCAATCTTCATTCATCGAGGAGGATGAGTTCTTCATACCTATCCCTCTTCCAGTCGGCTTCCGGGATTTGACTTTCGAGTAAAATACGCAAAGATGGTATTTCGAGCTCGACTGGTTGAACGGCTTCCATGTCGTAGGTCAAATAGAAAGGGGTGGCCCTACTGGGCATCCTAACAGATATGAGATATCCCCATAAGGCAAATGGTATCTTGCTTGGCCAATCTCGATAGTTGTCAATCATTTTCTTGAGGATTGTGACAACGTTCTTGTTTGCCGCCTCTACCGCGCCATTAGTTTGTTTTTTGTATGGCGAGGAGTGGTGATGCTTGATTTTTAGCTAGCAATTGCTCAGTCTCAGCCTGGAAATATTACCCATTGTCACTAATGATCTCATGTGGGCAACCGTATCGACAGATGATGTTGGTTTGTATGAACTTTGCCACGTTCTTGGCTGTAAGACTAGTGTAGGAAGCCGCTTCTACCCATTTGGTGAAATAATCGATAGCCACTAGAATAAAATAGTGACCTCCTGTTCCGGCTGGCGTGATCTTTTCGATGATGTCGATTCCCCAAGCAGAAAATGGCCAAGGAGATGTCATGGTGTAGAGTAATGAAGGGGGGACGTGTTGCACATTCCCGAATATCTGGTAGTTATGACAATGTCTGACATACTTGATGCAATCGGATTCCATTGTGGTCCAATAGTACCCTAGACGTGTGATTTTCTTTGCCATCATTGGTCCACTCATGTGAGGGCCACATTCTCAATCATGGACTTCTTCCATCACTTTCCGTGCCTGTGAATGATGAAGGCAACGTAAGATTACACCAAAAGGCATTCTTTTGTATAATACTCTTTGCATGAGGACGTATTGGGAAGCTAGTAAGCGTATAGCATGTTGTCCTCTCTTGTCCATATCTGGTGGATAGGTGCCATGGAGTTTGAAGTTCAGGATTGCTTGGAACCAAGGTTCTTCTGTAATTTCTTCTTCCTCTGTAATTTAGTGCACGTAAGCCGGTTCTGACCGTCGTTCGATGCATAAAGGCATTTATACCATATTATCTGGCATGTTAATCAATGATGCAAGTTTTGCAAGAGCATCTGCAAATTAATTTTCCTCTCGAGGTAGGTGTAGGTATGTTACTTGATCGAAGAATTGGGCAACTTGGTCTATTCTGGCTTGATAAGGTGCTAGGCTTTCACTTCGAATTTTCCAAGTTCCCGTAATTTGGTTGATGATCAAAGATGAATCTTCATGTACGCGAAGATTCTTGATGCCTAAACCTACTGCTACTTGCAATCCGATGAGACAAGCTTCATATTCTGCCGCGTTATTTGTCACCTCGAAGTCGAGTTTGACAGATATTGGTGTATGCTCGCCTTCAGGAGAAATGAGCAACACTCCTATTCCAAATCCTCTCAAGTTCGATGCCCCATCAAAGTAAAGGTCCCAGGAGTCTACATCAGTTTGAAGTATATCCTCATCCGGAAACGACCAGCTGTCTATTGTTTGTGCATCATTGATGGGAATTTCTGCGAAGAACTCGGCAACGGCGCGCCCTTTTATGACTTTCAGGGATACATACTTGAGATCGAACTCTGAGAGCATCAAGGTCCATCTTGCTAGGCGTCCATTGAGAACGGGTTTCTCGAAGAGGTATTTGACAGGATCCATTTTGGAGTATACTTTGACGGAGTAGCTAAGCATGTAATGGCGTAGCTTCTTCGTTGCCCACACAAGAGCGAGGCATGTCTTCTCGAGTGGTGTGTATTTGCACTCAAACTCCAAGAACTTCTTACTAAGGTAGTAGATAACTCTTTTTTCTTTTCCTACGGTTTGGGCTAGGATGGCTGTTGGGAAATGTGTCCTCAACAATAGTGCGATCACATGATTTATATATATCATTATTAAATCTCATTTTAAAGAATACAATTGGGAAGTATTTATACTGTCAACTGGTCAACATATATCGGTAATGATTGGGACTAGAGTTTGACATTATTCTTGTCGTGTGACGGTGGTGATCGATTGACCCCTAGGTCATACCTATAGGGCGATACTCTTAATTGATCATTTAATTAATCGTATAGTGTTACGAGTTAATTAAATTACTTGAAAAATTGACGGACGATTTTGGAAGTAAAATTTACGTATCAAATTGAAATGTGATTAAATGAGATACGGTCTGAGTAATCGAATTGTATCATTACTCGGATGAAATTATTGTTTAAAGAAACAATCGGAATTGAATGAATTATTATAAATACAATCTGTTGTGATTTATAAATTGGTAAAATATTTTGGCACAAGTAATTATGAAATTACTAAGTCGATTTTTGTATGTGACGTATTTTTATTAATACGTTGATTTTTAATATGTTAAAAATACATAACAAATTTATGTGACATGTGACATGTGACATATTGACAATTGACAAAAATAATATGGAATCCATATTAGCCAAAAAGTGCCGAAATATTAGAGGAGTATTAGGGTTAAATTGTGTTTATATTTTAAATAGAAAACATAATGATTAAATAGCTAAAGTAGCCATGCAACCCTACTCACCTTGTGAAGACAAATATGGGCATGCATTGGCTCCCCTAAAAGCTCCTCCCCACCGGTTTTCCTTTAGCATTTAGAGAGTTTTTCTCCTCAAAATTATTCATTCATTCACATTTTTATTTTTCCTAGTGTAAGAAAGATAATTTCCTCTCTACATTTTAGAGATAAATTAGAGAGATAATAAACTCCAAAATTACCTTCTCCTACCCGGTTTTAGGAGTAAAAACCAAACAATTTTTGGTTCAATTTTTCTACTTGATTAATATTATACTAGTATTTGTAATATTAATTAAAATTAAGAGGAGCCTTGGGTATAAAGCTTAGGGAGAGATCTTATACTTAGATCTTGTTCATCCATAAGGAAAAGCTCAAGATCAAAAGAGAAAGGTGATCTCTTTTGTGCCCTTAAATCCGAAATCAACAATGTAAGGACATGCATGATTTCTCTTCTATTATATTATTTGTTTGCATGCATAAAATCCGTTTTAATTTTATGACAAAATTATTTAGACATATATGAGTATGTTAATATGTATATGAATCTACATTTCCTTCAATCGGTATCATGAGCCACGGTTGTTTGCATGCAAATTGGTTAAAAGTTTTTCCGAGTTATAAGAATAACAAATAAAACTTGTAAAATTTGTGTTATTATGATATATCACGAAATCATTACATGCATGTTAATATTTCTGGTCCTAAAATGTTTTAGGATATTTTGGTTAATTTTTCGGATTTTTATTGTTCATAATTTACAATAATGGCATTTAAATGTGATTTTATGAGTAAAAATGTCATTTTTGGTCTAAAATTAGCTATACTTCGAATTTTCACTTGGTTTTTGGATATGTTGTTACATATATTATTTTGAGATAACCTGTAAATTTTCATAATTTTTGGACTTGTTATGCTCGAAAAATGAATTTTTCATTATTAAATTTGGATTTAGGTGAAAAATAGGTTAATATGAGTTAAATTTCGAATCTGGTCATAGAAAATTAATATGTTGTCACATGCAATTTTAAAAAATGTGTGTAAAATAATTGGCTATAAAGAAGTCTTTTTGCATGATTTATGAATTTTTGAAGAAAAATAGCATAAATAGTGACATTATTAGTGGAAAATTAATAAAACATAATCTATGACTTAGGAAAAACGTCTAATGTTGCATTTTATTATCTTTTTCAGATCTAAAATTGAAAATTTAGTGAAAATAATTTTTCCATGTTTTTATGATTATTTTATTATAAATCGATAAACCGCAACATTGTTTTTCCGGTAAATTTTCGAAATTTTTAACCTAAGATTTTGAATATTATGAGTGTCATGGAATTTTTCCAGAATGTTCATGAATTTAAATTTTGAATTTTGAATTTTATTTGAAATTTTGTGATTTATTTGAAGTTTAATGGCTTATTTTTGTAATTTTTGGTCCATTTATGAACAATTTTGTAAATATGGGTTAATTATGGTCAAATAATTAGTGAAGACTATATTTTGAGTCCTAAAAGGTTAGGGTAATTAACTTATGCATAAATATGAGTTTATGTATTTTTGTGATTATAAAATGTTGAAATCACGCAAATCCGTAAAAACCGAGTAATATATGATATTGGCTATTAAAGGCGATTTAGCATAAAAATTGAGCATGTTCATACATATTATAATGCTGCATTTTTCTTTATGATTGTCATAATTTTAATTTATGTAATTTTGAATTATGTAATTTTACTTAGTATGGCCTTAGATTTTAATTGGTATTTCCCGAAATGTATGGGAATATCGATTCGGTTGTAATTTTTATTGTGATCTCGTATCACCATTTTGTAATTTAATAGATTTATTTTATTTTAGTTACAAATGTATAATAGGAAATTATGTAATTTATTATGTAATTTTGTTCATTCCGGAGTTCCCAAAGACGGATTTCTTCAAGAATGGCGATACATAAAGACGGTGTTACCTCGAGATGCGTGAAACAACCGAAGTTCAAGGGACCAATGGAGTTGGTTTCCGAATATGTAATAGATAAATAGTTTTTTCTATTTTAGGAAAGGCCATACTAGGATTTATTTACTTTTATGCTTGCATTTTATTTTATGTCACATGCATCGCTAAATCGCCATAACTAAAACATGCATCCTTATTTTATCGAGTTTATCGACCGTGTCAAATATAATTATCGTAGTTCACCGCTTTAGTTCACTTAAAACGTGATAGATAATAATTTGACATGACCTCTCGCTAAAACAATTAATTGAGACATAGCCTTACCAAATAGTAGAAACCATGAAGACCTATTTCGCGAGGGAGTGCACTCGGCTACCCCGGGGTACAAACCTTGTTACGTAGGGGAAGTGGGTGATGAATGTTAATCCACCGAATTCATGTTGATAAGGGATGTATCGGCTACCCCGTGCCCAAGTTGATGTGGGTTTGGATAATGGACACATTTATTCGAAATTTGGATTGAACTCAACAAAAGTAATTGATAAGGGTTGCATCGGCTACCCCGTGCCCTTGTTGATGTGTTTTGGGCTATAGATAAACATTAGAGTAATTTTATCGACCAAGAGTTCTAAAAGTAGAATCGATTAAAAGGTTAATCCACCGAGTTATATTAATGAAGGTTGCATCGGCTACCCCGTGCCTAAGTTGATATGAATTTGGGTCTTGGAATCATTTATTATAGTTGGGTAGAGGTCACTATATAAATGTTCATATCTTGTTATATTTGCAAGTATGATTTAAAAAGACAAATGTTAATATTTCCTTTCCTCCATATTTGTAGTGCATTACAATGAATCCATCAAATGCTACCGCACCGATAACTATTGAGTCATATCACCATGTTCTTGACGATGTATGCTCCAACAATAATTTCGATACAACTAGAGAACTTCATTTCGGGATAGGTTCGGATGGAAACCTTAACTTCATCACCTCTTCTAAACCACCCACTTCTACTAGACCTCGTGTGAGTCTGTCTCAGGAAGACTACCTCATACGGTCTATAGGGTCTTTGTCTCTGGAAGATAAAGATGCCAAAGCTAGTGGGAGCTCTAGCAATCAAGTTCTTGCTTCAAAGGGCAAGAGGTTTAAGAAGAAAGGAAAGAAAATCAAAAACTTCAAGCAAGTTAATGATGAGTGCCATTATTGCTATGGCATGGGACATTGGCTTAGGAATTGCCCTATGTATTTGCGAAATATAAGGGAAGGACTCATTACTCCAAAAGGTACAATTCCTAAAGAAATTTATGTTATTGATATAAATTATACTTCCACTACGACATGGGTACTAGATACCGGTTGTGGTTCTCACCTTTGTAATCATTTACAGGGTTTAAGAGATGTGGAGAGGCTTAGCAAGGGAGATGTGGATCTACGCCTTGGAAATGGAGCTCGAGTAGCGGCCGAATCCAAAGGAACTTATGTTCTAGCTTTGCCAAATGGATTTGAGTTGTATTTGCATAATTGTTTTTATGTGCCTACGCTCTCTAAAAACATTATTTCAATCGCCATGCTAGACATGGACGGTTTTTGTTTTGTCATTAAGAACAATCGTTGTACTATTTCTAGGAATGATTTGGTTATTGGCCAAGCTTCTTCCATTAATGGCATTTACATTTTAGAGACCTCAAATCCAACAAATGATATTTATAACATTCAATCAAAAAAACTCAAATCAAGTGACCCAAGTGAAGCGTTCATTTGGCATTGTCGATTAGGTCACATAAACGAGAATCGCATCAAAAGATTAGTTTCGACTAATGTGATTACACCTTTTGATTATCAATCATTTGGTACATGCGAATATTGCCTACTTGGCAAAATGACTCGTAATCCTTTTAGCGGTAAAGGGACACGAGCTAGTGAGCTATTGGGACTCATACACACCGATGTATGTGGACCAATGACTATCACCGCTCGTGGTAATTATGACTACTTCATAACCTTCACCGATGATTTAAGTAGATATGGGTATATCTATTTAATGAAACATAAGAGTGAAGCGTTTGAGAAATTCAAAGAATTTCAAAACGAAGTAGAGAACCAATTGAACAAGAGGATTAAGGCACTACGATCCGATCGTGGTGGTGAATACCTTAGCCTCGAATTTGATTCACACTTGAAAGGTTGTGGTATCATATCACAACTTTCTCCACCTGGAACACCACAACTAAATGGTGTTGCCGAAAGGAGAAATCGAACCCTACTTGATATGGTTCGATCCATGATGAGTCAAACCGAGTTACCTAACTCGTTTTGGGGATTTGCAATCCAAACTGCAATTCTATCTTTAAATAATAGTCCCACTAAAGCCACCGAAAAGACTCCATTTGAGACATGGAAAGGAAGAGTTCCTAATCTATCCTATATGAAAATTTGGGGATGTGATGCTTACGTCAAGGCTACACCCGACAATAAGCTTGCCCCAAGATCCGAAAAATGCATCTTTGTAGGCTATCCCTTGACCTCTCGAGGTTACTATTTCTATAAACCTCAAGAGAACAAAGTGTTTGTATCTTGCGAGGCTGTCTTCTTAGAACGGGAATTTATTTCTAAGAGACAGAGTGGGAGAAATTTTGAACTTGATGAAGTTCAAGAGCCACAAACCGAGGTAGAGACACAAGAAGATGTTCCTTCGTCATCTAACGCGGTTGTACCTCCTCCACTAAGAAGGACGGGCCGAGTTATTCGCCATCCCGATCGATATGTGGGACTTATCGAGGAAGATGGAACACTCGATGTGTTGCTTATGGAAAGTGACGAGCCCGCCACCTACAAGGCCGCAATCTCTAGTCCTAATTCTACCTTATGGCTTGAAGCCATGAAGTCCGAAATGGATTCTATGCTTGAAAACCAAGTTTGGGACTTGGTAGATTTGCCTAAAGGGGCAAGACCCCTTCAATGCAAATGGATATTCAAAATCAAGAATGGCATAGAAGGACATGACGATGTCTACAAAGCTAGGCTAGTGGCAAAGGGATTTACCCAAGTCCAAGGTCTCCATTATGATGAGACCTTCGCCCCCGTAGCCATGCTAAGATCCATACGGATTTTGTTAGCGATCGCCGCATTTCATGATTATGAAATATGGCAAATGGATGTCAAAACCGCTTTTCTAAATGGGCATTTAGAAGAGGAGGTGTACATGATACAACCCGACGGTTTTGTTGATTCTGAAAATCCTAACAAAGTGTGCAAGCTTAAGAGATCCATTTATGGTCTTAAGCAAGCATCAAGAAGTTGGAATCATCGATTCAATGATGTAATAAAGGAAAATGGTTTCACTCGAAATGTTGAGGAACCATGTTTATACATGAAATTCAGTGGGAGCAATGTTGTGTTCCTAATCCTGTATATCGATGACATACTACTCATTGGAAATGATATTCCAATGTTGTCTTCTGTTAAGAAGTGGTTAGGTAACCACTTCCAAATGAAGGATTTAGGAGAGGCACAACGCATATTAGGTATCCGGATCTATAGAGATAGATCCAAGAGGATATTGGCACTAAGTCAAGAGTCTTATGTCGATAAGATTCTTCGACGGTTCAGCATGGACAAATCCAAAAGGGGTTTGGTACCTATGGTAACCGGGACGATATTGAGCAAGACTCAATCTCCCTCCGAGCCCCATGATGTTGAACGCATGAAGTTGATCCCTTATGCTTCATTTGTTGGATCAATCATGTATGCCATGATATGCACACGTTCTGATGTCTCGTATGCCTTGAGCATGACGAGTAGATATCAAGGAAATCCAGGTGAGAGTCAACGGATTCTTTGTCAAGAACATCCTTAAGTACTTGAGAAGAACTAAGGACTCTATCCTTGTGTTTGGAGGAGACACTGAGTTGCGTGTTAATGGATACACGGACTCAAGTTTTCAAACAGATAGAGATGACATGAAATCACAAGCTGGTTTCGTGTTTATGCTCAATGGTGGTGCCGTAAGCTGGAGAAGCTTCAAGGAAGGCATGAATCATGGATTCGACAACGGAGGTGAGTACATAGCAAAGCATCAGAAGCTGCCAAGGAAGCTATGTGGATCAAGCAATTCACGGAAGGTCTAAAAGTAGTACCTACCGCCAATGATCCCATCACTCTCTATTGTGATAATAGTGGGACGATCTTACAAGCTAAGGAGCCAAAGTCTAGTAATAGATCTAGACATGTACTTAGAAAATATCATGTAATAAGAGATTTCATTGAAAGAAAGGAAATTGCGATTTGTAAGGTTGGGACGGATGACAACATAGCCGATCCGCTCACCAAGCCTTTATCGCAGGCTAAGCATGATGGACATGTTACGTCCATGAGACTTAAACGTGTACCAAGTTTTTGTTAGATTTTGAAATGAAATAAAAGTGTTGTTTTTGTTCATGTTCATAATCACATTTGTCTTTTATCTTTAATTTATACTTTGTTACATCCAAACGGGTTGTAGAGACAATTGAACCCCGTTAAAGTGAACACGGATTAACATAGTATTTGCCCATAGTCACTTGTATGAGGTGACGTCTCGAAGTGACTAGAGTGTGAGGCGATTGATGGCAAGTTCAACTGCCATAGAGTCATGTGAGATGACTAGTCGATCACATAGGCAGACTGTTAGGAACATTTTGTCGGGGCTAATGACCGCTTATAGAGTTCTGGCAAATTTATATAGCCTGGTCGTGGCGAGAGCTACTATAGTATTCGAATGAGTCGATTCTTTTGACTAAAGGCTATTCGCCTAAGATGGCACGATTTGATTAACTTTGATTTGTGTTACTACGACCTTCGTAAATGGGGTCAAATGGGCATATTTTGGGTTATGATGGCTGTGGCTAGTCGAAGGGAATGAGTGCGATAGGAATTGTCCACCCCTAGTCAGGGTTGTAACAATATCTCAGGGCCACTCGAGGAGTAATGAACTGGAAATGCGTGGCCACGCTCGGAAAGTATCTATGATAGATAAAGTCCGGTCAATCAGTTATTCTCCAGATCGAGGAAACCAC
The DNA here is from genome assembly GCF_048544455.1 of Silene latifolia. Lineage (NCBI taxonomy): Eukaryota > Viridiplantae > Streptophyta > Magnoliopsida > Caryophyllales > Caryophyllaceae > Silene > Silene latifolia. The sequence continues at coordinate 759,696 of NW_027413123.1, read as the reverse complement.
TCTCGATATGATCACTTGCAAGTACGACCTGAAAGACACCTTGCATTGAGTGGGAGATAGTAATAGGACAAGAGAATTGGTGACGCACACTTGTCGAGGACAAGTGGGAGATTGTTGGGAAATGTGTCCTCAACAATAGTGCGATCACATGATTTATATATATCATTATTAAATCTCATTTTAAAGAATACAATTGGGAAGTATTTATACTGTCAACTGGTCAACATATATCGGTAATGATTGGCTGACTAGAGTTTGACATTACTGTCGTGTGACGGTGGTGATCAGTTGACCCCCTAGGTCATACCTATAGGGCGATACTCTTAATTGATCATTTAATTAATCGTATAGTGTTACGAGTTAATTAAATTACTTGAAAATTGACGGACGATTTTGGAAGTAAAATTTACGTATCAAATTGAAATGTGATTAAATGAGATACTGATGCGAGTAATCGAATTGTATCGTTACTCGGATGAAATTATTGTTTAAAGAAACAATCGGAATTGAATGAATTATTATAAATACAATCTGTTGTGATTTATAAATTGGTAAAATATTTTGGCACAAGTAATTATGAAATTACTAAGTCGATTTTTGTATGTGACGTATTTTTATTAATACGTTGATTTTTAATATGTTAAAAATACATAACAAATTTATGTGACATGTGACATGTGACATATTGACAATTGACAAAAATAATATGGAATCCATATTAGCCAAAAAGTGCCGAAATATTAGAGGAGTATTAGGGTTAAATTGTGTTTATATTTTAAATAGAAAACATAATGATTAAATAGCTAAAGTAGCCATGCAACCCTACTCACCTTGTGAAGACAAATATGGGCATGCATTGGCTCCCCTAAAAGCTCCTCCCCACCGGTTTTCCTTTAGCATTTAGAGAGTTTTTCTCCTCAAAATTATTCATTCATTCACATTTTTATTTTTCCTAGTGTAAGAAAGATAATTTCCTCTCTACATTTTAGAGATAAATTAGAGAGATAATAAACTCCAAAATTACCTTCTCCTACCCGGTTTTAGGAGTAAAAACCAAACAATTTTTGGTTCAATTTTTCTACTTGATTAATATTATACTAGTATTTGTAATATTAATTAAAATTAAGAGGAGCCTTGGGTATAAAGCTTAGGAAGAGATCTTATACTTAGATCTTGTTCATCCATAAGGAAAAGCTCAAGATCAAAAGAGAAAGGTGATCTCTTTTGTGCCCTTAAATCCGAAATCAACAATGTAAGGACATGATTTCTCTTCTATTATATTATTTGTTTGCATGCATAAAATCCGTTTTAATTTTATGACAAAATTATTTAGACATATATGAGTATGTTAATATGTATATGAATCTACATTTCCTTCAATGGCGCCCATGGATGTTTCAGTTACCGCGAGATATAAACCAAGAGGTTGATCTCGTTGAGGTGGCATGAGCACTGGTGGCTTGGCTAGTATCTCCTTGATTCGGTCGAATGCTTTCTGACAGTCATCATCCCACATGGTGTGATCTGTTTTCTTTAGCTTTTTGAAGATAGGTTCACAAATAATGGTGAGTTTCGATATGAATCGACTTTACCTAAGAATCCTCTAACTTCTTTCTCTGTTTGAGGATGCAGCATTTCGATTAGAGCTTTGATCTTGAAAGGGTCTATTTCTATTCCTCGTTGGCTAACAACGTATCCCAGGAGTTTACCAGATGTTACCCCGAATGCACATTTCTGAGGATTGAGTCTCATGTTGTACTTTCGTAGCCTTGAGAAGAACTTGAGAAGGTTTGCAATGTGCCCCTCTCTATCCTTAGACTTGACAATCATATCGTCTACGTATACCTCCACTTCTTTATGCATCATGTCATGTAAGAGCGTAGTTGCGGTGAGTTGATATGTAGCTCCGCCATTGATTAGCCCACATGGCATAACCGTGTAGCAATAGGTCCCCATTGAGTGACGAAGGCGGTCTTATGCATATCTTCTATGGCCATCTTGATCAAGTTATATACTGTGTATCCATCCATGAAGGATAGTAGCGCGTGATCTGCTGTGTTATCCACCAATATGTCGATATGTGGTAGAGGAAAGTCATCTTGGGACTTGCTTTGTTTAGGTCTCTGAAATTCACAGAAACCCGGATTCTCCCATTCTTTTTGGGTACGGGTACTATGTTAGCTACCCGGTCTGAGTACTCGGAAACATTGATGAACCCGGCTTTGAATTGTTTGTCGACTTCTTCTTTGATCTGAAGAGCCCATTATGTCCTCATTCATCGAAGCTTCTGTTTCACGGGTTTGAAACCTGGTTTAATCGGGATCCTATGTTCTGCAATGTCCCTGTCGATTCCTTGCATGTCTTTGTAGGCCCAAGCAAAAACGTCTTTGAACTCGTGTAGGAGGTCTATGAAACTGGCCCTCTCAGCAGGGCTCAAGGTCGTCCATATCCTAAGTTCTTGGGGTTCTAGTTCGGTTCCTACGTTGATGGGTTCCGTATCATCTATTACTGGTGCCCCTTCCCCCTCTTGTAGTATTTCTTTGGCTATGTAGGCAGGTATTTCGATTGAGTCTGGGTCTGGGTCATTCTCATTATCATCATAAACAGAATTGCATTCAGAATAACACAAAGAGTAAGCAGAACCTGATTTATTCCTATTAAAATTTGAGAAAAGTTGAAACAAAGAAGCTATATGTTCTGTAGTCAGTGGCGGTAAAGGGACAGCTGTTGGAACATTTCCCGAACTACTGTTACTATTTGATGCTAAGCTAGGAGAAACAGGGGAAGTGGGAGTGACGACAGGAGGAGACTCTCTAGGGACTTCTCTAGACTCCGACTCTGACTCCGACTCTGACTCTGACTCGAATTCATCGTCTTCTGGTTCTCCTTTGAACATCTCTCCTTCTCCAGTGGTAAGCTTGAAGAGTCTTCCTTGATTGTTCGTCCGCTTGATCGATTTTCTCCATCCTTTCTGCTGATTTGAGTTGGTTTCAGTGATCAATGTGGTAGGGTTTAAATGATCGTCTTGAAGTATCATGGTAATGATCTCATCCTATACGGCTCTAGTAAATCGATCTTCCCCAAATAGTAAGCTGACAGCTTGTTCGTCTAAGCAAGGTGCTTGACGAGTTTTGACGGTAGGAACCGTTCCTGGAGGAATGAAGTAGCAATCGTGAAAGATCTCAATTCCGGCTAAATTCCTTTCGAGATAGTGCCAATGTTCGGGAAATCCATGAAAGAGTTCTTGACTTCCTTCCCTAACGAAGTATCCATTTAGGGTAGGGAGATAGGGTTGCATTTGAATTCCCACGTTCTTACGGTTTTGAACTTGGGCGAGCATCTTGAGAGTTCCCCTTTAGTGGGTTTATATCCTAATCCAAGTGGTATCTTTTGTGAGTTGCCTTCTTTGTAGGGTGCAAAGGTGTTCCTTCGGATTGGATTCAAAGGCATTCCTGGGAAGTATCCCTGGGATTTGAGTATGTGGTTGACCACCAAATTGGAGTAGGGATTGAAGTATAAAGGTGCCACCTCGCTTTCTAAGATGAATATGCTATGGAAGCCCCCAAGTTCATGCACTGGATCCGCGAGTACTTGGTTACTTGATCTCTTTTGTATTACTTCTTTGATGGGTGATGAAGTGATTGTCACCACTTTACCATCTAGTGGGATCTTGATCTTCTGGTGGTGGGTGGATGTCACCGCTTTGGAAGCGTGAATTCAAGGTCTTCCCAGAAGTATGTTGAAGGATGCTTCAATGTCTACTATTTGGTGGTTGACTTTTCGTTCGATTGGCCTTGTGGTTATGGTCAAGTTAACAAGTTCAACCACTTTTCGTCATGTACCATCATATGCGCGAACGCCTTGGTTGGTAGGGGTCCAATCCGACTCTTTCATGCCCAGTTTGTATGCCGTTTTCAAAGGTATAACGTTAACTGCCGAGCCATCATCTACCAAAGACATTGGCACATTCTTCTTCAAGCAAATGACAGTGATGTAAAGAGCCAATATGTGATTAGCGCCAAAAGGTGGTAAATCTTCATCCGCAAAAGTAACAGGGTTACTTAGCTTAGGTGATTCTTGGAAGACCAAGTTGACTACGTCATCGGGTGTGGAATTATGTGCCACAGTTAGTTTGGCCAAGGCTTGCAGTAAAGCCTGGCGATGTAGGAATGAGCTTGCAACTAGTTGCCAGACTGAAAGATCAGCCTTTGTCTTCTGTAGTTGCTTTCGCAGATGGTCAGTAGAGGTATCTTCGTTATCATTTGGTGTGAGAACGTTGGTTGGACCATTTGCTATGGGACCATTTTGAGAAGTGTTTTGGTATGGACGTCCCGAACGAGTAAGGTGGTCTACATCTTGATCCTCACTATTTTGGACTATTTCCTCACTGACTTTGACTAAGTAGTGTTCAGTGAGATACTCAACTTCATCATCGTCAGCCCACACTCCATTCATGGTAGCAAGTTCTTTCATCCTCATGATCTCGGCCTCCAATTGGATAATTTGGTCGACTAGTTCATCAACCACGGCTACTACTTCTTGTATTGTAGCATTTTGAGAGAAACTTAGTGGCGCACGTTCTTTGGGTGTTGCACGTGGATCACGTAGGGTTGCCACTACGCTCACTAGTTCCGAGACTTGCCTATTCACACTCTTTGCCCATGCGATGAAATCGGTGATGGTAGGGGAAATGGTAGAGTAGTTCCCTTCTTCTTCTATTGCATAGATCTCATCTTCGAGTAAAGAAATGAGGTGTGAACAATCTAAGATAGATTCTTCACTTGTAATCATCAGAACTCCAAGAGGAATCTGAGTATTTTTAGGCTTACCTCCAGGCGGTATTGGTAGGCGACCATCTTCAATCATGTCTTAAAGCACATTCTTTAGCTTGTAGAACTTTTCTGTATTATATCCCTTGCCTCTATGATATTCGCAATACGAATTCTCCTCCTAGAACTTGGATTTCTTTTCTGGTTCAGGTGTAGGGCCTATGGGTTGAAGCTTACCCTGTTTCATCAGTCTCTTTAGATGATTAGAGTATGTGTCCCCAATATTTGTGAATTTTCTTGGTGGGGTACTTTTCTTAGATGGCTCGAGAAGGTTAACTTCATCAGTCTTGCAAGTAGAGCCGCAAGAACGACTTGTTGAGCCTTGATATCCACGACCTACCGTTTTGGACAAGAGCCCTTTACAATGTCATCCTCGATCCTTGTTCCTAGTACAGTTAAGTCTTTGAAGGTCTTAATGTTTTGGTACCTCAAATAACTCGCATAGATGGGTTTTAGATTTTCCAGGAATTTCTCCACGAGCGTAGCTTCATCGGGACGTTCAGCAAGTTGGGTACTAGTCTTCCTCCACCTACTTAGGAAGTCGGTGAAACCTTCTTTGTCATTTTGGGTAAGAACCTCTAAAGTGCGCATGTTGACTTGGATTTCGGCATTATCCGCATATTGCTTAGGGAACTCAATCGCGGCATCATCCAATGTGGCAATCTTCTTATGCTCTAGAGAATAAAACCATTGTTTAGGAATGGTGTCGAGAGATGAAGGAAAGATCCTTAGGAACATCTCGGGTTTAATGTCTTTGATAGATATGTAATCCTTGAAAGCACGGATATGGTTCAAAGGGTTTTCATGTCCCTTGAATTTCGGGATATCCATTATGTTGAAGTTGGTTGGCAATTTGGAGCTCATGGCCTCATATTTGCGATTGTTTTCCCTGTAGATATCATCCCTTTTGAGAAACATCAGTTGTTCCTCTAAGTATTGGAGTCGCTTCTCAGCTGCAGTCGGATCTATGAGAGGGTTGACCTCTTGTGCTCCCACAAAAGGTGGTGGATCTTCACGCGCGAAGTCCTTCACAAAATCATGAAGTATTTCATTTTCTGCAGGAGGCAACCTAGTTTCTACAGCAACAATTCGGCCCTCGATCGTGTTGAGGCGATTATTCACTAGGTCTTGGCTAGTTTGGAGACGAGATAGCGCGGCTAGGATTAGATCAATACCATTCGGTGGTTGTCCATTGACACTTTCGTGACTAGTTCCAGGCATCTTGAAAAGTGGATAAGAGATCGACGACGAATCAAAACACGATCGACCATTCTAGCACACTTACTCAAAGAAAAGGTTTGACTTGTGAAGTGAGAGTGTGCCACTTGTGTCAAGTGAGCTTTTTGAAGAAATGACAAAGTTTGAAAATATTGGTCCTAGTCAACTGTAGTGTAGTCGTAGGAGTGGACTCGAAGTGAGGTTTTGAAATGGGTTTTGAGGCCCGAATTTTGACTCGACAATTGGACACAGTTTTGACTGGTTTTGCGCTAATATTGGGCTTATGTTCGAAATTTTTACATTTTGGAAAAAAAATTGTTTTTTACAAAAAAATCGTCATGGTTTTGTTTAGAAATGGTGGTCACATATGGTACAAGCATTTATACGGGCATTATAACGGGATGCTGAGTGCATTTAAAAGGGTTTTGGCTTAAAGGTGGGTTGCCATACTGAACAATTAAACCCAGGGTATGTGGAGAGGCTCGTACCAAATAAGAGTAAGGCCGATTCCTTGTCCATTTCCTCGAGTAGTGAAAGTCCTTGATACAAACAAGAGTAGGTACCATGGTATGGATGACGTCAATCGCATAGAAGTGAGTTCCTGCGTCTGTTCCTGGGTTGAGTTCTTACTGTGAAGCCGGAACTGCATCTCGTTAATATTCGTAGGTAAATTTAATGCTTGATTATGAATAATTGACTTGGATAGAAGTGATTTAATATGTTATTTACATGTGATTGAGGTCATAAAAACGATAAAACATGGATAAAAACTAATTAGGACGAATTATATACAAGATTAATAAGGTTAATTACAAATACAAATTAATCGAATTAAATGAATTAATTAGGTTAAACAGGTTGTTAATGATGAACTAATGATGGTGACGATAAATAACAGATGCAAATATGTCAATGACGAATTCCAGAGACTCAATATTGATGAATCGAACCTCTAAAACCCAAATTGATTTTAATGACGAAAACCCGCAAATATGAATTATAAGGGATTTAAGTCGGAAATTTAAAAGATGAATTAGATACTAATAATGAATTAAATGTTAGAATTATCATACTATACTTATCGTGTTAAAAAGAACAATGAACAATTGAAGACGAAACAAAACAAATAGACAAACAGAGGACGAAGGAAGAAGAAAGGAAGCAGGAACTGCGGTAGCCTCAGGAAGAGGTGCAGCAGGTGTTGCGTCCCTTCGAAGTGGCGCAGCAATTGCTACGTCCTTTCTCGACATTTGTCTCCTGATAATACGTAAAAGGGTTTTAAAACAAGGTTTTATAAATCGGTTTTAAGCATATTTTCGACATAAATCTTACAATTGTGATTACAAAAATAAAGAACAATAACTAAAAGAAGGACTATACACCCTCAGACTTACATGTTTGACGAAATGAGATGAACTAAGTTAACGTTTAGTGATGCTCGACTCGAATGTACGACGAAAGTGCCCTCTAAGAGGAATTAAACAAAGTTGATTAAGTTGATTGATTATGGAGTTGGTCAAATTGGTCGGTCATGCAAAATGAGGCTGGTACTCAGAAGGATCCGAGCTTACGTGGTCGAATGTTCAAGCACGTAAACGCCAAAAAGTAAGAACGTGGTCTAGAATGCAAAGGGAGAAGAGAAGGGCGGACACTCGCGTGAGAAATATGAGGAACGAAGGTCTCTATTTATACTAATCACACGGAGGAAATTAGGGTTTTCGGAGAAACTTTGGAAGTGAATCTCGAAAAGATACGAAAAAATCGCAGAAAAGGACTGAGGAAGAGGCACAGTAAGCACTGCATCTCTTGGAAGAGGCGCAGCACCTGCTGCGTCTTTTCCTCATTGGTTTCCTCCTGCGGAAGAAAGATTTCAGTGTTTCTATTATGGAATAGCGGATTAATCTTATTTCCTTAATATTTTATATGATAATCTCGGGATATATGTTACCAAAGATCAAAAGATTGGAAAATATATAGAATAGAAATATCCGGAACGTTCCAGAACATTCTGACTCGGCATTTTAAACAGTTTTTAGAAAAATGAAGACGATTTTTGGCCCGGACTCCAAATGTACTCTAATTACTGCCAAAACGACCGTATCGGCGCGTAGATGGCGACTATGAGGTAGACACACGTGGTTGAGCGACCACTTGACGATAAACTTACGAACTGTCACAAATCGATCCGTGTACCAAACATGCGGCCCAATCATCACTGGGTGGTTTGCGGGAGGTGCAGAAATGAGGTATCTACAGCAGTAAACAAAGAAATTTAAGAGTTGACATGGTTAGTGTCGGATTTTTCAATAATTTGAGGCAAAATTTTCCTTTAATCCCTCTTATAGAATAGTAATAACCATAAAATTATTAATCCCATAACATGGAAAAATTATCTTTAAAATATGAAAAGGCATTGTTCATTGGAAAATTTCACCCAAATTTTAAGACAAAATTGGTTTCATTTTTGGACCACATACCACATTATCAACCAAGATAATGGTCTCATAAGGCAATTAAACCAAGTTTTACTCATGAAAAATAAAAAATTGAGCATGACTTGTCAAAATTTCGAAAATTTAAGACAAAGTTTTAAGACAAAATTTATACATATTAAACAAGATCCACTCATGACAACAAAGGTTAAGCCTTTGTGTCCAATTAGACACAAAAACAATCAACAAAACCCCATTATTGACTCAAGAACACCATTTTCGAGTTCAACAATGGTGGACAAAATTTATCACAAAAAATTGATTTTTATCAACAACAATGGTGTAAAAACCTTACTAGTATCATGAATTAAGCAAAATGAACAACTAATTATCAAAACTCAAAGGATTTAAGAGTAGATCTAAGAAAACTTAAATTGGGGAAAAAGATGGAAGAAGATGAGTATGCGTACCTTGACTAATTAGTGGGATTAGATGAGAAAAGTGGAGTAACAGGATGAATTTCAAGCAAAATAGAACAACAATGGAGGTTTTTGGGGAACTTTGGTGAAGAAAGGGATGAAGATATGAAGATAGGAATGAGGAATTGGGGAAAAGAAGGGCTATTAGTCGAGTGGTCCAACCCGTGTGAACCCACTCGGTCGAGTGCCGAGTGTACTCGGTCGAGTATGACTTCACTCAGTCGAGTGGATGACCTACTCGGTCAAGTGACGGGTTTTTCCATATTGTATTTCCTCCTGGAACTAGGTCCACTCGGTCGAGTCAAGGGTCCACACGGTAGAGTGTTAGCTTACTCGGCCGAGTTGGTACTCGCACTCAATCAAGTGATTCCGTTGGGTTTAAATTTTCAGCAAAATTATCGATGGATTTCCTGCAAGACTATGTTAGAGTATGTGTCCTCAACAATAATGCGATCACATATTAAATCTCGTAATAAGAATACAAAATGGATGATTCAATTATATAGTCAACTGATTAACATTAATCGGCAATGATTGGCTAACTAGAGTTTGACATTACTGTCGTTTGACGTTGGTGATCAGTTGATCCCTTTTAGGTCACACCTATAGGACGATTCCCAAACAAGAAAGTTAATTAACTGCATATCGATACAGATTAATTAATTCCTTAAATTAAACAGATTTAAATTATAAGAGAGAGCTTTATATCTTATTATAATATAATTAAATAAGATTTATTTTAGTAATTAAAATGTTATATTACTAAAATTGATTAATGTTTATGAAACATTTGAGATAAGAAATATTAGTTAGTTATAATTACAAAATATTGTAGATTATATAAACTAAATTCAAAATGACTAATTTTACATATATGTAATTGTGAGTTACCTTTTAGTTTGTTATTTGTAATTTATTTGATAAAGTAATGATATTTAATTTGTTAAATATGCATTAATATGACTTATGACATGTTATGTGTAACATGACATATGTGACAAATGACAAAAGACATTTTGTAAAATGGAATCCATTTTATAATGTGGTGGACCGATTTTTTTTGGGTGTTTTAGAGTTTTTGTCTTATCTTTACATAAGATGCTCAAAATATAATAATGACACCTACTACTAGCCCTTACACACCTAGCTTTCTTGTTAAGAATAAAAGGCAAAATTGGGAAGAGATATTTGACTACCCCATGTGCCATAACCGGTTGCCCCCACTACACTAACAAGAGAATTGTTCTCATTTGGTAAGATTATTCTTAGGTTCAAAATCTCTTTCTTTCTCTAATACTCAACATAAATTGTTTAAGCGTAATATTTGTTCTAGATCTAATAAAACCTTAAAAATACAATAGTAGTAATGAAAAATCACATTAGATCTAATTATTTAAGGTTCTAGTAAATATTATCTAGTTAATAATTTTACTAGAATTTTGGGATGAATCTTGGGTGCAACAAGAGGAGACTTTCCAATTTGAAAGTTTGAGTTCATGGAGGATCATCCTAATGCTCTAAGCTCAAGAACAAGTGAAGGTGGGAGACCTTACTTGTGCCCCAAAAATTCGAACCATATAGAATTTAAGAAATGTGATTTTCTTCTTTATTTTCTTCATTTAATCTTGCATGCAACTAGATCCACATAAATATAAATTATGAGTAATTTATAAAATGATTAGATGAGTCTAATATGGGTATATGAATCCAACAATTGGTATCAGAGCTTTGGTGTTGCATGCATATCATTTTATTGTTTTTTATGAGTTATTTGATAAACAAAAACTAAAATTTTTGATTTATAAGGATAAAGTCACGAAATTTTTTGCATGTAATATATTCTGGTTCTAAAATATTTTTAGGTCATATTGATGATTTATGGATGATTATTGCTTATTTTAATGATTTTTAGTGAAATAAGTACATTTTAATGAGTAAAGTGAACTTTTATTTTCTAAAAATAGTTACACTTTGAAACTGACCATGAATTTTTAATATGACCTCTCATGCATATTTTACTTATGGTATGTAAAATTTCGTATTAATGTGATTAATATTTCATGATTTATGATTTTTAAGTGATAAAAATGCTATAAATGGAGGTTAAATGACTAAAAATAGTTAAACTTCGAAACTGGCCATGAAATTTTAATATGATGTCACATGAATATTTTATGGATAGTATGTAAATTTGAGATAAATGTGATTTATTATGCATGATTTATAATTGTAATGGTTAAAATGATATAAATAGTGACTATTTTTTAGCAAAAATAGCTAAATTGAATTTTATGGCATGAAATTTTTCCCTAATGTTGTATATATGATATGGATATCAGATCTAAAGTTGCATGATTAATTTTGATTGATTTGGTATGTTTATTTATTTTTATGTGATAAAATCGATAAAAGGCAACTTTATTAGTCATAAAAATTAATTCATTATTTTTGGTTGAAATTTTGCCATTTCCAGGTTCTGGAAATTATTTAAGAATGTTCAAAATTTTGACTTTAATTTTTTCATAATTTTTGTGTTTAATTTGGATTAAATGGTAAATGTTATGATTTATACGATTTATTAATGAAGTAAATTATAAATATTTTTTGCGCAAATTTTATTAAATTTTTGGGATCTTGGTAATATTCCAGAATTTACAAAATTGTGATTTCGAATTTTTTCAAATTTTTACGATTTATTGGGAATTATTTATAATTATTATGATTAAAAGAAGTTTAAATAAGCAATAATACAAAACCAAGTTGAATTATCTATATAAAATAATAAAACAACAACCATAACATATTTTTTTTCCCTCCAAAACCTCACTCCACATTTTTAACATAGATTTTAGGATTCCTTAAAAATAGGCCCACTAACTAAATAACCCAATATATAAAATTTATGTTGTTAACATAAAATTTGTACCACCATATTTTATTGTTGTTTTTACTAACTTCTCTATATTTTAAGGTCTCCATAATATCATAATTAGTTTTAGAATTTTGTGGTTTTTTTAAATAATTTTCATATCCTATATAGTATATACAATTGTTTGATGGCATGAATTAAATTTTTTAAGCATCATATTTTTACTCGATTAGACAGTATTGTTTAATCATGCAATTTAGATAATTGTTAGTCTCAAAATCATTTCTTTTACGTTTTTAAACTAGTGTGAATATCTATTTGTTAAAGTGGTCAGTCATGTTGAAGTGTTCATAACTTTCAATCTAACTATCTATACTAATTAATAAAACAATAACAATTGTCATAGTATCTTGATTAATTTTATTTTACTATGAACTTAATAGGAATAATTATAATAGTTGGGCTTCAACCATCACCTTAAGGTTTTGGTTGAGATGGTTCATCTATCATGGTATCAGAGCTAGTGTGATCAAAGGTCATGGGTTCGAATCTTAATAACTCCTCAAAACTTACGAAGTGAAATTTCAGCACACGGTACGGGGGAGCCTGTGCACTAACCACTCTTCAAGCCCAATGAACATTTGAGTGAGGGAGCGTAATATAAATAATTATAATAGTTGGACTTCAACCATCACCTTAAAGTTTGGTTGAGATGATTCATCTATAAGTTTTGTTGCCGATCTTCGATTATCATGTCTTTAGAGAAAGTCTCATAATAAACTTATTATGAGCTTATTTTACAATTATAATACAAACAGTACCACGGGCAATAAAACAGATGAAAACATGGTTAAAAATAAAATGAGTACACTTATTATAAGAATATATACAAAGTTAAAGAGTTGTTTCAAGTCATGATTAACAATATAATTATATAATGGTCATGAAAACGATAAATAATTACAATGTTATATCAATAACTTCTTTAGAGACTATCTCCGATTTCCCTCAAAATATTTTATTAGTTAATGCAATTTATACGAATGAAATTTGATTATGAGTAGGTTGACATTGTTTAAACATTAATAAAGGATTAAAGGGTATGCATTAAAGAGTTTTGATTGGATGTATATTTAACGTTAGCGAACATGAATAAGTGGTTTACATTCTAGAGTGTCCATGGCCTAATTCTCAATCACAAATTATACTATGATATGATACCCTAATATGGTGAGACCACATAAAAATGAGCATTTTATGGTAAAAATTTAGCTTTTGATATTAAAAGTTATCACTATATATTTTGTTACTAACAGTAATTACTTAAAAGAAAAAAACAATCATTTTTACACATAATGTTCACTATTTCTTATAAATTGGTCAATTTTACCAGTCTATATTCTACTTACATTGATAAAAGTGATCAATTTCTTATTTCTTATTTCTTATAAATAATAAAACACAAACCATAAATATCTTTTTTAATTTCCCGCCTAAATACTCACCTCATACTAGGCACAATTTTACCAAAATTCATTAGCCCACTAATCAAATGACCCACAATGATCACCAAATTTATATCTACTAACTCATACACGACTAATATTGAATGAAATGAGCCCACCATGTTAACAAAAATGAACCTCAAATTGATTTTTAAATTGATTTTGTACCAATTTCTACCAGTCAAATATTGAATACCTTGAAAATAAAAAATAAATTTAACTCAGTTTATGACTTTTGAATATGTACATCAAAAGATATGAGACACGAGTAATGTTATGGGACATAGAGACCAAATATGTTTCGCGATTAACGGGTCGTAAAGTAATTTCAAAAGCTCAGAGATGTTTTAGTATGATCATTTACATATACTGATTAGTATATCAAATAGAAAATAATTTATAGAGATATCATAATGTTTAATTCATAAGCGTTCTTTCCTTTTACGCCAAGTTTTTAAGTGTATACGTTAACTGATATTGTTTTGACTTAATTCGTAATTCTACTTTTTATTTTGTCCTCATTTCAATTTTAATTTTTGTGCAAACATTTCAAAACTTATCCTATATGGTAAAATTTGCCGATATTTGAAATTATTAACATGTTTTAACATAGGTGGAAACATGTCGGCATATGCATGCTCTAAACAAAGATATGAGATACGACGGGTGTAAGCATAATATACAACAAGAGTGTAATTATGTTTTTACAATTAATACTCTCTTAATACTAATGTTATTTAAAAAAAAAAAAATTAATACTATAATTTAAATATGTAGATTATACTGTTATAGAAGTATTGTATTTGTAATTGTAATTGTCAAGTATATAATTTCCATGTAACATATGGGAAATCCATTACCTCAAATAAGAAACCAAAACAATGTTGTAAATCTAAGAATTTACGAAAATTTTTAAATACACAATCTGTACACGCCCGTGCAACTTTGCACGGGTCCTAAACTAGTTGTCATATATTTAGTGAAGACTAATTTTGAGTCCTAAGAAGGTTAGGATAATTAACTTGGGCTTAAATTTGATTTAAGTATTGTTTTGTGATTTTAATAAGTTATTATCATGTATTTCCACAAAACCGGATTATATATGATATAAGGTATAAGTAGGGCTATTTGGCACATTAATTTGGAATGTTAGACACATATATTTATGCTGCATATCTTATTTATGAATGTCATATTTTAATTATGTAATTTTGAATTATGTAATTTTATCTAAGTATGGCCTAAGTTTTAATCGGTATTACCCGTAATGTAGGGGAATACCGATTCGGTTGTAATTTTAATGTGATCTCGTATCACTTTTATTTTTATTTTTACTAGATTCATTTTTACAAATGTATAATAGAAGTGCTATGTAATTTTATTATTATTTGTAATTCCGGAGTTCCCTCAAGACGGTGCCATTCGGAAAGATATTTCGATCAAGACGGTGTTACCTTAGGAAACGTGCCACTTGAAGTTCAAGGGACCAATGGAGTTGATTTCCGAATTTGTAAATAGAATATTACATTTTCTATTTTAGGAAGGCCATACTAGGAAATTTATTTATTGCTTTGCATTTATTCTTTATATATTTGCATGCATTGCCAAATCGTCATAAACAATATATGCATATCATATCGAGTCCTCGACCTTGTCAATTATAATTATCGTTAGTTCAAAAATTTAGTTCACTTAAATTTGATAGATAATAAATTGACTCGACCTCACACATTTTAAAGATTGAGACTTAGCCTTACCAAATAGTAGGAACCCATGAGTCTCAATTTCATAAGGGTACAATACGATTTTTCGGGGGGCCTCCTATTGACGTTGGCTAAGGGGGGCTATAAATAGTTATTACACTTCGAAATTTGGTTGAACTCAACGGAAGTATTAGCGACCGTAGCCGCAATAGGTCCGGGCTAAAGATGAACTTAACGTAATTTCATCGACCGAGAGTTCTAAGTGTAGAATCGGTTAAAGAGTTAACCCACCAAGTCATATTAATAAGGTTGTCATTATATAAATGCTAAAACATGCTAAAATGTTTTAAATATAACGTTGAATTTTTTTCTTTTCCCACTATTTCGTTGTTTTATGTTGTTCGTTATCATTTCTCCTATTAATATACGATATCAATACGATTGTAACGCGAGTCTCCGCTAAACCTCTATTGCTAATGACAAATAGAATCTCTTTCAAAATCCTCAAATGAACCGTTTAAATAGGGCATGGACTAGTTCCATAGGAATCGTTCTATTTCATAGAACTCCATAGGAGTTGTCTTATGTCATATAAGATTAGCATCTTAAATTCCTAACATCCCTATGTATGATTTCTTGTGAAGATGTGTGAATAAAAGTAATAATTAGTCAAAATATGTTTTGATAATATCTTCTATGCATCCACTGTTCAAAAGTCTTATTGCTCAAACTAAACACTTGTCATTAAGCACTTAAATTATTAAGAACATGACAATGTTAAATTGGCAAATTGATTTGTTAGAAATTTCGATTAACCAAATACCACAATAGAGTTAATCCTTGTGAAGGATTAACTAGGAATATATATAAAGATAAATCTTCATCAAGTATAAATTCTTGAAGTCAGTGGGCGCAATAAGAAGTAAGTCCCTATCTGAATTGTTAAGGATAGAACTAGGCTCGAAAGAGAAGGTGTTAGACACTAAAATAGATACAAACCCCAATAAGTAAAGATCAAGGAAGTTGATCGTGTGACTCCAACATATTCCTTTTTGAAAATCTATGACATTGACATTGCATTCTTGCCAAATACCACATCATGAGTATTTGATACAAATTTGTGGATTTCATCATAATATTTGGCATTATCGTATGACGACTAGCAAGAATGTTGTAGTGTACTCATTTTAGTTTAGAAATGTACCTCAATAATTGTTATGATGTACAATATGTATAAATAAGAATATAAGTTTTGTATAAAACGCAAAGGATTTCTCTATTATGCAGTTAAAACAAGCGTTGTGCCCTAACATACCACGATTAGGTTTATGGTGAGACCATACAAGTCAAGGTAATTATATTCAAACTAGGAATAAAATGTCATATATACAAGACTTATGTTGGTGACCCCAATCATTTCTCAATTCTCGATTGAAAATCACATTTAGAAACTAGTTTTGACTAGTCTCCCAAACCATTTGATTGGGAATCTTTTGGTGTGTACGGATCTTGTATTCAATGCAAGTTAATTCATGACTTTTTCAGGAAAAGGATTACGAATAGAGCAAGATATTTGCCTTATTTACACTTTGATGTGTATGGTCGAATACAATTTCAATCAGAGAAGGTTATTACTTCTTCATCTCTTTTACCAAAGAATTAAGTAGATATTTGATATCCACTTAATGAGGTAAGAAGAGAAATTCTTTGAATAAGTTCAATGAATGTTTAAAAGGTATCAAAACTTACAGATTATAAAACCAAAGAATTAGTACTTTGTTAAAATGGGAAACAATAAAGTGATGACTTTTATCTACACAAAAAAGAGTGTGATATGGTATCGCAAGTTCACTTTCATTATGATATGATTGAATCTTTACATTACAGTTGGAGGTAGTTTCTATTATAAAATTTGTCTGGCATTTAAATTTTCCACTAATATAAAACATGGTTAAAGCAATCATCTACTTTTCATATGAGATATGGTTACGCATGGTACCTAAATTGTAGCTTGTTTCGATAGTAAACATGTGCTCTCTTTTCCTACATGATCACGAGAACAAAGAGTTTGTGGCTCGTGATGCTGTCTATTAAAGAAAAGAGGATTATTTCTTAAAGACAGAGTGGGAGAAAATGTTCATGAGCCACAAACTAAGAATAAGACGTAGGAAGATGTTCCTTCTTGGTCAAAATCAGTAATTATTTCTTCGAAACCTAAAGTGGACAGGAGTCATGTTATTTTTGAAAGTAACAAACCTGTAACCTATTAAGATGCTTTATCTAGTTTCAACTCCGCAAAAGTCTGAACTGAACATAAATATTAAGATGTTTCCATAACTTGGTAGATTGGTGGTAAGAGGTTTACACAAATTACAACGCTTCGTTAAATTCGGATTTAATAATATTATTTGACTGTTGGATTTTAAAATCATCTTGCATGAGTTTTAAAAATCGCAACTATCCTAAGGTAGGATGAAAACTTAAGAAGAAGTCTTAAGTAGAAGTTAAGGAGTTGAATTGTATGTTTTGATCATGTGATAAACTTTTCTCGAATAGTCGAGTAGTTCTTTTTATACATGGAGTTTATTGGGAGTAATGTGGCGTTACTAGTCTTATATGTAAGGGACATATTGATCATTGTGAATGATGGAAGACTTAGGAGAAGAATAATACATCTCTAATGTATCCAGACCTATAAAGATAGTTCTAAGAGGATATTAGCGTTAAATGAATATTCTTATATTGATAAGAGTCTAGACAAGTTCAAAGGTGTTGAACATGTAGAAATTGAATCCACATGCTTCCGCTGCGGGAATAATTCATTACGCTAAGATGTATCACTATTCTTAAACTTCGTATACTTGGAGTATGATGAGAAGTTATAAATCGAATCTTTGAGAGAAGTGTCTATATAGCCACATAGTTCATTAGTTAGTACTCAGGAAGTACTAAAGATATGAAGCTAATCATTTAGAAATAAGATGGATTTATGTGCAAGGAGTTACACAAAAATCATATTCTAAACACATAAGGATGGTTAGAGAACCATCTTGGCTATATTATTTAAGGAGGATATCTGCTAGAAACGTCTTAGGCAGTTGAACAATGAGATATACACAACGAAAATTAAGTACACTTGCAATAATGAGATATGCAAGAAGTAAGGGATGATATTAGGATTCGGTTTTGAGAATTAGAGGAACTATGGTAGTTCTTTTCAATAACCGAAGGTACTATCCCTACTCACTGTGAGGACAGTGGGAACTATTCTAAGGCAAAAGAGCCTATGTCTAGATTGGATCTAGACACGTACTCAAAAGTTTTATAATAAAGATTATACATAACAAATGGAAAAAGTATATAGTAATGTTAGAAAAGTGCAAAGTGTTGCTAAGACTTACTAACCAAAGCCTACTCATAGGTTTAACATGATAATTCATGCCATATCAATTGAATTGAGATGATCTACTATATACAAAATTAAAATTGAATTATAGATTATGTAGTAATTGATATTGAATCAATTTTATATACGTGATAATGCATTCATCGTTTGAGTTTTATTATAAACTCTTTTATTACTTTGTTACATCCAAATAGGATTGTAGGGACAATATTGAACCCTATTAAAGTGATACTGGATTAACATAGTATTGGCCCCTAGTTGTTTATATGAGGTGACGTCTCCAAGTGACTAGAGTGTGATGCGATTGATGGTAAGTTCAAGTGCCATAGAGTCATAAGAGATGACTAGTCGATCACATAGGCAGACTATATGGGACACTCTGTCGGGCAGTGACCGCTTATAGAGTTCTGGCATCATTTATATAGGTTGGTCGTGGCGAGAGCTATTGTAGTATTCTATTGAGTCGATTCTTTGACTAGAGACTGTTCGCCCAAGGTGGCATAGTTTCTGAGTGACTTTGATTTATGCTCTACCATTTTCGTAACTGAGGTCAAATGGGCATCTTTTGGGTCATGATGAGCTGTGGTTGTTCGAAGGGAGCAGTGCGATAGAAATTGTCCACCCCTTGTCAGGGTTGTTTAAAATCTTAAGGCCACTCGAGGAGTAGTGAACTGAAAATGCGTGGCTACGCTCGGAAGGAATCTACGGTAGATAATTTCGGTCAGACAGTTACTCTCCAGATCGAGGAAACCACTCAAGATATGATCAAATGCAAGTACGACCTGCACAACACCTTGCATTGAGTGGGAGATGATGTAATAGGACAAGAGAATTGGTGACGCACACTTGTCTCGGACGAGTGGTAGATTGTTGGAGTATGTGTCCTCAACAATAGTGCGATCACATATTAAATCTCGTAATAAGAATACAAAAGGGATGATTCAATTATATAGTCAACAGATCAACATTAATCGGTAATGATTGGCTAACTAGAGTTTGAGATTACTGTCATTTGACGGTGGTGATCAGTTGATCCCTTTAGGTCACACCTATAGGACGATTCCCAAACAAGAAAGTTAATTAACTGCATATCGATACAGATTAGTTAATTCCTTAAATTGAACAAATTTAAACTATAAGAGAGAGCTTTATATCTTATTATAATATTATTAAATAAGATTTATTTTCGTAATTAAAATGTTAAATTAATAAAATTGATTAATGTTTATGAAACATTTGAGATATGAATTATTAGTTAGTTATAATTACAAAATATTGTAGATTATATTGACTAAATTCAAAATGACCCATTTTACATATATGTAATTGTGAATTACCTTTTAATTTGTTATTTGTAAGTTATTTGTTAAAGTAATGAAATTTAATTTGTTAAATATGTATTAATATGACTTATGACATGTTATGTGTAACATGTCATATGTGACAAATGACAAAAGACATTTTGTAAAACGGAATCCATTTTATAATGGGGTGGACCGATTTTTTTTGGGTGTTTTAGAGTTTTTGTCTTATCTTTGCATAAGATGCTCAAAATATAATAATGACACCTACTACTAACCCTTACACACCTAGTTTTTCTTGTTAAGAACAAAACGCAAAATTGGGAAGAGATGTTTGACTACTCCATGTGCCATAACCGGTTGCCCCTACTACACCAACAAGAGAATTGTTCTCATTTGGTAAGATTATTCTTATGCTCAAAATCTCTTTCTCTCTCCAATACTCAACATAAATTGTTTATGCATAATATTTGTCCTAAATCTAATAAAACCTTAAAAATACTATATTAATAATGAAAAATCACATTAGATCTAATTATTTAAGGTTCTGGTAAACACTATCTAGTTAATAATTTTACTAGAGTTTTGGGATGAATCTTGGGTGCAACAAGAGGAGACTTTCTAATTTGAAAGTTTGAGTTCATGGAGGATCATCCTAATGTTCTAAGCTCAAGAACAAGTGAAGGTGGGAGATCTTACTTGTGCCCAAAAAATTCGAACCATATACAATGTAAGAAATGTGATTTTCTTCTTTATTTTGTTCATTTAATCTTGCATGCAACTAGATCCACATAAATATAAATTATGAGTAATTTATAAAAGATTAGATGAGTCTAATAGGAGTATATGAACCCAACACACTAGTGGCTACTCCATTAGTATTCATCACTACTCATACATGATCAAGGACACTAATAGGCATTTAATTGACACACAATGTGATGCAAAGATTGAAACCATTACCCACACACCAACACATGTTAACCATTTCCCAAACACGCTAATATAAGCATTAAACTTTCTTACACATGTGAAATTTATAGCATCCAAGAGTCTAACCACAATCATATCATTCATTCAATCACACAACATTGTCTATATCATTAACCATTACTTGTGACCAACCACGTAGTGACCAACCGAGGCAATTGGCAGTAGTTTTGACATAAGGGCGCCCACTCTTCCAAAACCGATCTCCTATTGTAATCATGCCAGGTTCATTTTATTAAACCCACCTAGGTTCATTTTGGCTAATTGGTTTAGGTTCCAAAATCGAAGCTCTGATACCAATTTGTAACAACCCCTTCTTACCCGGCCAAGGTAATGGGGAGATGTTACCTTCTCGGTTTCCCGAGGTGGTAAGATCGGAGTCGTAATTAAGAAACAATTAACATAATCAAGTATTTAGTGGATTACATATGCATAAGTGAATAAATGAAATGAATAATATAACTTATGACTACTAACTAATCTAATCAACTATGCTCTACTCGGATATCATCACGGCTCGTCCCCGTCTCCCGCAAGCAAGCAAAGCTAACCTGTATACAAATTCTTCCCATATGATCGGAAATATCATATGGATCGACACAGACTACTCCGAAAATAGGTGACATTTACATGGACAAAACAAACGTCAGTTTCAATACACAAACATAAGACATGACTCGATAAGTGTAGACGCAACATAATCATGTGAATGAGACTCGAATATACAATCACCATACCTGTACCAGGACACCCCAAAACTTACCCACAACCACTGGTGCCAGGGACACGCCCAAGACACCACATCTAACACAAAGGTATCGGGACAATACCAAACATACCGGGTCCGAAAGCCAAACGGATCCCCTAACAGACGTCGTGCCTCAACCACACGAGTCCCTCCGTGACTCAAGTCATTAATGTGCACATCCCTCTTGGAGTGGGAAGCTCCAAGAGGCGACCCGAGCGCAAAACGGTATCCCAACCGTCTTACGTCTCCTCAACAATCAAGTACCACCACCAAAGACCTCCAACACAACACATTCACAACCATACATGACTAATGGAAGAACAATATTTAACATAAGACCAAATTCATGAATCCAATCCCTCATACATACTAACCGACTCATGAATGCACTAGTGAGAAAAGGCATCCAAATATGCATACACAATATTGAAACCGAGTAGGATAAACTACCTTTTAGCATAATCCACAAGCTAAGCGAAATCACCAAGTATCCATCTCATAAAACCATCTCATCCTACATAAATCATGTAATAACTATCACAATTCACTCAATACTAAATTACAACAGTAAATCCCTTATTATTTGTTACTAATTACTCATTTTACATACCTAAATACTAATTAACCTCTCTTAGTAAATCCTAACTCGAATTTACTCATAAGACAAATAGGAAAAGGTGAGATTTCTACTTACAAAGGGAGATCGGGAAATAAGAGAGGTGTTCCACCATTAATCCAAGCTTGAAGGCCAAGACAAGGGCATGGGTGCATTTTAGAGAGAGGGGAGAGGGTTTTAGTGTAATAAGGAAGAAGGAGAAGAATGAAGGGAATAGGGTTGGCATAGAATGAAAGCCCGAAATATTCTTTCTCGGATACAGCTCAGCATCACTCGACCAAGTGGCACTTACTCGGTCGAGTATGCCCTTACTCGACCGAGTGCCAACTCACTTGGTCAACTAGGGGTTCTACTCGATCCACTTGAAGTTTACTAGGTCTAGTTTAAGTCTTACTTGGTCTCGTAGGAGGGTCATCCTTTACTTCTGAGTACATGTGGGCTCCCTCACGTGTCCCTAGGTCTAAGTACGGGTCCCACAAAGGCCGGGTATTACAATCTTCCCATTATAAAATTAACTTCGTCCTTGAAGTTCGCCACTCCCTCTCTTTCCCAAACAGTTCTCGGTCTACCCTTATGCCTCTTTCTCGATTCTCGTGTGTTCTCTTGCCGTCATCACTCTTATTGTTACACACATATAACCTATCTATCCTAGGTCTTATTCACTCTCAGTACTTTGCCACGTATCGTACTCTTTCTTTTCTAATTTTCCAAGTTCTTACATTCATTCCCCGTAAAAGAGAACTTCATCCCGAAGTTCGCTATAAGTCTCACATGACACTCTCCTGGTAACATACCATTATTGTCACAAGTTTTCTTCTCCAAAGAGTCTCGGCTTGTTTACTATGTCTATATGTTATGTGTGTCCAAGGTCGGTATCTATTGATGGGGTTTTTATGTGTATCATTACTATATGTATGTACATGTATATGATTACTCTTCGTGACTAGGCTCAACAACTCTTAATATTCAACATATCATGTTGGACTGCAACAACACATACTAGTGTTACAAACTCATCATGTGGTGTGTACTTACTACTATTGTTTACTTTTGCACTACTATTACGGAATGCATACACATTTTCATGTATTTTATGTCACCCTATAAACATTTGTAGCTTGACTCAGTTTGTATACCACCCAAGCAAGTGACAAGATCAAAAGTAAACAATTCGTAAAGGTCTATCGTGTTGATTTTTTATGGTCATTCGACTCTTAGTAGGTCGGTATAGATCAAAACTAAAGGTCAAATGCGTCGTAGGTGGTCTAAATTTCCTATAATGGATCAAGTTTCAATGTACTCGGTCGAATTCAGCAGTTACTCGACAAGTCAGAGTCACTCGGTCTAGTGGTCACGCCATTCGGTCGAGTGGAGGTCTTTATAGGAGGTTACCAGGTTTGTCTTTCGGCTTACTCGGTCGAGTGACGGCGTCACCCGGTCGAGTGGACCGCCACTCGTTCGAGTGGAGAGCGTACTCGGCTGAGTGTCACTGGGTAGCCTAAGTTCTCTGTCACTAATGGCCTCCAAGTTCCCATATGGTCGAGCATACATGTAATGGAGTCCAAACGGTGTTTACCACACCATTCAATCATACAAGGTCCACAAGTATTGGCCTTATGGCCGGCTTAAAACATGAGAATTAAAGTGTTCAAAGTTATAAACGATAACGAAAAGTCCTAAGGAGTCCGAATCATAAAACCGCCGCTACGCGGAGGGCTTCCTCTACTTGCCAATGTTTGACACCCATCTTGCCAACCCGGAATGACTCTTCACCGTCTTGCTTCCTCTTTGAGCTTGATCCTCCTCCTTGACATATTCCTCTTCCCTCGGTGCCCTATGAGCCACCTCCTCCCATACCTCATCAAGGTCCATGGCCTCCGCCGCCGCGGATGTTCCCGCCTTACTTCCACTCCGTTGGTAGACATTGCCAGGATAGATCCCGACATCACCCATATATGGGTCACGCAAGTGTCCCACACCGAGAGGAAAGTTTATCTCCCAATCCAATAGTTGGATACCTATGCCTTGAAGACTCCGGGGGTGTCTCTGGGTCCGGACCAAAAGCTAGGGCGGTGGACGGGTCTCTCAACACAAGGTCAGTGTTCACTCGGTTTATAAAGTACGACATAGGATAGTTGGAGTCAAATGTGAGTGGGGCTTGGCCGAAGTTCTCGGCATATGGTGGGGGCATCATAGTTGTAGGCATGGACTGGGGAAAAGATGTGGGAGCTTGATCGATTGGATCATAGGGTGAGGGAGGTAATAGAGGTGCCTCCTGCTTCTCGGTAGCATCATCTAGGTCAAAAGTAAAGCTACTAGGGATAGTATACCTTTGGGCCTCGGGGCGGGGTGATCCCTCTCTCACGCTAAAGGGGAAGTCGGGGGTAGATCTTCACCGGCGGGGAGCTTTATATACCACTCATCATCAACCCACCAAGAGTAGATGTCGTCCTCCTCCCCATACACAATCCAAGACTGAGCCCTCAACCAATCAATTCCAAAATAAAAACCTTTCTTCGACATGGGTGCATCCACCACCCCCAGTTCGTAAGCTAACAAGTTCTTAGCCAACCGAGTTACCAAGGCGCCACAATCTAAGGAGCATTGGTCCGACTCGGCCATCCTTCCAAGGTCAAGACACACCAAAGACACGACATTAAAGTAGAAACGACTTTCATAGCGAGGGTTAAGGTAGGAGCTCAAGATCAACACCTCCGTAGAGTTGAGCTTGCTCGGGTCCTTCCTACTATAGAGGAGGTTGGTCAAGGAATGCAAGAAAATCTTTAGGACGGGGTGCTCAATGTCATTAGTCTTCATATTACTCACACTACCTTTTCCTTACTCCTGTAAAGATGATAATACTTTGAAGCTTTTATGTCTTTCTCAACCTTATCATAGTGACCCATGACTCACTTACCCACCCCTAGATGGTCGGCAAAAGCATCACTACCTTTGTTGAAAGGGGTATTTCTAAACCTAAAACTCACATTATGGGTCTCCTTATCATAGGTGAAGGAGCTCAAAAACTCAAGGGGGAGGTTGTGATAACTTATCTCCTCTAAATTGTACAACCCCTCCAATCCAAGAACCTTGAAGATGTTATGCACCTCCTTCTCTATCCCTAGGGCCTCCAAGCTACTTACCGACATGCACTTGGTCGGGGCCATCCTCCTAGTTGCTAGGACCTCAAACTTATCCCCGTGCTCCTCAGTCCCAAAATCTATACACGGGTAGTCCGGGAGGGTGATAGAGGGAGGTGCCTCTTGATATGTTGTAATGTACATTTGATCAAATGTACATTTCTTGGGTGAATTTGGGACGTTTTTGTCTAGAATCTTTTTTGTTGGAACCAGCTGAAAGTCGAACTGATCAAATGTACATTTGTTGTTTTCAGAAAAAACAATCGACCACAGCTGAAACTGTCAAATGTACATTACAAAAAATTGACAAAATGTACATTTATTGTTTTCAGGAAAAAAACATGATAAGTAGAACGCAATGTACATTAAAACACAACCAAATGTACATTACAACATAATAAAATGTACCGAGCAAGAAGGGTGCCTTTTCTTTTGCTGTAGTAGACATCGTCAACAATAGACTGTTGAAGCTCAGATGGCTCTGTACATGGGTCTGTATCCCCTCCTAATAAATCATTTTCACTACCATTATCTAAGTTCGGTTCTGGGATTACTTGGCTTGGGTTCTTTACAATAATCTTCAGATAACATGCTAGATACAAGGTTATTTATAAAATTATCTAGATCAGCTTCTTTCTCATCCTCCTTGTCACTATCAACATAGAGGTAGTTGGAAACATTATTCACATCCTTGTTATCATCAGACATGCTCTTTTCCTAAAACTCCACTTTTGACATGTCTTTATTGTCCTTTTCATTCCTTTGTTGACCAATTTCAACTTTGTTTTCATCATTCTTCCAATCTTCAACTTCCACAACAGGTTTAACTTCTTTTTTCAATGGACGAGCCTTCTGAAATAGTCGAAATGAATCAAATTAAAGAACAAGTAATGAATAAACATATAGCTTTCTATATGGATAAACCATTGAAGAACATGTTAACCTATTAGGCCTTGGGATGAATTAACACCCCATACAATTTTAATGTACATACTTAACAGATCAAATGCACATTAAATGAAGAAATTAGGCCTTGGGATGAATGAACACATTTACCGTTCTGTATGTATGAAAAATCCTCGTCTTCAATGACATCTTTTCAAAAGGGATACTATTATTGAAAGTTAAGTTTACATTCTTCAAAACTTCAACAACCAAAGGATGATTGCTAAGATCAGACTCAGCAGAACCATCTGCAATATCAGTAACATCATTACCAGCAGAACTCTCACTATCAGCGGAGCTGTTATGATTTGGTAAATTGAGTAAACTAAATGCATGATCACAGAGCTTCTTAGTAGTCTTGTTCTCCTTAATTACTGATGCTCAATTTCCTATCTTAGCCTTGACATATTGTAACACCCCCATTTAACTAAGAGCCTTTAGCTAAACATTCCTAGATAAACAGGACTGTTACCATCTCGGTTTCCCGAGGTAGTGAATAACAAAGTATAGCAATCAAAAGTACTTTATTTAAATAATTAACTCAAATGGTTTATTACAACTGTTGAATAAATAACTTAATAAATTAAATTACAAAACACGCAGCGGAAAATAAATAAAGTGAATAATAAACTATGTGATCTACACTTCTAGGTAGACTGGCCAATTCCTCACGCATTCCCATAAGCTCCCACGTCAGCTAATCTTTAGTACCCGTCAAATCTGCTCCACATTATGGTTCATCACAGGTGTTCACGAATACATTGTCAACCACGAGGTTAAGTAAGATAATAATATCATGACAGATAATATAAATAGTATGAAGATTCAAACACAAATACCAGACCAACTATTCTCATAGCCCTTAACCTCCCGTTGAGTCACAATTCAGCCCTCAACCTCCAGTTGAGTAGACACACAAGAGACAGGTCTACCGAACCAGCCTGGGGCCTTACACCACCTTGAAGGTATTAAACGGTGTCTGCTAGTAAGTTTATAATACATCACCCGAAGGCTCTTACCACGATGTCTATCTCAGCCAGTAAGTTTATATCACATCACCCGAAGGCTCTTACCATGATGTCAGCCGAGCAAAACCTGATTACCAATTTATAACAAAGCCAACAGATACAACAACGATGACTATAAACTACATCATTCTCAAAGATAACCCAACCAAAGCTATTAACCACAATGTGCAAGACATACGATAATTCAATAATCCAAACAATTCAATCCACAACATCCAATTAAATGACAAGATACACAAATAATAAGTCTAGTACAATCGTTATCCTACCTGGCAAGCTAATACTCCTTATAAAGCAGTCCAAATAAATAGAAATCCAACAATAATGCTTCTCAACAAATTTGTCACCTTGTGACGATCTCCTAGCTAGTCTTTCTTCCCTTTTCTCTTATTTTAATTATTTGTGTTTTATGATGAATAAGACCTATTTATATTGGTAGGTTATAGGGTATAAGGAAGAAATTAGAAAAATATATAACTACCATATTACTACTATTATACAAATACGAGTACTTTTAGTATTATTGTAGTTATTATTATTATTATTATTATTATTATTATTATTATTATTATTATTATTATTATTATTATTATTATTATTGTTGTTGTTATTATTATTGTTGTTGTTGTTGTTGTTGTTGTTGTTGTTGTTGTTGTTGTTGTTGTTGTTGTTGTTGTTGTTGTTGTTGTTGTTGTTGTTGTTGTTGTTGTTGTTGTTGTTGTTGTTGTTGTTGTTGTTGTTGTTGTTGTTGTTGTTGTTGTTGTTGTTGTTGTTGTTGTTGTTGTTGTTGTTGTTGTTGTTGTTGTTGTTGTTGTTGTTGTTGTTGTTGTTGTTGTTGTTGTTGTTGTTGTTGTTGTTGTTGTTGTTGTTGTTGTTGTTGTTGTTGTTGTTGTTGTTGTTGTTGTTGTTGTTGTTGTTGTTGTTGTTGTTGTTGTTGTTGTTGTTGTTGTTGTTGTTGTTGTTGTTGTTGTTGTTGTTGTTGGTGTTGTTGTTGTTGTTATTCTCGAGTCAATCCCTTTATTACGTGTAGGTCAACCCCTCGGTCAATATTAACCGACTCATCTATTATTTTATTAATTATCGTCTTATTTGTAATTATTAATATAACTGCCTTTTAATTAATTACTCGAATTACATAACTTATTCTTATAAATACTTATCGAATTACGGGGTATTACAGTCTTTCCCCCCTTAAAATGAACTTCGTCCCGAAGTTCACCTAGAAATGCTATGAAAGCCTATAAACATCCATACAACCGAGTACCATTCCAACATATAATCATTGCAACAAAATTAACCAGCTATTATTATCAAGCTATATCAACTTATCGAAATGCATCACAAAATAAAGTTAACACACGGAAATGTATCTTAAAATAAACTCAAAACACGGGGTGTCACATTCTACCCCCCTTAAAAATAAACTTCGTCCCGAAGTTTCAGAACTACTATTACTTTATTAAACTACTAATAAGATAAATACTTAAAAATGGTAAGACTCCATCCTCCGAACGAATACTAATTACCCTTCTCCCCATTCCCTTGTACGGTGCTAGCTGTTGCAAATGTCTTTCCACCATTACTCTGATCACCTCTATTGCCTTGCCTATTGTTGCAACTCTGATTGTAGCTATTATTAAAATTCACCTGATTGCTCCGACCCCTAGTTTTCTGATTGCTCCCATAACCTGACATAGGAGTATAATAACCCTCATTCTGATTCCCATTTCCAATACCACTCCCTTGCTTCTCCAAATTTACCCCACACTCAAACCTTCTTATGTCCTGGCTTCCCACACCTGAATAAATTCACATTACTAGCTCCAATAGACCACCCTCCACTCGAAAAGTATGACTGAGATTGGCCCACATTCTACTTCTTACTGCCTCTTGCACTCTCAGTGGTAATTTTTGCCTTCCTCTTCTCGCCCTTCCCCTTCTTTTCCACCTTCTCCCTCTTCTCTTCCTTTAAAATATCTGCAATCCTCTCAGCATATCCTGTTCTCTGGTATACTTTATCCATATTACCTGGCTGACCAGCTGCCAACCTCTTCTTGATTGTGGTTGTTAATCCCTTTTCAAATATGACTGCCAACATCTCATCACTAAAATTCAAATCAGCTACATATTCTGACAATTCCATAAACCTGTTATAATAAGTCTCTACTGTCATCTCCTCAGTCATCTTGAAAGAATCAAATTCAGTTCTCATCTTACTCCTCACATGTTCTGGTACAAATACTGCCCTCGTAGTCTCCTTGAAACCCTTCCAAGTGACAAAAGATTCATCAGTCTCCCTCCAAGCTTCTCTCACGACCTCCTTATTATGATTCCACCACAAACCAGTCTTTCCCCTCAAATAATAGGCAGCTTGATCTACTTGATGCTCTGCAGGACAACCCATCAACTCAAAAAGATTATCAAACTCCATATGCCAATACCCAAGTAAAGATGGTTCACCTAATCCGTCATACTTCGTCGGGTTGTGCCTTGCGATATTAGCACTCATATTTGCTGGATCCTGAACTGACCTTTTAGCCTTTAATGCCGCAGTCAAAGCCTCATTCATAGATACCAACCGGTCAATCTTCTCTTGGGACATGGTAGAGGGTGTAGGTGTAGATTTCTTTGGAGGCATGGTTCTAAAAAAATAAAACAAGACAACATAAGCTTCTACCCGAGGAAAGATGGCCTAACATTTTAAACATTCTATACTCACAATCAAGGTAATGGGTAGTCCACTATATCCTATCTTACCCCTCTTTGGGTCCTCTATCGCCACTCCTATACCTCAACTATCATAGACTTAGAATTAATGAAGCATTAATATTGAACTTTTGTAAAACTCGTGTTTTCCGAAATGAAGGTCAAGTTGTAACTTTAAAAAAACTCACCATTAAATAACCGTTAAATTTCTTTTTGAGTTTCTATACTTTCCAGAAAATATAGGGAGTCTTCGAAATATGAGAAAAAGAATCAAGTCCAAATCTCGAATAACCATTTTATAAATATTTTTAAAATTCAATGGGTCCAAACAGAAACCGATCAGCAATTTGTCTAAAACTTGGGTCACCTTATAAAAATCACTATTAAATGTCAAAATTTATCTTGCAACGTGGATTATTAATTTGAAAACATATTTGAATCTTTTAAACAGTAGTGTTGAAATTAAGCAAAAATATTAAGTCCAAATTAAATGATAAATTTTAAAACATCGTTTGTCGAAAACTTAACTGTACCGAAACATTCTGACCACTGTCCACTAAAATATTTATTTCTTCCAAACCATAAATATTTTAAATATGAAACCAACAACATTGGAAAGCTAACTCACTGGTTTATCACTCATAAAAATTTCGGCCTTAAACGATAAGCAGAGATCAAACGGCAACTAGATCAAATAGGGGTAAAAATCTGACAAATTAAAGTTCAGCTCTAGGTTCCCTTTTACTAGGTCATACGCCCTTATTAACACCCTCCTATACATGTATTAATACAACTTGGTCATCATAATTCATACACGACTAGCATCCACTCTAAAGCATTCCTATTACAAGTTTAATCATTTCACAATATTGTAAATAGAATGACTTCGGGATTCACATAACCGCATATCACTAGACATGATTCTACTATCACAAAACATCCAACCAAACAATTACTTTCATGCTCAGGATCAAAACAATTCATCATAAAATCCTTACTTCATCCATTAAACAATATTAATTATCATCTCATGGCCAAGCCAACAATCATTCCCAATACTTACCGTAATATTTCTGTGTAACAATGTTAGTAACTTTATATCAAATATCCTCTAAAATATACCTCATTATAACTACCCCATACTCTCAAGTATTCTCTCAGGGTTCCCGGTTCAAAACTGAGAGGGCCATGGTACGAATTAAGGCATGCTTCTTAAGCACTAAGAGGGGCTCCTAACAGTTTATACCCGGGGTTCATTTTATTAGACACATCCTACATTCGTTATTGTTCATTAGTTTAGGTCTGAGGATCGTTTGCTCTGATACCACTTTGTAACACCCCCATTTATCTAAGAGCCTTTAGCTAGATATTCCTAGATAAATAGGACTGTTACCATCTCGGTTTCCCGAGGTAGTGAATAACAAAGTATAGCAATCCAAAGTACCTTATTTAAATAATTACTCAAATGGTTTATTACAACTGTTGAATAAATAACTTAATAGATTAAATTATAAAACATGCAGCGATAAATAAATAAAGTGAATAATAAACTATGTGGTATAAACTTCTACGTAGACTGGCCATGTCCTCACGCATTGTAACACCCCCATTTATTCAGGAGCCTTTAGCTAGACATTTCCAAATAAATGGACTGTTACCATCTCGGTTTCCCGAGGTAGTAGATAACAAAGTCGAACTCACCAAAGTACTTTAAATAAAAACTTTAATGATTACATATGTTTTACAATTTTAATCAACTAAAATTTAATATAAAAATTAATACAACTCGCAGCGAAAAATAAATAAGTGGCATAGCTATATATGTGATCTAGACTTCATCTAAGGTCCCAAGTTTGGCTCTCATCCCAATGCTCCCAAGTCAGCTAATCTTTAGTACCTTTCAAATCTGCTCCCCTAAAACGGTTTACCGTAGGTGTTCACGAATACACTGTCAACCGCGAGGTTGAGTAGGAATGAATACTAACAACAAAAACATACGATAACAATCCAATTCCTTTTTATATTGCACAACCCCCTGACAATGTGTTCCATCCTTTTACTTAGCACACCTCCCTTAACAACGTGCTCACATTACATCATTCCAACCGAAGTTGAAGTATCCACCATCCCAACCGAAGTTGAGGTATCCACCATCCCAACCGAAGTTGAGGTATCCATCATCCCAGTATAAAACTGAGGTATCCAACATAAATGCCATGATCAACAGCAATAGTAATCATCTCAGAACGAGTCTAAGGTATCCAATAATTACGACATGAGATAACCAATAACCACAATATAAACCAATGATATACTTCAGTGGACATGGGCCACAGGCCGGTCTGTGGATTTGGGCCACCTACCGATCTGCGATCACGGGCCACCTGCACGCCAAGCCAATCTATGGACATGCGGCGGTCTTTTGAAAGCCACGCTCGGTGGACGTAAATATGCCTTCGACATGATCACTTTAGATCTGTCAGTTTCGTCTCGGTAAAGGTCTCGAAATGATGCAGAGATGTTCATAGTTGCCACCAAGCATTTGTGGGATTCCTGGAACCCGTTCGAATCCACTTTGTACCTCGTTCAAACGAAGCACAAAGCAGTGTTTGACATAGGTACTAAAGATAAGGACTCGTCCCCCTTTTAGCATTCTATGCCTAAAATGACTCTCGTACGCCCTGGATAAGACCATCCACTATCCAAAGGTTCTGAGTAAGGGGTGAGGGTACGTATTAAGAAGCCCTTTAATCGGACACCCAATCCTGCCCGCGTTTAGCGGCCTCTACTGATCGATCGTGGTTGTTTAAGTACAAAAGTTGATAAAACGGTGTAAATGCATGAATGGACATCCAAAAGTGTTAACCTAACATGTGAGCTTTCTAAGTCGGTTTGTTAATCCAAATATCAAGCATAAGATATCAAGTTGGATTTAGATTGATTTACATGTGAAAACGGAAATTAAACATCCATTTACCAAGTTCAGGTTATGATGCTTAACACGATCCATTTATTGAAAAAGGTTGTCAAATGACAAAGTGTAAAAAACGTAAACTTATTAATCTGATCCGTCACGTATTCGGATAAACCGTAATCAGGATAGTGCCAGGCAGCCCTGTTAAGGCGTGAGCCTATTGGCGAGATAAAGGGCTCTGCCCTGGTTTTGAAAGATGGAAACAGACGGCTGCTTGGGGCGCGAGCCATGAGCCGACCTAAGGGGGCGTCTCCTGGTTCTTGAAAAGGTTATTTAAAACCGTATTTATGATGAAAGATTTGCAAATGTTGTTTGCATGACTCAGAATAATTACTATTGTGTTAGTAACATTCGTTGTCGGATTTGCATGTTTGAAAAGTATAGTTTACAAACAAAAATGTAAAATATTTGACTAGAACTAATCATGTTAAGTTCATTTCTTTGTAATTAGTCAAGTTAATCATCGTACTCGGATTAAACCGACATGGTATAAAGAACCAAGGATGATTATGAATTATGACTAATATATTTACAAATGTAAACAAATGAGAAAAAAATGTAAATAAAATAAAAGGGTGTTAAAATACCCATTAAAATGTAATTAACCATATTATCATCGAGTCACGGAATAAACCATCATGGTATAAAGAACCAAGGATGATTTTTGTAATGGTCAAAATATGTTTATCATAAAAATGAATTAAAATGGTAAATAAAAGAAAAAGATTTCTTTTAAAATGTAATTAACCAATTAATATCACCGAGTCACGGATTAAACCGTCATGGTATATGGAACCAAGGGTGATTATAATTTATGGCTAAAATGTTTATCATAAAAATGATTTGAAACATTTGAAATGTTATAATACATAAAAGGAAAGAAGTAAAAATAAAAGAAAGTGTTGAAGGAAAGACGAGAACAAACACGGATGAGTCTGACCTGGACCCCCACAAGAGGCGCGAGCTTCCCTGCATGGCAATGAGCTTCTATCTGTGGCCAAAACTCAATTTTGGCTCGTCTAACCTATATTTCAATCGTGTTATGCATTATTCATGCATATAAACTCATAAAAACAGTAAAGACATCAAATAAATGAGATGTTTACACCCTCAAACTTACGTATTTTGATGTTTAAATGAGACGACTTTAGAGACGGTTTTCTCGTTGTGACTACTCGCGATCAAAGAAGTTTAAAAAGAGTGACTTAAAGAAGGATTTGGTTTTGAAAATATGTTGAAAATATGTTAATTAAAACATGTTGATTGATGAATTGAGTTGGTCAAATGGGTAGGTCGAATGCACGGCGACGGTACCAAACAAAATGTGTAAGGCTTGTGTTTACGATCGGGGTCGTAAACACGTGTCAATTTTGTGACTTACAATCGGTAGGTCGTAAACAAAATGTGTAGGTCGTAAACACCTGATTTAGGCGTGGGCTACCTCTTGATGGAAAGGGGTGTATTGTCCCTTTCAATTTGGACGTGGCCTATTCTCCATCCATTGTTGATATGTGGTATTCATATAAGATGTCGTGTAACAATATGGACATCTAATAAGATGATTTTGGTGTTACTTGAGGTAGGTGTTTTGTGTGCTTGACTCGGGTTTGACCCGTTTGAGTCGGGATTTGAATTTCGAGTCGGTTTTTGGCCCGGTGTCGGTTTTAACTCTAATTAGAATCATTTTAATGGAAATGACATGATAAAGACATTCATGGCATTATTTTCGACATTTGAGATTTGGGTTGACTTGGGTTGACTCAGGTTGACTCGAGTTGCGGGTTTCTGAGTCGGTTTTGGGTCCGAAGACGGTTTTAACTCTAAATTGTGTTATTTTAATGCAAATGAAGTTAGAAAACTTTTGAAATCATTTTCATATCAGAGTAATGCATTAAACCATCTCATGTATAGCCAATCTACGCACGCATATCAAAAACACATTATAGTCCGATCATCATCGGGTGGTTTTTTGGAAGGTGCAGATACTGGGTATCTACAGAGCCCCCACTTTGACTGAGGCTTAAACAGGGCAAAATTCAAAGTATGATCTCCAGGTCAATCGAAGATTACAACCTGAAGACCATTGCGACGTCGACGCCAGTCAAAAGGGTTTGAGCCAAGGACCTGCCGTCGGGAAGGGCGACGCCAAGGCGACTCGAGGGTACGAGTCAAGGACCTTCCGTTAGGAACATTTTAGAGTATGTCGACTTCCGATTCGGGTCATTTAAAGTCCATTAGACTACGTATAAAGGCTCACCAGCCATAAGAAGGAGTCATACCTGAGGCATCTTCGGGATATGTCCTTGAGTCGTATCTTGTTCGTGGACAAAGGCTCGCCAGCTGTGTGGAGGAGTCGTAACTGAGGCATCTTCGGAATACGTCCTTGAATTTGTTTGTTGTTTGCGGACAAAAGCTCACCAGCTATGTTGAAGGTGGTGCGTTTTGAGGCTCGCCACCCATAGAAAGGAGTCATAACTGAGGCATCTTCGGGATATATCCTTGAGTCATATCTTGTGTGCGTGAAAAGGCTCGCCAGTTGTGATAAGGAGTCGTAATCAAGGCATCATTTGGATATGTCCTTAAGGTAAAAGGTTCGCTCGGCTGAGGTAGAAGGTTCGCTCACACATATGCATACTGACTGACTGACAAATGGGCAGTCGTGAACGTGATCCAACTTAGTATCGACACGACACAGGGGTGACTTTGACAGACTTTGCACATGTAAGTGCAACTCCTAGCCAACAAAGGGTGACAACGCGTATGAAATCCCTGAGGTACAAGGTTCGCTTGACTGGGGAACACGAATTGATCATCTTCTCCAGACATCTTTGCCCATGTTTTCTTACTTGAGATCCCGTCTCGAGGTATGATGATTTGGAGAGCAGAACCAAGACCTTGTCATTGTCCGAACCGAGAACTAGGCTATGGGCGATTTTATTTTGGACTGTAGTTCAGACTCAAAAGATGTTTGAGGATAAAGGATGGGTGGCGGCTCGAAAGAGAAGCCCCCAGAGTGAGAAGGTGGGAATTTTGAAAACGGATGAATGGGCGACGCCTTAAGGAAGAAGCCACCAGTAAAGAGGTGTAAGATTAAATTTTGTAGCTGGATGGTCTGCTTTACAGGATTGATGGTAATGGTTGAGATGTAAACGGGTGTGCGGTTGTGTCCTTGTTGGGGGACTGCCTACGTATTCGCGTGTTTGTGAGATCAAACCAGATCGTAGTTCTGAGCTGGTTATTGAGGATTGAAAATTGGAAATGTTGTGAAAGAAGTATGCGGTTGTGCCCTTGTAATAGGACTGCCTACATATTCGCGTGTTTGCGAAATCAAACAAGATCATAGTTCCGAGTGTGTGTGCAATGGGTTGCAAATTGAAGGTGTGAAAATTGAATGTGTGTGGGGGTGTGGTTGTGCTCTTGTAATAGGACTGCCTACGTATTCGCGTGTTTGCGAAATCAAACCATATCGTAGTTCTGAATGTGTGTGCCTAAGCGAGTTGTTAGGACCTTAAAGTGATTTTAAGGTGTATGGTTGTGTCCTTGAAGGACTGCCTACGTATTCACGTGAAGTGAAATCAAACCAGATCGTAGTTCTGAATGTGTGTGCCTAAGCGAGTTGTTAGGACCTTAAAGTGTGAGAGTCACGACGGTAAAAGCCGTTTGGTGACTCAAAAATTGATTTGAGAGAATCCCTTCTTGATCATGAATCGAAGAGGTGTAATTTGTGAAAATGTTTCTTATCATGTGAGCACACTAAAAAGTGGACCCTAAGGGTGGATTGGGTATGTCGCGTTCTCGGTAGCAAAGCATTCGAGGACTCCGTATATGGGTCAGGGTGAAAATGGCTTCGACATTAGGGAATGTGGAGCTTGGTAATAATGGGTTTGTTTGACAGATAAAAATCTGGAGTTAAGGGTCTCGACGAAAAATTCCGTTTGGTGACTCGAAGGTTGATTGGAGAGAAATACCTCTTGATCATGAATCGAAGAGGCATAGTTTGTGAAAATGTTTCTTTTTATTTGGTAGAAGGTAAGTTCTCATTAAGCACAAAAACATCTATTACAAACTATGGACAATAATAATTAAGAGAAGCTTCTACATTATAGAAGCCATCCAGTTTGGATCTACCCTTGTTACAATCTTACAACTAATCATTCTTAATTTGAAGCATTGCTGAATCTGGTGAATCGAAATGTTCTGTCTCAATACAATGCCCTCCAATCTTGCTTGATTTCTTTGATGCCACACTGCATAGTATACTGCCATGACAACAGCCAGACATACATTCCTCTTCAGTAGACTCCAATTTCTTCTCCCCACCCAGATTATCCGATTCACAGTAGGTTTAGGAATACCGAGCCAATCACACACCCCTGCCAGTACCATTGATACATACTGACAGGTTTGAAATACATGCTCAACTGTCTCTTGACCAGCACCACACAGGCGGCAGATATCATCCTGACAAGTACCATGCTTGAATAATTTAACTTTGACATTCAGTGCAATCTTGAGGATTAACCATGACAGAAATTTATGTTTAGGCAGTGCCCAACTCTTCCATATCAGCTTTGCCCATCCAACTTTCTGTTCCTTATGGCGAATCCAATCATATCCTGAACAAACAGTATAACCCTTCTTATCAGCAAGCCATGTACCAGCATCATATCCAGACTTAAAATCATCTCTAATTTTGTAGATAGTCTTCCAGTTCCAGCTCATATGAGTCTTAGGAACATGACTATCCCAACTGCTACCTTTGATATAAACCTGATGTACCCATTTGACCCACAAACTATCACGCTTGCTATATATCCACCATACTAGCTTCCCAATGGTAGCCCTATTCCAGTCAAGGCTATACCTAAGGCCAAGTCCTCCCTCATTTTTTGGAGTACACACCATCTCCTAGTTAACCATAGGGGTTCTAAGGTAGACATTAGTACCATCCCATAGGTAATTCCTACAAATACTATCAATATTCTTCATCACACCTTTAGGAATCAAAAAGATATTTGCCCAATAAGTAATGAGTGAAGTGAGAACAGATTTAACCAACACAAGCCTCCCAGCATAGGAGAGCTTCCTAGCTTCAAAGGACTTGATTCTCTCAACAATTTTTTCAATCAGAACTTGGCATTCCTTTTTACCCAGTCTACAAGCAGTGATGGGTACACCCAAGTACTTAAAAGGATTCTGCCCTTCCACACAGCCTGAAAGGCCAATAATATATTATCTAACCTTTCTCTGAACTCCAGAAAAGTAGATATTGGACTTATGATTATTCATTTATAGTCCAGAAGCTGTAGAAAAGGTGGCAAAGGATCTCAACAAAACCTCAACAGACTGTGTATCACCTTTGGAGAAAAGTAACAAATCATCAGCAAACATAAGGTGCTGCAATTTAAGTCTACTGCAGAGGGAATGAAACTTGAAAGGTAGCACCTCAGTAGCAAAATTCAGGACCCTAGACAAATACTCCATTGCTATTGTAAATAACAAGGGAGAGAGAGGGTCTCCTTGTCTCAAGCCTTGTTTCCCAGAAAAAAAAACCAAATGGTTCACCATTAAGTACCAGGGAGTAGGAAGCAGTGGTCACACATTCCTGAATCATTGTAATAAACTGAGAAGGAAAGTTCAAAGCCCTCAGCATCTGAAAGAGGAAGGACCAATTGACCTAGTCATAAGCTTTTTTAAGGTCAACTTTAATAAGACATCTAGGTGAAACTGATGTCCTATTGTACAATCTAAAGATATCCTGGCAAACAAGGATATTTTCAATAATATTCCGGCCCTGGATAAAACCTCCTTGATTAGGACTGATAATATGATGGAGGATCTTGGCAAGTCTAGCACAAAGTAGGTTAGAAATAACCTTATACAAGACATTACAGCAAGCTATGGGCCTGAATTGGGTCACATTCTCAGGTAAAGACACCTTAGGGATCAGAGTAACCAAGGTGTGATTTATTTGTTTAAGTAACCTTCCATAAGTAAAAAAATCAGAAATGGCCTTACAGATATCAACCCCAATGATCTCCCAAGGGTCCTTAAAGAAAGCACGTGAGAAACCATCAGGGCCAGGAGCTTTATGATTAGGGATAGAAAATAAAGCATCCTTGATCTCTTCATTAGTCACTGGACTCAACAAAATCTGCTAGTGCTCATCAGTATAAATGGGCCCCTTCTTAACCACGGCTGCTTTAACAGGCTTCAGATCAGCAGACTCACCCAATAGTTGTTGATAAAAGGTTAGGAAAGCCTGCTGGATATCATCAGGTTCAGTACAACAATGCCCCTCCACATTAGTAATTTGAAGGACCTTATTTCTAGCTTGTCTGGCCTTCAAATAACTATGGAACAGTTTAGTATTTGAGTCACCATCAGCAAGCCAAACTGCTTTAGATTTTTGAACCAGGAAGCTATTACAAGCAGTTTGCAACTCCTGATAGTCCTTCAAAGCTACCAACTCAATACCAATCAAGTCAGAGTTAGTAGGATCACTTTTCAGTTGAGTGTGCACATACTCAAGATGCTTCCAAGCCCTCATACAATTGTTCTCAACATCACCAAATAAATCTCTATTCAGAGCTTTCAAGGGATTCTTGAGCATCCTTAGCTTCTGTGCTATCTGAAACATAGGAGTACCAGAGATGCACTTTTCCCAAATCTTCTGAACAGTTGGGATAAAAAGTTCCACACCACTCCAGATATTAAAATATTTAAAGCAGTTTTTCCTCTGATGTTTTAAAGACTGCCTCTGGATAATGCAAGGGGTGTGGTCAAAATACCCTTCAACATGAAAATGAGCATAATAATCAGCTCGTTCATTAACCCACTCATGATTCTCTAAGGCCCTATCCAACCTGATGTACACTCTAGTAGCTGCTTCCTGCTTCTTGTTCCAAGTGAAATAGGAGCCAGTTGCAGCAATGTCCACTAGATTGCAACAGTCCACACAATCCTGAAAATCAGCTATTTCCTCATCAGTTGACAGTCCCCCCAACCTTTCACAAGGACTGAGAACTGTATTAAAATCCCCACAAACAATCCAAGGGCCATTAATAAGACTCTTAAAATGAGTAAGTCTATTCCATAAACCTTTCATATCCTGCAAATCATTGAAGGCATAGACCATGGTAAGATAAAATGAACCACCATAGTCTAACTCCTTCACCTTCACATGAATAAACTTGGCATTATATTCCATAAAATAGATATGATACAAATGAGGCTTCCACAGAAGCCACACCCTTCCCCCCTTATGCCACTGGGAGTTAGTTAAAACACACCACCCAACACAAAGATTGTCCCTGACCATATT
This sequence comes from Silene latifolia, assembly GCF_048544455.1. NCBI lineage: Eukaryota > Viridiplantae > Streptophyta > Magnoliopsida > Caryophyllales > Caryophyllaceae > Silene > Silene latifolia. Next base: position 719,483 of record NW_027413123.1, on the reverse strand, counting down.
TAGAGACGATGGCTTAACCTTCGTCTCAAGGAGGCCAAATAGCCCAATATCATGATGCTGCAAAAACCATTTAACATACATTTGTTTGCTTGGACTATTTAACCCCTGACATTCCAGAAGCCCATCATTGTGACCCACCCCCCTCAGGGGGCAAAATCACAGATCTCGTCCCAATCCCCACTCTAGGAGTTGCATTGTTTAAAGCTTCCATAAAAGAATATTGACCAAAGAAAGTAGAGTTGGACCCATGATCTATCAATTCCTGTCTGCTTAGCCTGATAATGGGTCTAGTAGGAGTATTAGGCTTATGAGAACCAGTACCCATCCCTTGCACAGCAGGTGTCTTAGGTTTGTTCAAAGGAGTACTCTGTATTATTTTCTTAGGAGCAGGCACAACAACTCGGGGAGTGACCACCTTGGGGGATACAGACTTAGCCATAGCCACTTTAGGAGGAACTGGCTTGGTACACTGCACCTTAGGTTGCCACTGCTGAGTAGTCCTTGATTTAGGCTGCCTCTTACTCTGCACCTTACTCTTAACCTTCTTACACATCTGTTCAGAGTGTCCAATCCCACCACAATCCTTACAGAGGATAGGGTTCCACTCACTTTCCACCTTGAGAGTAACCACTTCCCCGTGTTCATGCAGAAATTTGACTGTAGTAGGTAAGGACCTCCCAAAGGGAGCATCAACTAGCACCCTAGCATAAGCCAATCTGGTATGTTCCTCTGTTGGACCATCATACCTAACATAATCCCCAATCAAACCAGATATGCGAGGAATACAGTTGCCCCAAAATTTCAAAGGTAGGTCTAGCAGTCTAACCCACACAGAAACAACATCCACCTTCGCTTTTGTGAGAGGTATAGAAGGAGACCAAGGACGCACAATGATTGGCTTATTCTCAAACAGAAAATGACCATGATGCAATACAGAGTCCATATCTTTTTTCTTACGAAATCTCACCAGGAAGACCCCAGAAGGCAAGAACGAGACTCTGTCAACACCATACTCATCCCATGAACGATAGATAAAATCCTCAACCACCTACCATGGAGGATTAGCCCCTAAAATAAAGCATACAACAGAATTCTGCCAGAAATCAAGCTCCTTTTTAACATCAGAAGCAGAAAATTGAAGCATAGCTTCCGGTTCCTCATGAATGGTAGGTAATTTTTCCGTACTCTTTTCATTCTTCGGTACAGATCATCCCTCAGTTTCATTATCTAAAAGATAATCCAAATCCAAAGGTTCAAGGTCTACCGGATTTGAGACGATCTTAACAGAGGATGCAGGGCCAACAACCGTGAAATCCAAAAGAGAAAAATGATTTTTATTCGAATTTTTTTGTTTTTTTGTAGCAGAAATTGATGAAGATTGCCTAGAATGTTTGAGCGCCGTCATTATGTCAGAGCTAGGTTAAACTTTTCAGGAGATTTTTTGTGATTTTTTGTGGATTTTCCTAAGATTCTGTGCTCTCACTTTCTCTTTCTATCCTTGAAAATGTTTCTTGTTACGTGAGCAAAATAAAAAAGTGGACTCCAAGAACGTAATGGGCATGTGCTGTTCCAGGGAGCAATGTTTTTGAAAACTCCGTATCTCGGTCAGGGTGAAAATGACTACAACATTACGAAATGCGGAGCCTGGTAATGGTAGGTTTGTTTGCCAGATAAAAATATGAGCATGTATTTTGTGGTGTTTAGGGCGATGGGTTACGGCTTGTAGTGTGGTGCTGAATGGGGTATCAAGCTTGATGTGGCTTGAGCACGAAATGGTTGGTAAATAATGTAGGATCAGATTCCCATGTCTGGAACTTAAAGGTTAAGGTGTGATATTACGAGCTTGAGGGAAATCCTCAGAAGCCTAGATAGGACTCCCTGTAGCAGTCTCTAGAAGGACTTAAGGGGGAAGCAGTGTTGGTTGAGGTTTTAGTGTTCGGTGTTTTGGACTTGTTTGTCGGTCCGGAGTTTGGTGTGTTGGACTCGTTGGTCATAGGCTTTGGACTGTTGGTCCTAGACTTGGCATTTTGGGCTTGTCTGTCGGTTCGGAGTTTGTGTGTTGATTGCTTTCTTTGGATTTTGGCCTTTTTGGGAAAAAGGGTTTCAATCTTGTTTTGTTTTGATTTTGGCTTGGGTCTTGGCCGTGACGTTGGGTGAGTAACCTTTGGCTTTGGTTTTTTTGCTTTGAGCGAATTGATTTCGGCTTTGGTTTTTGCTTTGGCCTTGAACTTTGGCTTTGGATGAATGGATATTGGCTTGGGCCTTTGACTTTGGCCTTTCACATTGACTTTGGGTGGATGTCTATTGGCGTGGGCCTTTGATTTTTGCTTTTCGCTTTGGTTTTGCTTTGGGTATATTGGTTTTTACCGTCCTTCGTTCGAGGAAGGTAAAGGTGCGGACGGGGATGTGTCTGGTGGTGTGAGGTCGATTCTTTGTGATGGGAAGTTTTTGTGGGGAATGGGCTTCCCTTCAGTCATTGACATGAACAAGGAGATGTTCTTGTAAAGAGAATGGACACGGAGTTTCGAGTCCTCTTCTTACTCGGTACGGAACGTCACTCGAGTGTACTCACATTAGATTGGAACATATTGTTTGTTTTAAATCAATTCTCAAATCAATTCTCGTTGTCAACGGGAAATGGTAAAGGGGAGAATATATGATAGATGGAAATCGTGCTTTTATTTAGATAAATAAGATGTTAGCACAGACTCGATGAATACGTGTGACTCATGGGGACAACCCCCAGTTGTCATTTAGGAATAAAAGGACAGACGCTAGGATAGATATGAGAAAGCCTAAGACTCGGACTCGGACTCAGACTCAATCGTAGATACAAACTCCTAATCATCATGTTCCTCCTCGAAGGTCTCCTTTGCAGCATCCAACGGCTTTATTGTCTTGTTTTGAGCATTGACCCACTTGAGCACTTCACCCTCGTTGTTTAGGACGCCAGAAGGCTGAGGTCCTAAAAGGTTGTTCTGTTTTTGAGGAGTAAGGCATCCATAGGGACCTTTCTTTTCCATTAAATGATTCAGGGCTGATAAAGACAACCTGCCACCATCGAGCATGTTTTGGATGATATGTTTGAGCTTCCAGCACATCTCTATCTTGTGCCCATTACCCCTATAGAATAGGCAATATTGGGAACCGTCCCAAAATCGGCCTCTTTTCTTAAGTGTAAGATCTGGAATGGGGCCAATCGGTTGGATTAGTCCTTCAGAGACAAGCACTCTAAAAGCAATGGCATAAGGCATGCCCAAGTATGAAAATTGTCTTTGCGGGTGTGTGGCTCTTTCTGGCAAAGGCTGTACATATTTTACTTCGGTAATGCAGAAGGTTTTATTTTCGGGAGGGGTCGCAGATGTTGAGCATCCTTTAATGATTTCATCGATGCGAGAAATTTCTGTTGATAGGTCCTCGACGCTTTTGATGTTACAACCCTTCAAACGGGATGCATAATTTGGGTGAAGGCAGTCAATGCCATGTTTAACTAAAGCCTCATCTCCATGCTGATAGGATGCTGTTGATCCTACCTTTCTCCTTTTTACCAAATGATCGGCAGAATAGTCATCTTCTCGATCACCCAAATCGATGAACTTCCTATAGGCCGCCCAGGTTCTTTGTCTGGACTGGTTAAGAGTAAGGTAGAAAACCTGCCATCCTCAATTCCATCTTCTATGGCATGCTTGAGCTCGTAGCATGCTTCAGTTTTATGCCCCTTGCCTCTGTGATATTGACAATATGCATAGCCATTCCAAAATTGGGTTATGTTTTAGGGTTTTGGATCCGGAGTGGGACCAATAGGTTGTACTAATCCTTCTGAATAAAGTATCCTCACAGCGGTGCCATATGTTATTCCCAGATCTGTGAATACCCTTTGATGTTTTCCCCTGATTCCAACATTGGTGTTTTTTGGGATGTTTTTGTGAGTTTTGTTTTTGTCAATCCTAGGCGGAACTAGGATTTGGTTGTTCTCAATGGGAAGTGTTGGGGATGTTGTTTGATATTTTAAAGGGTATTTTGGTGAGGCAATTTCATGTTCTTTGTTGGTGGGTTTTTGGGTATGGGAACCATCAGACGGTTCCTCATTTTCAGCATTTGTTTGTTGGGGAATCAGGTGTTGGTCTTCTCCTTGGAGGTCAGGTTCATTTTCGGCATTACCGATCTTTTTCCCCAAATTAGCTACCTGAGTGTTCAAATCATTGATAGCCACTCGCAGCTTTGAGAATATGGTGTTGATGGAGACGGAGATCATGGATATATCTCTTTGTAGTCCGTCTTCACTAATTGCACGGATTTTTTCATCGTCGGGAAGGATGAGATGAGAGCAATCAAAGGAAAGTTTCTGACTGTGTCCAATAGGGTTTTTTGGAGGGTTGTTTTTATTGTGGGCAAGTAGTCGGCTTTCAAGGAGCTTAACCCTTTGCTCAATATCGGAAGAGGTAAAATTCTCGGTTATCATTTTATCCTCAACTTGGGAGAGATGAGTGCTCAAGTTTTCCACGGTAGCTAGGAGTCGAAGGACCAAGTTGTTGGTTTCAGCAGAAGTCATGGCGGTTGCAGATTGATCAGTTTCTTGAGTTCCTGGTAGACGATTGATGGCACCCAAGGGATTCCTATTTGACATAACGATAGGCATTATAACTTGTCTTGGCAAGGAATCGCACAAACAAAGGCGTGTAAGACACATATGTAGAAAAGGTACTTTTGTCATGAAGACACGACGGTGTGACCAGGTTATGAGTTCATTAAAGATTGTGAATGATCGCTTGTGTTTGAACTCTTGGTGCATGACGTTGAACTTAAACTGAAGTGTCGAATTTGGTATAGTGAGGCCTAGACAGAGAGACTTGACCTTTGACCCGAAATGTGGGGGGAAAGATGGGTTTAATACCTTAGAGGTTTTGACTCTGCTAACGCCATTGAAGATGCCTCGACAATTAGGCGACACGACCTAAACCACAAGGTAGGTGCTAACTTCGGTGGAGACTCGACGTTATCTAGACGACCTGACTTGAAATCGAGTAGACTCTAATCGACTGGAGGTTGAATCGGAAAGGTGGACTGAAATTTTCGAAAATAGAAATTTTCAAAAGGGGTCATTTGTTTATGGACGGCTTCCGAAGAGTAGGGATCTTTAGAAGGTCGGCCAGTTGAAAGGGTTGTCTTAGGTTTATTTTCAAAAGACGGTTTGAGTTGAAATTGCGGCGGCTCTGAAAACAAAGTGATGTTTCCAGAAGTCGGTTTTTGAAATTCCAAATCACGGATTGGAAAATCGAGAATTGAAGAATTTGGAATCGTCATCACAATGGCCATGAAAACGATTAAATTTGTTTCCAAAGGATTTAAAATTAGGTTGAAAATTTGAAAACGGTTAAATTTGTTTTCAAAGATTTAAATTTTGAATTTGAAATTTGAAAACGGTTAAATTTGTTTTCAAATGGTTTGAAATTGGATTGAAATTTGAAAACGGTTAAATTTGTTTTCAAAGAATTTGATTTTGAATTTGAAATTTGAAAATGGTTCGATTTGTTTTCAAAGATTTGATTTTGAATTGAAATTTGAAAACGGTTAATTTTGTTTTCAAATGATTTGAAATTGGATTTGAAATCTGAAAAAGGTTAAATTTGTTTTCAAACATTTAATTTTGAATTGAAATTTGAAAATGGTTAAATTTGTTTTCAAATGATTTGAAATTGGATTTAAAATTGAAAAATGGTTAAGTTTGTTTTCAAATGATTTGATTTTGAATTTAAATTTGAAAACAGTTAAATTTGTTTTCAAAGATTGAAATTTGGTAATTGTGAGGATTGAATTCGTCATTGCGACAGCTTAGAAAAGCCAAAATTGATTTCGAAGATCAGATTTGTAATTTGGAAAGTTGCATGGGTTGAAATCGTCATTACGACGGTTTGTAAAACATTTCTGTTTAAAAAAACTGATTTCGAATTTTTGAAGATTCGAGGGTAGAATTCGTAATTACGACGGCGTAAAAGGGTGATTTGAGAAATGCAACGATCGGCGAGAGACGGAAGTTTGAAAAAGCCATTATGACGACGTAAAAGGGCATTTTGAAATGGTCTCTGTAAACCAAGGTTCGAAATCGGCATTACAACGGCATAAAAAGGCGTATTTGAAATGGTTATAAAATCCGGGTTTTGAAATGGCCATTATAACGGCATAAAAAGGTGCTTTAAAATGGTTATAAAAACCGGGTTCAAAAATCGTCATTACGACGGCCTAGAAAGGCGTGTTGAAATGGTTACAAAAACCGGGTTTGAAAATCGTCAGTACGACGGCCTAGAAAGGCGTGTTGAAATGGTTATAAAAAACCAGGTTTGAAAATCGTCATTACGACGGCCTAGATTGGCGTGTTGAAATGGTTATAAAAACCGGGTTTGAAAATCGTCATTACGACGACCTAGAAAGGCGTGTTGAAAAGCAACGGTCGGCGAAAGACCGGGGTTTGAAATGGCCATTATAATGGCGCAAAAATGTGTTTTTGAAGGTTTGAAATTGACACGGAAGGACTTATGATCACATAACACATAAACAATCACAGTTTCATTATATTATGCATAATGCTGACAGGGGTTTTGGCTTAAAAGTGTGGGTTACACACCAAGCAATCAAACCCTGATTTGCGAGAGGGATACCAATCCAAACAAAATGTGAAAGGAGGGTGTAACACCCCCTCATACCAAGGTGCCTTACCAGGACCACTCTAACATGAAAGTGTGTTACCGTCTCGGTTGCCCGAGGTTAGTACATATCAAAAGCGTCTGAACTGAGCACATTTATTAAAGTACTGTCTAGTATAAAGTTTACAACATCCAAATCCAAATACTGATTCAACAAAATACAACTCCAATGTCTGAGAATAAAAGAAATCAAACTAAGACTCAGACGGTGATGCTATGACTGGTGATGACAACACTCCCATGACTGTCCCTAAGCTCACACTCGCAATACCTGTCAAGCCTGCTCACCATCCCCGAATGGATCACCGCAGATTCCACAAACAACAAGGGGGTCAGTATTACTCAATCAATATAAGACAACAAACGAAGTAATCAACTGATCATCGTCCAACCCCAATCTTCCGTTCTCACACTGTAATCGACTACACACCTGAAGTGTGTAGCCCTGCCAGATTACCCATCGCAACTGGTAATCCTCGCCGCCAGTGGGTGACCGCAGCCGATCCCACCTAGTCCAGCTCCTCAACGAGCGACAAACAATCCCTGTCCCTTAATGTGCGCATCCCCTCCCGTGGCGGGTTCCACGGAGGGCGAACTAGGGTGTGAAGCCACTCCCGCAAGTGACTCCACCACAATCACAATCACACGACATCACAGCCGTCACAACACCCTCACACCAACATCGTCACGACAAACTCCATACTCCGATGATCAACAGTTAACAATAATCACACAACAAACATGTCTTAACAAAGAACAGTAACTGAGTAGGGAAACCCTACCTTAGAAATCAACAGTGGAATGAACTCGAACAATCAGAAAGGCTCCTCTACGAAGTCTTCTCCTATACCATAATCATATAACACAATTACACATTGCACAACTCCCATATTCCCAATTCCGTAAATATACACAGTAACCCCAACGAATACGAAAAACATAGAAATAGAACTTACCAACAGTAGAATGAGGAATTATACGCAAGAACTCCGATGATTACACACACAACAATGCTATGGGATGATTAGGGAGTGATTATGGAGAGATTAGGGTTAACGTAGAAATGATGAAGTTGAAATGATGTTTAGAAACTGACGCGGGATATAAAAATAATCTTAAACACTCCCTAATCAAACCGTCAAAATAACACTCGTCAGACCGAATACTCGGTCGAGTAAAGTTATACTCGGCCGAGTATCCTCTACTCGGTCGAGTATTCACTATACTCGGCCGAGTATTCATCGGCAGAACCAAAACAACCCATAACAACAACACTACTCGGCCGAGTAGGCTCTACTCGGTCGAGTAGTAACCAAAGAAAATCCGTAGTATTACAGTCTTCCCCCCTTAAAAAGAACTTCGTCCCAAAGTTCACACTCCACTTTAAAACAAGGCACAACACAATGCAACAAAAATATACTAACCACATGTAACAACACCAAAGAACTACACAAGTCACCACAAAATTCACTACCCCGAGTCAAAACAAAACAATAAAACAAGATAAAACACGATCGCGACCATCTCCTACCCCCCTAAAAAGACAACGGTTATGTCCCGTAACCAAACATACCTGATCAAAAAAGGTTAGGGAAACGTTCTCGCATGGCTTCCTCGGGTTCCCATATGGCTTCCTCCACATTATGATTAGACCAAAGGACCTTGAGTAAGACCGTCTCACCATTCCGGGTCTTACGAACCTTGCGATCAAGAACCTCCTTAGGAATCTCGGCGTAGGACAAGGATTCATCAAGCTCGATGTTCTCCATCTCAAGGATATGCGACGGATCGCTCACATACTTCCGAAGTTGAGATATATGAAAAACATTGTGTACCCTATCCAAAGCTGGTGGTAACGCTAACCTGTAAGCTACCTCGCCAACACGGTCCAAAATCTCATAAGGACCTATAAACGTTTGGCTTAGCTTACCCTTTTCCCAAACCCCATAACACCTCGCATAGGTGACACTTTCAAAAGGACCTTGTCACCTACCGCAAACTCAATGTCCCTGCGGTGTAAATCGGCATAGCTCTTCTGACGATCTTGAGCTTCTCTCATCTTTTGCCGAATTAATTGGACTTGCTCAACCATATCTTGTACCAGCTGTGGCCCTAAAACCACTGTCTCAGAACTATCATCCCAACTAACTGGACTTCGGCATTTCCGGCCATACAAAGATTCAAAAGGTGCCATCCCGATGCTCGTACGATAACTGTTATTGTATGAAAACTCGATCAGATCAAGCCTGTCTTCCTAACTGCCCCCAAACTCCATAACACATGCCCTCAACATGTCCTCTAAGGTCTTGATGGTCCGTTCTGTCTGACCATCGGTTGCCGGATGAAAGACTGTACTCATCTTCAAAGTTGTACCCATCAACTCTTGCAGTTCTTGCCAAAACTTGGATTTAAACCTCGCATCACGATCAGCAACGATATCTTTAGGTATACCATGTAACCGAACCACATGCCTCCTGTAACCCAATGCCAGCTGCATCTTAGACCAAGTATCTTTCATGGGAACGAAATGGGCTGAATTGGTTAACCGATCAACAATCACCCAAATCATGTTGTTACCTTGCTTTGACCTAGGCAACCCCACAATGAAGTCCATGGAGATCGACTCCCACTTCCACTCGGGTACTTCCAAAGACTGTATCTTACCTTGTGGTCTCCTCTGTTCACCCTTGACCCTTTGACAGGTCAAACATATGGCTACAAACTCAGCTACATCTCTCTTCATGTTTGGCCACCAAAAAGTCTTCTTAATGTCTTTGTAAAGCTTGTCACCACTCGGGTGAACTGAATAGGGAGTGCAATGAGCCTCCATCAAGATAAGTCTCCGCAACTCTGCATCCTCAGGGACACACCATCTCCCATCAAAATGAACACTCCCATCTGTATGGATAGAAAACCTGAAAATCGTTCCTCTCACTACCCTTGACTTCCACTCTTGAATCTTAGGATCAAGCTCTTGCTTACTCTTGATGTTCTCATACAACTCTGGCTCGATCGTCAAATCCCCGATGGTATCCCCCTTTCGAATCATAAATATCCCCAACCTAGACATCTCATCCCTCAACTTCAGCAAGGACATAGCTGTACATAGCGAATGAACGCTCTTCCTACTCAGTGCATCTGCAACAACATTAGCCTTACCCTCGTGATAGATGATCTCCATATCATAATCTCCGATCAGCTCCATCCACCGTCTCTGTTGCATGTTAAGCTCCTTCTGAGTGTAGATATATTTTAGACTCTTATGATCAGAGAACACCTTAAAAGTTGCTCCATAAAGGTAGTGCCTCCAAATCTTAAGAGCGAAAACAATCTCACCCACTCTCCGTCATGAGTAGGGTAGTTCTCCTCATATTGCTTCAGCTGCCTTGAAGCATAAGCTATGACTTTCCCTTCCTGCATCAAAACACAACCAAGACCATTATTTGAAGCATTGGTATATACCTAAAAGTTCTCACATCCCTCTGGCAAGGCTAGGATAGGGGCTGTGGTCAAGCGTTCCTTTAAGGTCTGAAACGCCATCTCACAACTCTCATCCCAAACAAACTTGACTTCCTTCCTCATCAAAGATGTCATAGGCCGCGCTATGGTAGAGAAATCTTTCACGAATGTCCTGTTGTAGCCAGCAAGGCCTAAGAAACTCCAAATCTCAACAACATTCTTCGGCGATTCCCACTTGGTTACGGCCTCAATCTTACTAGGATCCACAGATACTCCCTTCTTAGATATGACATGGCCTAGAAAAGCCACTTCCTCTAACCAGAACTCGCACTTAGATAGCTTGGCATAAAGATGATTCTCTCTCAAGGTCTGCAAGACTATCCTCAAGTGCTCCTCATGCTCTTCCTTAGTCTTAGAATAAACTAAGATGTCGTCGATGAAAACAACCACAAACCTGTCCAAAAACAGTGTAAAGATCCGATTCATCAAATCCATGAAAGCTGCTGGTGCATTGGTCAACCCAAAAGGCATCACCACGTACTCGTAATGACCATATCGACATCAGAACGATGTCATAGGAATATCGTCATCTGCTATCCTCAGCTGGTGATATCCCGACCTCAGATCAATCTTGGAAAACACACCTACTCCACTTAGCTGATACCACTTTGTAACACCCCCTCATACCAAGGTGTCTTACCAGGACCACTCTACCATGAAAGTGTGTTACCGTCTCGGTTGCCCGAGGTTAGTACATATCAAAAGCGTCTGAACTGAGCACACTTATTAAAGTACTATGAAGTATAAAGTTTACAACATCCAAATCCAAATACTGATTCAACAAAATACAACTCCAATGTCTAACAATAAAAGAAATCAAACTAAGACTCAGACGGTGATGTTATGACTGGTGATGACAACACTCCCATGACTGTCCTCAAGCTCACACTCGCAATACCTATCAAGCCTGCTCACCATCCCCGAATGGATCACCGCAGATTACAAAAACAACAACGGGGTCAGTATTACTCAATCAATATAAGACAACAAACGAAGTAATCAACTGATCATCGTCCAACCCCAATCTTCCGTTCTCACACTGTAACCGACTACAAACCGAAGTGTGTAGCCCTGCTAGATTACCCATCGCAACAGGTAATCCTCGCCGCCGGTGGGTGACCGCAGCCGATCCCACCTAGTCCAGCTCCTCAACGAGCGACAAACAATCCATGTCCCTTAATGTGCACATCCCCTCCCGTGGCGGGTTCCACGGAGGGCGAACTAGGGTGTGAAGCCACTCCCGCAAGTGACTCCACCACAATCACAATCACACGACATCACAGCCGTCACAACACCCTCACACCAACATCTTCACGACAAACTCCATACTCTGATAATCAACAGTTAACAATAATCACACAACAAACATGTCTTAACAAAGAACAGTAACTGAGTAGGGAAACCCTACCTTAGCAATCAACAGTGGAATGAACTCGAACAATCAGAAAGGCTCCTCTACGAAGTCTTCTCCTATACCATAATCATATAACACAATTACACATTGCACAACTCCCATATTCCCAATTCCGTAAATGTACACAGTAACCCCAACGAATACGAAAAACATAGAAATAGAAGTTACCAACAGTATAATGAGGAATTATACGCAAGAACTCCGATGATTACACACACAACAATGCTATAGGATGATTAGGGAGTGATTAGGGAGAGATTAGGGTTAACGTAGAAATGATGAAGTTGAAATGATGTTTAGAAACTGACGCGGGATATAAAAATAATCTTAAACACTCCCTAATCAAACCGTCAAAATAACACTCGTCAGACCGAATACTAGGTCGAGTAAAGTTATACTCGGCCGAGTATCCTCTACTCGGTCGAGTGCTCACTATACTCGGCCGAGTATTCATCGGCAGAACCAAAACAACCCATAACAACAGCACTACTCGGCCGAGTAGGCTCTACTCGGTCGAGTAGTAACAAAAGAAAATCCGCAGTATTACAGTCTTCCCCCCTTAAAAAGAACTTCGTCCCGAAGTTCACACTCCACTCTAAAACAAGGCACAACACAACGCAACAAAAATATACTAACCACATGTAACAACACCAAAGAACTACACAAGTCACCACAAAATTCACTACCCCGACTCAAAACAAAACAATAAAACAATATAAAACACGATCGCGACCATCTCCTACCCCCCTAAAAAGACAACGGTTACGTCCCGTAACCAAACATACCTGATCAAAAAAGGTTAGGAAAACGTTCTCGCATGGCTTCCTCGGGTTCCCATATGGCTTCCTCCACATTATGATTAGACCAAAGGACCTTGAGTAAGACCGTCTCACCATTCCGGGTCTTACGAACCTTGCGATCAAGAACCTCCTTAGGAATCTCGGCGTAGGACAAGGATTCATCAAGCTCGATGTTCTCCATTTCAAGGATATGCGACGGATCGCTCACATACTTTCGAAGTTGAGATATATGAAAAACATTGTGTACCCTATCCAAAGCTGGTGGTAACACTAACCTGTAAGCTACCTCGCCAACACGGTCCAAAATCACATAAGGACCTATAAACGTTTGGCTTAGCTTACCCTTTTTCCCAAACCCCATAACACCTCGCATAGGTGACACTTTCAAGAGGACCTGGTCACCTACCGCAAACTCAATGTCCCTGCGGTGTAAATCGGCATAGCTCTTCTGACGATCTTGAGCTTCTCTCATCTTTTGCCGAATTAATTGGACTTGCTCAACCATATCTTGTACCAGCTGTGGCCCTAAAACCACTGTCTCAGAACTATCATCCCAACAAACTGGACTTCGGCATTTCCAGCCATACAAAGCTTCAAAAGGTGCCATCCCGATGCTCGTACGATAACTGTTATTGTATGAAAACTCGATCAGATCAAGCATGTCTTCCCAACTGCCCCCAAACTCCATAACACATGCCCTCAACATGTCCTCTAAGGTCTTGATGGTCCGTTCTGTCTGACCATCGGTTGCCGGATGAAAGACTGTACTCATCTTCAAATTGTACCCATCAACTCTTGCAGTTCTTGCCAAAACTTGGATATAAACCTCGCATCACGATCAGAAACGATATCTTTAGGTATACCATGTAACCGAACCACATGCCTCCTGTAACCCAATGCCAGCTGCATCTTAGACCAAGTATCTTTCATGGGAACGAAATGGGCTGACTTGGTTAACCGATCAACAATCACCCAAATCATGTTGTTACCTTGCTGTGACCTAGGCAACCCCACAATGAAGTCCATGGAGATCGACTCCCACTTCCACTCTGGTACTTCCAAAGACTGTATCTTACCTTGTGGTCTCCTCTTTTCACCCTTGACCCTTTGACAGGTCAAACATCTGGCTACAAACTCAGCTACATCTCTCTTCATGTTTTGCCACCAAAAAGTTTTCTTAAGGTCTTTGTAAAGCTTGTCACCACCCGGGTGAACTGAATAGGGAGTGCAATGAGCCTCCGTCAAGATAACTCTCCGCAACTCTGCATCCTCAGGGACACACCATCTCCCATCAAAACGAACACTCCCATCTGTATGGATAGAAAACCTGGAAATCGTTCCACTCACTACCCTTGACTTCTACTCTTGAATCTTAGGATCAAGCTCTTGCTTACTCTTGATGTTCTCATACAACTCTGGCTCGATCGTCAAATCCCCGATGGTATCCCCCTTTCGAATCATAAATATCCCCAACCTAGACATCTCATCCCTCAACTTCAGCAAGGGAATAGCTGTACATAGCGAATGAACGCTCTTCCTACTCAGTGCATCTGCAACAACATTAGCCTTACCCTCGTGATAGATGATCTCCATATCATAATCTCTAATCAGCTCCATCCATCGTCTCTGTTGCATGTTAAGCTCCTTTTGAGTGTAGATATATTTTACTCTTATGATCAGAGAACACCTTAAAAGTTGCTCCATAAAGGTAGTGCCTCCAAATCTTAAGAGCGAAAACAATCGCACCTCTCAGTGTCATGAGGTCATGAGTAGGGTAGTTCTCCTCATATTGCTTCAGCTGCCTTGAAGCATAAGCTATGACTTTCCCTTCCTGCATCAAAACACAACCAAAACCATTATTTGAAGCATCGGTATATACCTCAAAGTTCTCACATCCCTCTGGCAAGGCTAGGATAGGGGCTGTGGTCAAGTGTTCCTTTAAGGTCTGAAACGCCATCTCACAACTCTCATCCCAAACAAACCTGACTTCCTTCCTCATCAAAGATGTCATAGGCCGCGCTATGGTAGAGAAATCTTTCACGAATCTTCTGTTGTAGCCAGCAAGGCCTAAGCAACTCCGAATCTCAACAACATTCTTCGGCGATTCCCACTTGGTTACGGCCTCAATCTTACTAGGATCCACAGATACTCCCTTCTTAGATATGACATGGCGTAGAAAAGCCACTTCCTCTAACCAGAACTCGCACTTAGATAGCTTGGCATAAAGCTGATTCTCTCTCAAGGTCTGCAAGACTATCCTCAAGTGCTCCTCATGCTCTTCCTTAGTCTTAGAATAGACTAAGATGTCGTCGATGAAAACAACCACAAACCTGTCCAAAAACAGTGAAAAGATCCTATTCATCAAATCCATGAAAGCTGCTGGTGCATTGGTCAACCCAAAAGGCATCACCACATACTCGGAATGACCATATCGACATCAGAACGATGTCATAGGAATATCCTCATCTGCTATCCTCAGCTGGTGATATCTCGACCTCAGATCAATCTCGGAAAACACGCCTGCTCCACTTAGCTGATACCACTTTGTAACACCCCCTCATACCAAGGTGTCTTACCAGGACCACTCTACCATGAAAGTGTGTTACCGTAGTACATATCAAAAGCGTCTGAACTGAGCACAGTTATTAAAGTACTATGAAGTATAAAGTTTACAACATCCAAATCCAAATACTTATTCAACAAAATACAACTCCAATGTCTGACAATAAAAGAAATCAAACTAAGACTCAGACGGTGATGCTATGACTGGTGATGACAACACTCCCATGACTGTCCCCAAGCTCACACTCGCAATACCTGTCAAGCCTGCTCCCCATCCCCGAATGGATCACCGCAGATTACACAAACAACAACGGGGTCCGTATTACTCAATCAATATAAGACAACAAACGAAGTAATCAACTGATCATCGTCCAACCCCAATCTTCCGTTCTCACACTGTAACCGACTACACACCGAAGTGTGTAGCCCTGCTAGATTACCCATCGCAACAGGTAATCCTCGCCGCCAGTGGGTGACCGCAGCTGATCCCACTTAGTCCAGTCCTCAACGAGCGACAAACAATCCATGTTCCTTAATGTGCACATCCCCTCCCGTGGCGGGTTCCACGGAGGGCGAACTAGGGTGTGAAGCCACTCCCGCAAGTGACTTCACCACAATAACAATCACACGACATCACAGCCGTCACAACACCCTCACACCAACATCGTCACGACAAACTCCATACTCTGATAATCAACAGTTAACAATAATCACACAACAAACATGTCTTAACAAAGAACAGTAACTGAGTAGGGAAACCCTACCTTAGCAATCAACAGTGGAATGAACTCGAACAATCAGAAAGGCTCCTCTACGAAGTCTTCTCCTATAGAATAATCATATAACACAATTACACATTGCACAACTCCCATATTCCCAATTCCGTAAATGTACACAGTAACCCCAACGAATACGAATAACATAGAAATAGAACTTACCTACAGTAGAATGAGGAATTATATGCAAGAACTCCGAAGATTACACACACAACAATGCTATGGGATGATTGGGGAGTGATTAGGGAGAGATTAGGGTTAACGTAGAAATGATGAAGTTGAAATGATGTTTAGAAACTGACGCGGGATATAAAAATAATCTTAAACACTCCCTAATCAAACCGTCAAAATAACACTCATCAGACCGAATACTCGGTCGTGTAAAGTTATACTCGGCCGAGTATCCTCTACTCGGTCGAGTATTCACTATACTCGGCCGAGTATTCATCGACAGAAGCAAAACAACCCACAACAACAGCACTACTCGTCCGAGTAGGCTGTACTCGGTCGAGTAGTAACCAAAGAAAATCCGTAGTATTACAGAGGGTGCCCTAGCCTCGTGCTCGAAAGTGATGAAAGCTCTTTGACGAAACAGAAATGTGTAACGTCAATGGTATGCTTGACTCAATCGGGATTCGAAACGCGGGGATGAGAAAACTCACGCCGTCGGGATAAGCTAATTGGTCGATAAAGGTTAGGTTGTGGGCCCGGACAAGGAACCCGACTTATGACCGTAATATCAATTAATGCACTTTAACCACGACCACGTTCGAGTTTCACCTCTAAGGATCATAAAGACAAGAGTGTCCTAGTTTTCCCCAGTGGAGTCGCCAAAATGTGGACATGGGCCACAGGCCGGTCTGTGGATTCGGGCCACCTACCGATCTGCGATCACGGGCCACCTGGACGCCAAGCCAATCCGTGGACATGCAGCGGTCTTTTGAAAGCCACGCTCGGCGGCGTAAAAATGCCTTCGACCTGATCGCTTTAGATTGGTCGATTTCGTCTCGGTAAAGGTCTTGAAACGATGCAGAGATGTTCGGAGTCGCCACCAAGAATTTGTGGGATGCCTAGAACCCGTTCGAATCCACTTTATACCTCGGTCAAATAAAGCACAAAGCAGTGTTTGACATAGGTACTAAAGATAAGGACTCGTCCCCCTTTTAGCATTTTATGCCTAAAATGACTCTCGTACGCCCTGGATAAGGCCATCCACTATCCAAAGGTTATGAGTAAAGGGTGAGGGTACATATTGGGAAGCCCTTTAATCGGACACCCAATCCCGCCCGCGTTAGCGGCCTCTACTGATCGATCGTGGTTGTTTAAGTGCAACAGTTGATAAAACGGTGTAAATGCATGAATGCACATTCAAAAGTTTTAACCTAACATGTGAGCTTTCTAAGTCGGTTTGTTAATCTAAATATCAAGCATAAGATGTCAAATTAGATTTAGATTGATTTACATGTGAAAACGGAAATTAAACATCCATTTACCAAGTTCGGGTTATGATGCTTAACACGATCCTTTTATTGAAAAAGGGTGTCAAATGACAAAGTGTAAAAAACGTAAACTTATCAATCTGATCCGTCACGTATTCGGATAAACCGTAATCGGGATCGTCCTAGACAAGTACCAAAATGGGACAGAGCAGTGCAAGGCAGCCTTGTTAAGGCGCGAGCCTATTGGCGAGATAAAGGGCTCTGCCCTGGTTTTGAAAGATGGAAACAGACGGCCGCTTGGGGCGCGATCCATGAGCCAACCTAAGGGGGCGTCTCCTGGTTCTTGAAAAGGTTATTTAAAACCGTATTTATGATGAAAGATTTGCAAATGTTGTTTGCATGACTCGGAATAATTACTATTGTGTTAGTAACATTCGTTGTCGGATTTGCATGTTTGAAAAGTATAGTTTACAAACAAAAATGTAAAATATTTGACTTTAACTAATCATGTTAAGTTCATTTCTTTGTAATTAGTCAAGTTAATCATCGTATTCGGATTAAACCGACATGGTATAAAGAACCAAGGATGATTATGAATTATGACTAATGTATTTACAAATGTAAACAAATGAGAAAAAAATGTAAATAAAATAAAAGGTTGTTAAAATACCCATTAAAATGTAATTAACCATAATATCATCGAGTCACGGAATAAACCATCATGGTATAAAGAACCAAGGATGACTTTTGTAATGGTCAAAATATGTTTATCATAAAAATGAATTAAAATGGTAAATAAAAGAAAAGGATTTCTTTTAAAATGTAATTAACCAATTAATATCACCGAGTCACGGATTAAACCGTCATGGTATATGGAACCAAGGGTGATTATAATTTATGGCTAAAATGTTGGTCTTAAAAATGATTTGAAACATTTGAAATGGTAAAAACCGTAAAAGGAAATAAGTAAAAATAAAAGAAAGTGTTGAAGGAAAGACGAGAACAAACACGGATGAGTCTGACCTGGACGCCCACAAGAGGCGCGAGCTTCCCTGCATAGCAAGGAGCTTCTTTCTCAGGCCAAAACTCAGTTTTGGCTCGTCTAACCTATATTTGAATCGTGTTATGCATTGTTCATGCATATAAACTCGTGTTATGCATTTTTCATGTTGAAAATATGTTAATTAAAACATGTTGATTGATGAATTGAGTTGGTCAAATGGGTCGGTCGAATGCACGGCGACGGTACCAAACAAAATGTGTAAGGCTTGTGTTTACTATCGGTAGGTCGTAAACACGTGTCGATTTTGTGACTTAGGAAGTCGAGTCTAGAAGTTTAAGGGAGAGGTGAAGGGGCGGACGCTCGCGTAAGGTTTATGGTGTGTGATGATGGGTATTTATAGAGAAATGTGGGAGGTAGGTCGGTTGTGTTTGCTTAGAGGATAAGAGACACCTGCTTTAGGCGCCGGCTACCTCGTGATGGAAAGGGTGTATTGTCCCTTTCAATTTGGACGTGGCCTATTCTCCATCCATTGTTGATATGTGGTATTCATATAAGATGTCGTGTAACAATATGGGCATCTAATAAGATGATTTTGGTGTTACTTAAGGTGGGTGTTTTGTGTGCTTGACTCGGGTTTGACCCGTGTGAGTCGGGATTTGAATTTCGAGTCTGTTTTTGGCCCGGTGTCGGTTTTGACTCTAATTAGGGTCATTTTAATGGAAATGACATGATAAAGACATTCATGGCATTATTTTCAACATTTGAGATTTTGGTTGACTCGGGTTGACTCAGGTTGACTTGAGTTGTGGGTTTCTGAGTCGGTTTTGGGTCCGAAGACGGTTTTAACTCTAAATAGTGTTATTTTAATGAAAATGAAGTTAGAAAACTTTTGAAATCATTTTTCATATCATAGTAGTGAAGTAAAACGTCTCATGTATAGCCAATCCACGCACGCATATCAAAAACACGTTATAGTCTGATCATCATCGGGTGGTTTTTTGGATGGTGCAGATACTGGGTATCTATAACTTCACATCTGATAATTCGTCCAACAAACATTATCGAATAAAAGTTGAGTAGGATTTATCCCTACCTGGCAAGCAAGCACTCCAATTACGCAATCCAATAATTAAAGCGAACAAATCCGATTATAAACTCTTCACAATTTCCGTCACCTATATAATAATAACAATTACCACAATTATAATTACTAACTTTATTTATTTATTCTTCTTATTATATTAATTATTCAACCGACTCATTTATTTAATTATTACGATATTAAAGACCCGTTTATAAACTAACCCGAGTCACCACCCGAATTATTTAATTAAACCCGTCACAACAACATCCAACACCCAAAACCCGCGTCCAAAATAAAAGTACAAAATTTACTAACACCTAGTCAAACACGGTTTAACCCGTGTCTCACACACCACCCAAAACCCGTATCACACGCCTTCCCACGACCACCACACGTCCTGCCTACTTTCTCCCTACACCACCGCCCATCCAAACACCCACTCACCACCCATCAAACCACCACCCGCAACCTATAAACCTACGCCTAAACCACCCGACACCAACAACACCCCTCTCACACACCCACAAAAGCCATCCCCAAACAAGGACACGACTACCTCCCCTGTTTCCCTTGTTTACCGCCACCACCAACACCAGCCGCCACGCCAACACTACCACCATGGTCGACTAACTACCCCCGTCACAACCCCTCTATACCCAGGTTAAGAAGAGGTCGATTAGGGGTTCAATTACCCATTCCAATCCTCCACGACCAAACCCGTATAACCCAAAACCCGCCACCTTTAAACACCGTAAACACCACCCTATCACGGTCAACGACGGTCAACAATGGTCAGGTCAGAAACTTTGCAGTCCAATGTCGCTATAGGTACAATTTTCGAATCCCATGGTGGTCCATAGAAGTCATACCATCGATCTAAAGATGCTTGCATGAAAAGAATATAAGCCGTTTTAAGCTAAGTAATTACCTCGAGTTGATTAATTGATTTATGTTAATTCCTTCCTCTTCCGTCTCCTAAAGCTTCTTCTTTTAATTTGTGACTTATTTCTCAGATTTAAGGTGGTATTTATAGTGTAAGATTTAGAGAATACGAGGTCAATTAGGAAACTATTATGACTTACCTTATTCTAATAAGTATAGGAATTGCTATTACAATTATATTATTATTATCATATATTATTAACTTTACCATAACTAGGATTTCCTCACACAATATTTACTAATTTATTATTGCCATAACTTTATTATTATTATTATTATTATAATTACCTTATTATATTATTATTATTTTCCCGATATAAATCCCGATTACACTCATACCAATTTAATAAGTTTTCGTCCAATAAACAATAGCACACGGCCTATATTATATTAGCTAAACCCTATTCCCGACTTGTATACTTAATTTATTATTTAATTAACGTCTTACTTGTATTTATTATTAGAAATGTCATTTAATCAATTATTAAATTACATAAATTACCTTCACAATTTATTATTAAAATACGGAGTATTACACGCATTCCCATAAGCTCCCAAGTCAGCTAATCTTTAGTACCTGCCAAATCTGCTCCCCATTCTGGTTCATCCCAGGTGTTCACGAATACACTGTCAACCACGAGGTTGAGTACGATAACAATCTCAAGACAGATAATATAAATAGTACGAAGATTCAAACATAAATGCCAGACTAACTGTTCTCATAGCCCTCAACCTCCCGTTGAGTCACAATTCAGCCCTCAACCTCCAGTTGAGTAGACACACCAGAGACAAGTCTAATGAACCAGCATGGGGCCTTACACCACCATGAAGGTATTAAACGGTGTCTGCCATTAAGTTTATAATATATCACCCGAAGGCTCTTACCACGATGTCTACCTCAGCCAGTAAGTTTATATCACATCACCTGAAGGCTCTTACCATGATGTCAGCCAGGCTAAACCTGATTACCAATTTATAACCAAGCTAACAGATATAACAACGATGACTATAAACCACACCATTCTCAAAGATAACCCAACCAAAGCTATTAACCACAATGTGCAAGACATACGATAATTCAATAATCCAAACAATTCAATCCACAACATCCAATTAAATGACAAGATACACAAATAATAAGTCTAGTAGAATCGTTATCCTACCTGGCAAGCTAATGTTAGGTTCATATACCCATATTA
The DNA here is from genome assembly GCF_048544455.1 of Silene latifolia. Classification (NCBI taxonomy): domain Eukaryota; kingdom Viridiplantae; phylum Streptophyta; class Magnoliopsida; order Caryophyllales; family Caryophyllaceae; genus Silene; species Silene latifolia. The sequence continues at coordinate 698,044 of NW_027413123.1, read as the reverse complement.
GACTCATCTAATCATTTTATAAATTACTTATAATTTATATTTATGTGGATCTAGTTGCATGCACAACAAAATAAACAAAACAAGAAAGGAAAAGCCGCTTTCCTTACATCATATGTACGAATTTAAGGGCACTAGTTTTGGACTCTTTTGAAAGCTAGACTTGAGCTATTACTATTATGGATGATCCTCTAAGAATCTTCATGCATTCAAATGTAGAATGCCTCCTTTTAGTTGCACCCAAGACTACCCCAAAACACTAATAAACTTATTAACTAGATAAAGTTTATTAGTAACCTTAAATTTTAGATCTAATAAAAATATTAATACTACAATAGTATTTTGTGATGATATTAGATTTAAGAACAAATTCTATGCATAAAAAAAACCCATTTTTATGAGAGAGGAAGGGAGATATTGTAATGAGAAAAATAAGAATGAATAAAATGAAAACTACACTTCTCTAATGTAGTAGGGGCACCGGTTTTTGCTCTTATTGGAAGCCAAAATTGCTCTTCTCAATTTACTTTTCGTCTTCATAAGAAAGGCTAGATGTAGGTCTAGTTTAGGGTAGTCATGATTATGTTTCTCAATTAAAAAACGATAAACCATAAAACCCACTTAAAACCGGCACCCCGTTGGTAAAATGAACTCCATTTTATCTTTTGTAATTTGTCATTTGTAATTTGTGTGACATGTGACAAGTAACATGTCATTAGGCATAATAATGCATATTTAACAAATTAAATATCATTACATATTTAAATAAATTACATTTAACAAATTAACAAGTAATTCACAATTACATGTGAATAAAATGGGTCACATTAACCCTAGTTAATATAATCTTCAACATTTTGTAACTATAACTAACCAATTATTCTTATCTCAAATGTTTCATAAACATTAATCAATTTTAGTAATATAACAAATTAATTATTAAATTGAATCTTATTTAATCACATTAACTCTCTCTTATAAAATAAATTTGTTCAATTTAAGGATTTAATTAATCCGTATTAATATACGATTAATTAACTTTTCAGTTTGGGAATCGTCCTATAGGTGTGACCTTAAGGGATCAACTGATCACCAATGTCAAACGACAGTAATGTCAAACTCTAGTTAGCCAATCATTACCGATTAATGTTGATCAGTTGAGTATATAATTGAATCATCCCTTACGTCTTCTTATTCTGAGATTTAATAATGTGATCGCACTATTGATGAGGACACATACTCGAACAATCTCCCACTTGTCCGAGACAAGTGTGCGTCACCAATTCTCTTGTCCTATTACATCATCTCCCACTCAATGCAAGGTGTCTTGCAGGTCGTACTTGCATTTGATCATATCTTGAGTGGTTTCCTCGATCTGGAGAGTAAAAGTCTGACCGGAATTATCTACCGTAGATACCTTCCGAGCGTGGCCACACATTTTCAGTTCACTACTCCTGACCCTAAGATTTTAGATAACCATGACAAGGGGATGGAAAATTCCTATCGCAATATTCCCTTCGTATTACCACAGCTCATCATGACCCAAAAGATGCACACTCACCCCTTTTGACAGAATGGCTTGGGGCCAAAATCAAATTCAATCAGAACTTGTGCCGACTTAGGCGAATATTTTTTAGTCAGAGAATTGACTCAAAAGAATAATATAGTAGCTCTCGCCACGACCAGGCTTTAAAAAATTACCAGAACTCTATAGCGGTCACTGCCGGACAGAGTGTCCCATACAGTCTGCCTATGTGTTCGACTAGTCATCTCTTATGACTTTATGGCACTTGAACTTGCCATCAATCACATCACACTCTAGTCACTTCGAGACGTCACCTCATATAAGCACCTAGGAGCCAATACTATGTTAATCCAATTCACTTTAATAGGGTTCAACGTTGTCCTTACAACCTATTTGGATATAACAAAGTAATAAAAGAGTTTTTAATAAAACTCAAACGATGAATGCATTATCACATATGTAAAATTGATACGATATCAATTACTACATTATCTATAATCCATACTTAATATTGTTTATAACAATACATCTCAACTCAATTGAAATGGCATGACTTATCATGCTTAGCCTATGAAAAAGCCTTGGTTAGCAAGTTTTAGCAATACATTTCACTTTCCCTAACCTTGATATATACTATTTCCCATTGTTATGTATAATCTTTATTATAAAAAGCTTTTGAGTACATGTCTAGATCCAATCTAGATATAGGCTCTCTTGCCTTTGAAAACCTCCGACTGTCCTCACACTGTGTGGGGATAGGACCTTTGGTTATTGGAACGAACTACCATAGTTCCTCCAATTCATAAAACCGAATCCCAATACCATCCCTTCCTTCTTGCATATCTTATTATTGCAAGTGTACTTAATTTCCGTTGTGTGTATCTCATTGTTCTACGGCCTAGGATGTTTCTAGCAGATGTCCTCCTTAATAAATATATCCAAAATGGTTCTCTAATCATCCTTATTAGTTTAGAATATGGTTTTTATGTAACTCCTTGCACAAAAATCCATCTCAATTCTAAATGCTTAGTTTCATATCTTTAGTACTTCCTGAGTACTAACTAATGAACTATGTGGCTATATAGAGACTTCTCTCATAGATTCGATTTGTAACTTTTCATCATACTCCAAGTATACGAAATTTAAGAATTGTGATACATCTTAGCGTAATGAATTAATCCCGCAGCGGAAGCATGTGGATTCAATTTCTACATGTTCAATACTTTTGAACTTGTCAAGATTCTTATTAACATAAGAATGTTCATTTAATGCTAATATCCTCTTAGAACTATCTTTATAGGTCTGGATACATTAGAGATGTATTATTCTTCTCCTAAGTCTTCTATCATTCACAATAATCAATATGTCCCTTACATATAAGACTACTAACACCACGTTACTCCCACTAAACTCCATGTATAAACAGAACTACTCGACAATTCGAGAAAAGTTTATCACATGATCAAAAAATACAATTCAACTCCTTTACTTCTACTTAAGACTCCTTCTTAATTTTTCATCCTATTTTAGGATAGTTGAGATTATCAAAACTCATGCAAGATGATTTTGAAATCCAACTGTCAAATCATATCCGAATTCAATGAGGCGTTGTTATTGCGTGCAAAACCCTTTGTCACCAACCAACCAAGCTAAATAAACATTTTCATGTTTATGCTCATTTCGGACTTTTGCGGAGTTGAAACTAGATAAAGCATATGTTAAAGCATCTTAATAAGTTACAGGTTTGTTACTTTCAAAAAATAACATGACTTCTGTCCACTTTAGATTTCGAAGAAATAATTACTGATTTTGACCAAGAAGGAACATCTTCCTATGTCTTATTTTCAGTTTGTGGCTTTTGAACACTTTCTCCCACTCTATCTATACGAAATAATCCCCATTTCTTAATAGACAGTATCACGAGCCATAAACCCTTCGTTTTCGTGATCATGTAGAAAAGAGAGAGCACATGGTTACTATTGAAACAAGCTACAACTTAGGTGCCTGGCCTAACCATATCTCATATGAATTGTACCTCGTGGCTTTAACTATATTCTGTTTTAGTGGAAAAATTGCTAGACAAATTTGCAACAAAAATTATCTCCACTTTTATAGTACAGATTCAATCATATCGTAATGGATTCATTGTAACTTTTTAATACACCTTATCTTGATAGGGTGTGATTATGAAAGTGATCTTGTGATACCATATCAGACTCTAAATGGTGAAGAAGATAGGGTGTGATTATGAAAGTGATCTTGTGATACCATATCACACTCTATATGGTGCAGATAAAAGTCATCACTTTATTGTTCCCCATTTAAACAAAGTAATAATACTTTGGTTATATAATATGTTGGTTTTGATACCTTTTCTACATTCATTGAACTTATTCAAAGAACTTCTCTTCTTACCTCATTAAGTGAATACCTAGTATCTACCTAATTTGTTGGTAAAAGAGATGAAGAAGTAATAACCTTTTCTGATTGAAATTGTATTCGACCATACACTTTAAGGTGTAAATGGGGCGAATATATTGCTCTATTCATAATCCTTTTCAAGGAAAAATTCATGAATTAACTTGCTTTGAATACAAGATTCGCATACACCAAAAATTCCTAATCAAATGGTTTGGGACACTAGTCAAAACTAGTTTCTAAATGCAATTTTCAATCGAGAATTGAGAAATGATAGGGGTCACCAACTTAAGTCTTGTATATATGACATTTATTTCTATTTTGAATATAATTACCTTAATTTGTATGGTCTCACCATAAACTTAATCGTGGTATGTAAGATTACAACTCTTTTTTTAATTGCATAATGGTTAAACCCTTTACCTTTTGTGCAAAAACTCAAATTATATTCTTATTTAGACATATTGTACATCATAATAATTATTGAGGTACATGTCTAAATACAAAACCAAAATGAGTACACTATACGACTTATATGTCCATGGATGAAATGGCAACTTCCCTAGTTCCATTCATGTGAATTTCTGAACTTATTCTTGCTAGTCATCACCCGATAATGCCAAATATTATGATGAAATCCACAAATTTGTATCAAATACTCATGATGTGGTAATTGGCAAGAATGCAATGTCAACGTCATAGATATTCAAGAAGGAATATGTTGGAGTCACACGACCAACTTCCTTGATCTTTACTTATTGGGGTTTGTATTTTTTTTATTGTCTAACACTTTCTCTTCCGAGCCTAGTTCTATCCTTAACAATTAAAATAGGAACTTTACTTCTTATTGCTCCCACTCACTTTATGAATTTCTACTTGATGAAGACTTATCTTCATGTAAATTACTAGTTAATCGTTCACAAGGATGAACTCTATTGTGATATTTGGTCAATCAAAATTTCTAACAAATTAAAGAATCTATCACACCCGAAATACTCGAGAAGGGGGGGGGGGGGGTGAATTGAGTATTTAAAAAATTTATGCCTACTTTTTTTTTTATATCAAAGTAATTAATTACTTAAAGTTTATGGATTAAACTTTAACTAATTAACTAAGTGATTATGAACGTAATGAAATGAACGAAAAGAAAAACGGCAAGGACACACGATATTTGAAGTGGTTCAGCTTCACACGTCGAAGCCTACGTCCACTATTCTCGATTAATAATTTTAGTACCTTTCTCCAGATTACAAAATTATCAACCCAACTCGTATAACTAACTCTTGTTATAACTCTGTAATACCCGGTATTTTAATATGATATTATATTAGGCCGAGTTACCAGCTGGGTCGTGTAGTGTATTTGTGACTCGGGTAAATATGTGACTCGGGTTTTAATTAATCTAACTAGGCTAGGCCCGTATCGTCTTAATAGCACCTATCCTATATGTATAACCCATCTAACCAAACCCTAATCTCCCTATCACCATATTCATTTTAACCATGAGAAAAGAGAGAAAAGAGAGAAGAGGGAGCCGTGTGTGAAGGGAGCCGCGTGAGGAATTGCGAGGCAATTTCTCAGCCTATTCTCATCCTATTTCGTAAGTAGACTATCCTATTACCTCTTTATTCAATTATTAGCATAATTATAGTAGTATTGGGATAATTTTCTTAACCCTAGAATTGGTTTGGGGGCTTTTGATTATAAATTGTATGAGATAAATGAATGGAATAGTTACAGCAATTTACAGATTCGTTGGTCTGTGTAATTTGAGTGTTTTACCTGTCTTAAAGCCGTGGGATGTAAAAAGTTAAAGAAGAGACTCATGTTTATTCCAAGCCTAGTTTATGCCTGTGAAAATTGGTAGCATTTCACCGAGTAGTTTTTCCTGAAGAAATTATTTGTGAACGTCTATCTAAAAAGTCCGCAAATCAGTAGAGGCTGAAAGATTACTTCTAAAACATAATTTAGATATTGAATTGGTGCTGGGTCTTTTTCATATATTTAATTTAAAGAGTTTAGATGAGTTAGCCGTTGGTTTTACTTAAGAATCATTTGTCAAACTCGTTTTATGAATCAATACTTTTTATGCGACGGTTTCTGTCAGTTTTTGGAAATCAGTCTGAAAATCCTTGATAAGTTTGGAATTTGAGAAAAACACGTTAGATATAAATTGTAGCTAAGACTCATAGGGTTCCAATTCAATTGGCCTTGCATCAATTCGAATTTTCTGGAATTAGTTATTCATTTTATACAGAGTCTGCCATGAGCAGGAAAATCAGGAAAAGTCGTGTTTGTTCTTTAAATTGATATTCCTATTAAGTTATGATGAGTCTAGGTTATGTGCATGATTAATTGACTGAGTAGATGGTAATTATACATAATTATGTTATGTAGGTGATGGATAAGTGAAGGATCATAAGTGATTGCTTGTGTGTGCTTGGATTGCGAAAAGGTAGGGAAATACACTTGACTTATTATCGTTGATGTTGAATTGTGTTGACTTGTTTGTGTTTCGTATGACCAAACGTGAACGTTGACTTGCTTCGTGGCTGTTGATTTACGTTATGATTCATATCTTTGGAAGGTGATTGTCTGAATTGATCGTATTGAGTATGTTATCACAACATTTGGTAACCGGCATGATTTTATGATTGATCAGTTCAAAGATATATATATTGTGTTGCATTAATTTCTTTTAAGCATTCATATGCATTGGAGATGGAGGATGTTGTGGTGATGTGGTGTGGTGAAGATGATGTTGTGATAAGGCCCAGGCGGGTTCTGCAGGACTTGCCATGGTGTCCTCAGTGCGAGTGCGGATCGGCTACGGTCGATATATAGTCTCTACCGGGATCGGTATGGGTGGGTGTTCGGGTTATGAGATATGAGTTGAGATGGAGATGGAGGTGACGGAGGAGCATGCATATCATATTTTGTTGTTTCATTGTATTCCCTACTCAACCTCGTGGTTGACCCTGTGTATTCGTGAACACCTGTGACGATCCAAATATTGGGGAGCAGGCTTGACAGGTTTATGAGATAGGCTGGGAGCTTGATGGGCGTGAGACACTGGATCAGAAGACTTAGTAGCTAGATCATCATTTAGAAGACTTTCACTTTCATTTATGTTAGTTCCTTGTAATTTGATGTAAAAGAGGTTTTGTAATAATTAAGTTAAAGTAATTATATATTTTGCCTTGGAGTTTAATTTGTTATTCACTACCTCGGGAAACCGAGATGGTAACAGTCCGGTTTATTAGGGAATGTCTTGCTAAAGGCTCCTTCATAAATCAGGGTGTTACAAACTCAATTGAATATACCTAGATATTCGGTTTTGACTATCTTAAGTTACTAAGAAAGCACTTGATTGTTCTTCTAAGTGTTCACACAAGTGAACGAGTAAGAAACAATATGAAGTACTATTTTCTTGTAACGTAACCTTAAGAATAATATGCAATTTTAAGAGCACGACTTTTCGCAAGGATTTTCAAATGCAAAACAATAAAAACTAACTGATTAAAACTAAACTCAAAATTGTTTGCAAGAGATTTTTATATTTCGAAAAGCTTATTTCAAATGAAGAATGATCATGTGTATTTATAGTAGAAGAGAGGAATAAGGTTTTGCACGAAACCCTAGAAGTGTCGTGAGGTAGGCAGTTTATTTCGCAAGAAATAAATCTCTATCTCTTTCCTAATTTAATCCAAGATAATTTAGTTTAAGTAAATAAGATAAAAGTAAATCTTATTTTTTCCATAACTAAATCTTTAAGATTTTCAGATAAGTAAACAAATTAAATCAAGTATATATTTAAGATATGAGAATATCTTATAAAAATATAAGCTAGATTTAATTAGATAGATTACTTGTACTAGAGGAGTTGTGAAACCTAACGGCTCAAAGCCAATGGCCGAAACCCTAGGCCCATGTCCATCTAGACGAAAATCCTTCTACTTAGATTAGGGTTAGGTTAAATAAACTAGCAAACCCTAGGTAGCATGATGACCCATAAGTCGTTTTACTAACTAATAGAGAAATGCAAGTTATTCATTATAACAACCCATATTTCTTCTCTATTATATACACACATGATTTTGAAATATATTTGAAGAATTTTATCTTTTGAAAATGATTTTAAAACTATTAAAATCGTGCCATAAAATTTCTACTTAAAGTTATAGTAAAAACAGCTATAACATTAAGCTTGGTAAATAAAGTTATAGGTGAAATAGCTATAACTTTACTTTCCCAATATTTAATCTTAAGATACCGTTACTAGACGAAGACCTAAACTAGCTAATCTTCCTGGAGATCTTCAGAATAGAGTCTTCTCATTATCTTGATCATAAGCTCTCCATCTTGAGCTTGTTAAAGACTTGATCGAGCCTTTTGCTTGAGTTATCGTCAAACTTGAAACTTGTTACAGTTACTATGACGCTTTAGGAATCTTCAATGTTATAGCTCAAGCTGCTATAACATTACTTGAATGATGCTTCACAAATCTTCAATGTTATAGCTAAGGATGCTATAACATTACTTGATAAACTTATAACCTAAGTCAATCTTACGAAGACTAAACAAACGATTACGACCAAGAGTATCTATAATATAAAGCGCATACTTGTCATTATCAAAACTTAAATCATATAACTATATATCGTCCAACAAATTCTCCCTTTTTGATGATGACAAGTATCTTATGATTTGTGACTAAGTGTAAGTTCCCCCTCAACATAATACTACAAAAGTCATAGTCAGTCGAACGCAAGAACAATCACTTATAGAAAAAGTATAGCATCTAAGGACCTTAAGAGATTAAAGGTTCTGACAAGGAGCAAGCTAAGGCAAATACTTAAGTGACGATCATTTTCTTCCCCCTCTTGACATCATCGAAAAGACGAGAAAAGACATAAAACAACTAGAATAATATAGATCGAGACACGTATTAATCATGCAAAGAAAGATTATAAAACGAGAAAGTAATCTACAATAAGCATGCGAAGTATAAAATAAGTATACTAAAAACCAAAGTAGTCTAATTGTCAATGGGCCGAATGAAATAACAAGGTATAAAGCCTAATGGGCCGAATAAAAGTGTAAGCCAAAAGGGGCCGAATTAGACAATTATCCAAAAACATAAAGTCTTAATAAAAAGAAAGGCAAGGAAAGGATGGTGTCGGGTTTAAGGATAGTCGCGTTTCACGACATTGGGGTTCACATAACCGGGACGGGTCCTAAACTCAAGAGAGTCAAGACGATCAAAGCAAGAGCGGACATGGTTAGCTTGTGCCGTGAGGCACGTCTCGAAATTAAGCACCTTTAAGGACAAGGCATTAGTAGCCTCGTAAATAACCCGCATATCCTCGTGCATAGCCTTCCCTTCGCGCCATATCGCCCCTCCTTTATTAGCTAAATTAGCCAATGACCCGAAATGACGGACACACTCCTTAGCTGCCCTAGCCGCAACCTTAGCCATAGCATCAACCTGAGTTTCCAAGCCATGCAATTAAGACAAGACCTCAGCATGATTCGAACCCTTCGAACCCGAAGCCCCATTCGTGTCTTGACCCAAACCCGAGACCAACTCCGCAAAAAACTTATTTTGAGCATCTAATTTTTCACAAATACTCACCATAAACGAGTCCAATTTTTGCTCCACAATTGACACCACATCCGACGATTTCTCCACCACATTACCCTTTGCCAAAAACGCAAAATCGGGTCCAATTGCTCCAATTTCCATAAGCTTAAGATGAGTGTCACACATCTCATCTTTGACAATTGCACCATAGCTAGAAGACCCGACAACCTCTTTTTGTTCTAAAAGCCGAGAGACCCACATCCCATAAGGCAAGTCTAATGTAGTATACAATTTCTCCTCGGTGACGGAAATACTAGTTTGTATAATCCGATGAAAAACTAGACGAGGAAGACTAACCTTAGATCCTTCGAGCTACTTTGACACCAACACCATTTCATAACTTGACAATTTATCACGACCACCCCTCCTCGGAACAACTGTGTTCCAAAGAAAATTTAAAAAGAACTTCAATTTAGGAGTGAACGACCCCGCAAGCATGTTACTAGTCCCCGTAGAATCAACATCGAAAGACTTCTTAATTTTGAGCTTTTCTTCCTCCGTCATATCTCCCCATTCCGCACTCGGGTTTATTTCGATCCCATCATCAGGGACCGAAAACATAGTACAAAAATCGGTGAGGGATATTTTAACTTCGGATTCATTTACTGTTGCATGCAACACATTATTTCTCATGGAGACTGAAGAGTAAAACTGGATTACCTCTATTGGATAAACTGGACCAACAAAGGAGCTGACCTTCTTCCATTCTTAAAAGGTCAAGAAATCCTTGAAAAATTGCAAAGCTTCGATTTTTCCATACCATTTTCCGGAGTAAGACCGACCACCATGAATACCATACCTCATAACATTGTTGACTCGGGTTCTTTCATCCGCGGTAAGTCTTACTTTATCAAGACCCGATGATGTTGCATTCAGCATATACTCTCGGAACATTGTTCTATGATGAACTTCTTGATTGACCACAACCTCGGTTTCCTCCACCGAAGCCTCAAACCCGACAACCTTCTTCTTATCCTTATTTAGCTTTCGTCTTTTCCCTTCCAAGTTAGGATTAACCCGGTTATGATCGGGGTTGGTAGGCTTATGGTTTGATTGAGGTGAGGGATTTTTGATAGGGACAAAAGTTTTGTTGCATGGTGGTTTGGAGGACCCGGTCCGAGTTGTGGACCGAGTTGAGGGTGAGTGAAGACCAGTTGAGGGAGGAGTCATAATGATGATTTGATTTTGGAGGCTGAATGTAGAAAAATTTAAGAGAAAATTTTTTGGGTGTTGTGTTTTGATTGTGACGGTAGGAGGTGGGGTATTTATGGGGTGTACAAATATGAATTATGGCAAAAGGTGTTTGTGTAAGATTAGGAAAGGTGGAAGTGGCGTGTAGGAATAGGTAAATAACTTTTATGTTTTTATTATTTACTTACCATAAGAATAATATAAGTGGTTCGGGTTAATCTTTTTGTGAGATAAGATAAAATGAAATTTGGCAAAAGATAGAATTTCGGTAAGTAGGATATAAAAGAATAATTTCTTACCGACTTTATGGTTCGTAATAAAACATAAAATATACATGACGAGCAGACGGAATATTCTCGAAATATAATATAACATTTACCACAATTAAACTTGCAACGAAAAATACGGACACAGTCATACAATCTCGTCAAATACTAGTCAGTCATATGGGAAACAAAATATTTGTGACAAGTTTAGTTGCCACCGATTAGACCAATTTCCAACCGTAAAATCTCAAAACGTTCTCTAGCCAATGCTTTGGTAAAAATGTCAGCCCATTGTTTTCTGTACTATAAAATTCGTCTTATGTTGCCCTTATCTACATGGTCACGTAGAAAATGGGGTCTGATGTCTATATGCTTAGTTCGTGAGTGCTGCGCAGGGTTTTCTGATATAATTATAGCACTCGTATTATCGCATAAAATAGGTATACAACCGACATTAACACCGTAATCACATAGCTGTTGCTTAAGCCATAAAATTTGAGAACATATCAATCCAGCGGCAATGTATTCGACTTCAGCTGTAGATAACGCAACGGAATTTTGCTTCTTTGACCCCCACGTGATAATACATGGTCCAACAAACGTGGCTATACCGGAAGTACATTTTTTGTCAAGTGAACAACCTGCATAATCTGCATCTGAATACCCTATGAGATCGAAATTACACTCAAGAGGATACCATAGATATAATTTAGATGTACCAATTAAATACTTCAAGATTCTTTTAACTGCAATCATATGCGATTCTTTAGGTCACGACTGAAATTGAGCACATACGCATACACTAAACATAATAACAGGACGACTTGCAGTTAAATAAAGAAGTGAGTCAATCATACCTCGATAAGTCGTCTCATCGACACACTTACCATTTTCATCAAAAGTCAACTTCTTATCCGTACCCATAGGAGTTGGCTTTGAATTAGAATTTTCCATACCGAATTTCTTGATTAGCTCCTTGATGTATTTCTGTTGGTGTATCATAATTCCTTCAGGAGTTTGTTTAATTTGGAGTCCAAGGAAGAGCTTTCGTTCTCCCATCATGCTGATCTCGAATTCTGAGGTCATTAATTCTGAAAAATACTTACATAAACGATCATTAGTTGAACCAAAAATAATATCATAACCGTAAAATTGAACAACTAATAAATCGGAATCCTCAGTTTTCAGAAATAGGGTTTTGTCAACTGATCCTCTTATAAAACCACTTTCAAGAAGATATTTTGACAAACTGTCGTACCATGACCTCGCAGCTTGTTTCAAACCATATAAGGCTTTATCTAATTTAAAAACATGGTTTTGAAACTTGTAATCGAGAAATCCTGGAGGTTGTTCAACGAAAACCTCCCCATTCAAATAACCGTTAAGAAATGATGTCTTAACTTCCATTTGATAAAGTTTAATTCCTTTATGAGCAGCAAATGCTATTAATAATCTAATAGCCTCAAGTCTGGCTATAGTAGCGAAGGACTCATCATAGTCAATTCCTTCTTCTTGATTATACCCTTGTACAACCAATCTTGCTTTATTTCGTACTATAACTCCTGTATCGTCCAGCTTGTTTCTAAAAACCCATCTTGTACCAATAACCGTTCGATCTTTAGGTCTTGGAACCAAATGCCAAACTTTGTTCCGTTCGAACTGTTGAAGCTCTTCTTGCATAGCAACGATCCAATCTGGTTCTGCAAGTGCTTCTTTGATATTTGTTGGCTCAATGGTTGAGAGAAAGGAGTAGAACGAGCAAAAGTTGTTAAGTCTTCTACGAGTTCGAACACCTTCATTCAAACTTCCTAGGATGGTTTCCATTGGATGAGAGTCCTTATATCTCCATTTCTTAGAAACAGGAGGCACATCTTCATCTGAACTAGTCTCACCTTCTTCGAATGATTGGGGTTCAAGCCTTGTTCCCCCTGAATTTAATCCTTCGGTTATAACAGAATCGGGTATAATATTGGATCTAGTTTGCTGGCTTGGAGTTGATGTTATAGCATCATCAGCTATAACTTTATTCTCCAGTTGCTTGGATTCAGAAGAGGTTTTAGTATCATCAACTAAACTCTCAATTCTCTTTCCTTTATCATTCGAAGGGCTTCCTTGTTCATCATTTGTACCCTGTATTTCTTTATCTTCCTCATCCAATTCTGGAAGATCATCTCTGGATAGTCGGAAATCAGGTTCGTTCAAATCTTCTTCCTCATCCTGTTCAGCTTTATCAAACATATTATTCTCATCAAAAACAACATGAATACTTTCTTTGATGCAAAAGGTTCTCTTATTAAAAACCTTATATGCTTTACTATGATTAGAATAACCAACAAACACAGCTTCGTCACTTCTGGGATCGAATTTGCTTAATCTATTTTTGCCATTATTATAGACAAAACATTTACTCCCGAAGCAACGTAGAAGTGATATGTTGGGTTTACGTCCCCTAAGAAGCTCTTACGAAGTGTTCCTTAGAATGAGTCTAATCAAAGCTCGATTATGAACATAGCATGCAGTACTAATAGCTTCAGCCCAGAAATTACGAGGTAGTCGACTACACAACAACATAGTGCGTGCCATATCCTCCATTGTCCTTTGCATACGCTCAACAACACCGTTTTGTTGTGGGGTTCGTGGTGCCGAGAAGTTATGCCCAACATCATTCTCCCTACAAAACTCTATAAAGGCGTGGTTATCAAATTCGGTCCCATGATCCGTACGAATGGAAACAAATTTTGATTTATAATTTTTTTGGGCAAGCTTCATTAGAACTGCAAACTCTTCGAAAGTTTCATCCTTTAAATTGAGAAATATAGGCCAAACATATCTAGAGTAATCATCAACTAGAACGAAGACATACTTGGATCCACCTCTACTTCTCACCTTCATTGGGCCACATAGATCCATATGCACGAGTTCTAGTGGTTCCTTGGTACTTACCATTCTCTTGGGTTTGAACGATGATCTCACTTGTTTGCATCGAGCACATGAATCACATAATGTATCTTGATCGAATTTGATTGAGGGAAGTACTTCAACCAAATCCCATTTCTTTAGCTTAGTCAACGTTATTGAATTTATGTGAGAAAATCTTTTGTGCCAAAGGCACGGATCATCTGTTGTTACTTTCATGCATGTGAATGAATTAGTAGAAATATTATTTATATCAATCATATAAACATTCCTTCTACGATGTCCTTCAAGCACAACACTGCTTATTCCTTCAATTATTATTCGACAAGAATCTGAATGAACGATAACTTTATTTCCTTTGTCGTATAATTGAGAGATACTCAGTAAATTGTGCTTGAGACCACTAACCAGATACACATCACTAATAGCGTGAGAAGAAGATATTCTAACTTTACCAACACCGATGATCTTACCCTTCTTGTTATCGCCAAATGTGACCTTACCTCCATCGAAGGGCTCAAGTGAAAGAAATAAATTTACATCTCCAGTCACGTGCCTTGAACATCCACTATCAAGGTACCATAAGTTATTTTCTTTCACTACAACCTGCAAAAATGATTAGAGACAGTTTTAGGTACCCAAGCTAAGTTGGGTCCTTTGGCGTTAGTTACTCTAAAGACCATATCCATTCTAACCCAAACCCTTTTAGTAACTTTACGTTTTGGAGCTGAATAGGTTTGTCTGGGAACCGTCTTGGGTTGAGTTCTAGGTTCCTTATATCGTGGTCTTTTAGGTTGTTTTGGGGGAGCTTTTGTTTTAAAGGGCCCTTTAGATTTGGTTGTTTGTTCTGATTTGGTGGCCTTCTTAAAATCAAAGCTCATATCATAGAACCAACAGTAAACATTATTTCGTTTATCACTTATACTTGGTTCTGATGGGGTACAATCATTATCCTCGAAAATAGTGTCAGATGCTTTAACAAAATTGATTCCTTTTCTTAAATCCTGAGCATACTTGACATGGTTTTCTTGGATATGACCAGTATGACCACAGTAATTACAACTCAAATATTCTGGTAAATTTGTATATTTTCTCCTTCTGAAATCTCATTCGGAAGGGGTTGATTTGCATTTAGAGTGATCTCTACGACCATAGCAATCGTGCCCCAATCCCATCTTCATGTTGTTATCCGATTGCTCAGTTAGGAAATTTAGGACACGTGTGCTACCTTCCCATTTATCGTGAACCTTTCTAGCATGCAAGAGTAATTCTTTTAAAGATTGTATCTCTTCATTGCATTTGGAATGGTCTGACTCTATGATCTTGGGAGGATGATCCTCTTCATAATTGTCACGGAAGTTCTGGAATCTATCATTAAGAACTCGTACCATCTCGGTATGCGTTCTTTTAGTATTTGAAAGAACGGTTTTAGATTCCTTTAATTGCTGAGTTAGAGATTCAATCTCCTTCTTTTGATCTGACATCACGGCTTCTCTAGCCATAGCCTTGGACTCAAGAAGCTCTTTGACTTTCCTCAATTCCAATGTTATAGCTTCACTAGCTATAACTTTGGCTTGAAGATGCTTAATGTTGAGTTTCAGGTCTGAGGTTATAGCTTCATTAGCTATAACTTTAGACTCAAGAGCCTTCTTCTCAGCATTTGTCGTATCTGAAGTTGTAGCCATATTAGCTGTAACTTTAGATTTGAGTTTTTTAGCCTTTGCTTTAAGGAGGTGATACTCTTCAGCAATATCGAGAATTTGTTCTTTCAAGTCTGTTAATTACATCTCTTGTTCGTGACACTTATCAAGAGATTGCTCAAAATATTCAATTAAAGCATTCTTAGCCAATTTCTTAACACTTTTCTTATGTTCAAGATAAGTTACCTCTTCTTCTTCTTCTGAATCGGAATCTCCTAGGAAGCAGCAGTAGGAGTCCACGCTATCTTTATCATTGTCTGAGAAGAGGTCAAGACTGACGTTGCTTAGACATAGGTTAGCAACTTCTTATTCTTCCGAAGCTTCGTCGCCCTCAGGGTCGAGATCTCCCCAGCATGATGCCATCATCACTTGCTTGAATTCCTTCTTAGTTTTCTCACGTTTTGCTTTGTCTTTAATTTTCTCCCATGTGGGACAATCCTTAATCATATGACTGGATTCTCCACACTTGAAGCATCCTCTATTAGCAAACGTATTCTTAGACTCGAAAGTTTTCTTATTGTAGGACTGGTTGTTGTTGTTGTTGTTGAACAATTTTGCTTGCTTATTTCTGAAAATTCGTTTATTAAATCGTTTAGCAAACAAAACCGTTTCGTCTTCTATTTCAACGTCTTCCTTTTCCTTAGCAGATGCTTGTAAAGCCATGCTCTTAGTAGTACTGGACTCGGCCTCATCGTCATCCAGGACGCGTACATGAGCCATGAGAGCACCAATAAGTTATGCGTAAGGAAGAGAAGTGAGATCTCCGACTTCTTCCATAACCGTGACCTTGGGACGCCATTTCTTGGTTAGACTCCTAAGTACTTTTCCAGAAATATCCTCGGAGTTAAAACTTTTACCAAGATTTTTGAGCTCATTGACTATAGTAGAAAATCGTGCTGACATGCTATCGAGTGATTAATTCTTTTCCATTTTAAAAAGTTTATATTTTTGAATCAGCAGGTGAATACGATATTTTCTAATAGCCGACGTTCCTTCATAAGCCAACTCAAGGCCATCCCATATTTCCTTGGCCGAAGTGCAAGAAGAAAAACGATCAAATTCGGTCGATGTCATGCCGTTTTGTAACAGGCTTATCGCTTTCGATTTTTCTCAGCCTTCTTGTAATCAGCCTCAATATAGTCTTCTACCTTTTTCTCATAGGTAGTGCCTTCCAAAGATGCAACCAAAATTTTGGTTGGTCCATTCTTGATAATCGTCCAGCACTCCCAATTATGTCCTTTTATTTATGTAGTGTGTCATCATGTTTTTCCAAAGTTCATAATTTTTCCCATCAAAGATAGGACACTTAAGATACTTGGAATCCATTTCACACGTGTAAGGCAGCGGAATGAAAATAAAATAAAAAGATATAAAGATAGACGGATCTAGCCTCTTTGCGGTTAGGCAATCACGAGCACGAGGCTATGATACCAATTGGAGAGTCTATCACACCCGAAATACTCGAGAGGGGGGGGGGGGGAGGGGTGAATTGAGTATTTAAAAAATTTATGCCTACTTTTTTTTATATCAAAGTAATTAATTACTTAAAGTTTATTGATTAAACGTTAACTAATTAACTACGTGATTATGAACGTAATGAAATGAACGAAAAGAAAAACGGTAAGGACACACGATATTTGAAGTGGTTCAGCTTCACACGTTGAAGCCTACGTCCACTGTTCTCGATTAATAATTTTAGTACCTTCTCTCCAGATTACAAAATTATCAACCCAACTCGTATGACTAACTCTAGTTATAACTCAATTGAATATCACTATATATTCGGTTTTGACTATCTTAAGTTACTAAGAAATCACTTGATTGTTCTTCTAAGTGTTCACATAATTGAACAAGTAAGAAACAATATGAAGTACTATTATCTTATAACGTAACATTAAGAACAATAAGCAATTTTAAGAGCACGACTTTTCGCAAGGATTTTCAAATGCAAAACAATAAAAACTAACTGATTAAAATTAAACTCAAAATTTTTTGCAAGAGATTTTAATATTTCGAAACGGTTATTTCAAATGAAGAATGATCATGTGTATTTTTGTAGTATAAGAGAGGAATAGGGTTTTGCACGAAACCCTAGAAGTGCCGTGAGGTAGGTAGTTTATTTCGCAAGAAATAAGGGGGTGTTTGGTTGGAGCTTTTGGAATGGATTGGAATGGATTCAGGCCATTCCAATGTTTGGTTGGAGCATTTTGGAATGGACTTAGATACCTGAAGGATTCTAACTCTATTCCAACCCCTTGGAATCCCATACCCATCTCTCTCCCCAAGTTTCCAACTCCATTCCACCCAACACATCATTATTCCCATACCCGGATTGAACCAAACAACTTTAAACATGAATGGGGTTCTAACTCCATACTCCCTTGGAGTTAGAATCCATTCCATTCCATACCTAATGTTTGAACCAAACGCCCCCTAAATCTCTATCTCTTTCCTAATTTAATCCAAGATAATTTAGTTTAAGTAAATAAGATAAAAGTAAATCTTATTTTTTCCATAACTATATCTTTAAGATTTTCAGATAAGTAAACAAATTAAATCAAGTATATACTTAACATATGAGAATATCTTATAAAAATATAAGCTAGATTTAATTAGATACGAGTAGATTACTTTTACTAGAGGACTTGTGAAACCTAACGGCTCAAAGTCAATGGCCGAAACCCTAGGCCCTTGTCCATCTAGACGAAAATCCTTCTACTTGGATTAGGGTTAGGTTAAATAAACTAGCAAACCCTAGGTACCATGACGACCCATAAGTCGTTTTACTAACTAATAGAGAAATGCAAGTTATTCATTATAACAACCCATATTTTATCTCTATTATATACACATATGATTTTGAAATATATTTGAAGAATTTTATCTTTTGAAAATGATTTTAAAACTATTAAAATCGTGCCATAAAATTGCCACTTAAAGTTATAGTAGAAACAGCTATAACATTAAGCTTGGTAAATAAAGTTATAGGTGAAATAGCTATAACTTTACTTTCCCAATATTTAATCTTAAGATACCGAAGACCTAAACTAGCTAATCTTCATGCAGATCTTCAGAATATAGTCTTCTCTTTATCTTGATCATAAGGTCTTCATCTTGAGCATGTTAAAGACTTGATCGAGCCTTTTGCTTTAGCGATCGTCAAACTTGAAACTTATTATAGTTACTATGACGCTTTAGGAATCTTCAATGTTATAGCTCAAGCTGCAATAACATTACTTGAATGATGCTTCACAAATCTTCAATGTTATAGCTAAGGATGCTATAACATTACTTGCTAAACTTGTAACCTAAGTCAATCTTACGAAGACTAAACAAACGATTACGAGCAAGAGTATATATATAAAGCGTATACTTGTCATTATCAAAACTTAACCATATAACTATATGGTCCAACACAAATTAATTTACCAATTTAAAATTGTCATGTTCTTAACAACTTAAGTGCTTGATGAAAAGTGTTTAGGTTGAGCAATAAGACTTTTGAACCATGGATGCTTAGAAGATATGATCAAAACATATTTTGGCTAATCATTACCCCTAGTCATATTACTTCACAAGAATAACTCATGTGGAGTTCTATGGAATAGAACGATTCCTATGGAGCTAGTCCACAATCTATGATACGGTTCATTATTAGAAAGAGATTCTTTGTCGTTAGCAATAGTGGTTTAATGGAGACTCGTGTTACAATCGAACGATATCGCTTATGAGTAGGAGTAATGAAATAGAACAACATTAAAAACAACGAAATAGTGGGAAAATACAACATTCATCGTTATATCTAAAACATTTTAGCATGTTCTAGCATTTATATAATGACTTCCACCCAATTATATAAATGATTCCGAGATCCAAATACATACTAGCTTGATTGTGGGACAACGGTCCCTCTACAACCTTTACTAGTACAACTTGGTGGATTAACCCTCTTAACCGATTCTACAATTAGAACTCTCGGTCGATGAATTCACATTAAGTTCATCTTTATCCCGAACCTATTGCGACTACGGTCGCAAAATACCTTCGTTGAGATCAACCAAATTTTCGAAGTGTAATAACTATTTATTATCCCACTTACCCAACGTCAAAGCAAGCACCCTGGTATAATATTTCAATACCGTATTGTATCTATATAAAATTTAGATTCATGGGCTCCTACTATTTGGTAAGGCTAAGTCTCAATCTTTTAAAAGTAAAGGTATTGTCAATTTATTATCTATCAATTTAAAGTGAGCTAAAAGTTGAATTATCGATAACTATAATTGACACAGTCGATTACTCGATATGATATGCATTTGTTGTTTATGGCGCTTTGGCAATGCATGCAACATATTAAAAGAAATGCAAAGCAAATAATAATTTCCTAGTATGACCTTCCTAAAATAGAAAATCAAATAATCTATTACATATTCGGAAACCAACTCCTTTGGTCCCTTGAACTTCATGACACACCTCCCAAGGAAAACACCGTCTTGACCGGAACTCCTTTCCGAATGGCTCCGTCTTTAGGAAACTCCGGAATTACAAAATAATAATAAAAATACATGGCTATTCCTATTATACATTTGTAATAAAAATTTAAATCTTTTAAATTGCAAAACGATGATGTGAAATCACATTAAAATTACAATCAAATCGATATTCCCTTTTATTACGGGTAATACCAATTAAAAACTAAGGCCATACTAAGATAAAATTACATAATTCAAAATTACATAAATAAAAATGACATTCAACAATGAAATATGCAGCATTATAATATGTGATTAACATGCTAAATTAATGTGCCAAATCGCCCTACTTAAACCTTATATCGCATATAATCCGGTTTTATGGAAATGCGTGATAATAACTTATTAAAATCACAAATCAATACTTAAATTAAATTTAAGTCCAAGTTAATTATCCTAACCTTCTTAGGACTCAAAAATTAGTCTTCACTCAATTTTTGACTATAATTTAACTTGGTTTTCTATTATTGCTTATTAACCTTCTCTTAATCATAACAATTATGAAATAATTCCCAATAAATGATAAAATTTTTAAAAATTTCGAAATCACAATTTTTTAAATACTTGAATATTATTAATATTCCAAAAACTCAATAAAACTTTGTTCAAAAAATATTTATAATTTATTTCATTAATAAATCGTATAAAACATAACTTTTAGCATTTAATTCTAAATTAAACATAAAAATTATGGAAAAATCAAAATCAAAATTTTGAACATTCTTAAATAAATTCCAGAACCTGGAAATTTCAACCAAAATTTCAAATTTATTTATATGACTAATAAAGTTGCCCTTTTATCGATTTTATCACATAAAAATCAATAAACATACCAAATCAATCAAAATTAATTATGCAACTTTAGATCTGATGTTCATATCAAATTTAAAACATTAGGAAAAAAGTTCATGCCATAAAATTCATTTTAGCTATTTTTGCTAAAAATAGTCACTATTTATATCATTTTAACCATTAAAATTATAAATCATGCATAATAAATCACATTTATCTAAAATTTTACATACAATCTGTAAAATATGCACATATTAAAATTTCATGGCCTGTTTCAAAGTTTAACTATTTTTAGTCATTTAACCTCTATTTATACCATTTTTATCAAATAAAAATCATAAATCATGAAATACTAATCACATTAATACAAAATTTTACATAAAATGCATAAAATATTCATGTGAGGTCATACTAAAAAATCACGGCTAGTAGTAAAGTTTAACTATTATTAGTAAATAAAAGTTCATTTTACTCAATAAAATGTAATTATTTCACTAAAAATCATTAAATTAAGCAATAATCATCCATAAATCATCAAAATGACATAAAAATATTTTAGGACTAGAATATATTACATGCAAAATAATTTCGTGGCTTTATCACATAAAAAACAAAATAACTAGTAATAATTAAGTTACATTTAACTCGGAAAAACTAAACCGATTATGCATGCAACCCCAAAGCTCTTGATGCCAATTGTTAGGTTCATATACTCATATTAGACTCATCTAATCATTTTATAAATTACTTATAATTTATACTTATGTGGATCTAGTTGCATGCACAACAAAATAAACAAAATAAGAAAGGAAAAACCGATTTCCTTACATCATATGGACGAATTTAAGGGCACTACTTTTGGACTCCTTCCAAAGCTAGATCTTGAGCTATTACTATTATGGATGATCCTCCAATAATCTTCATGCATTCAAATGTAGAATGCCTCCTTTTAGTTGCGTCCAAGACTATCCCAAAACACTAATAAACTTATTAACTAGATAAAGTTTATTAGTAACCTTAAATTTTAGATCTAATATAAATATTAATACTACAATAGTATTTTGTGATGATATTAGATTTAAGAACAAATTCTATGCATAAAAAAACCCATTTTTATGAGAGAGGAAGAGAGATATTGTACTGAGAAAAATAGGAATGAATAAAATGAAAACTACACTTCTCTAATGTAGTAGGGGGCACCGATTTTTGCTCTTATTGGGAGCCAAAATTGCTCTTCTCAATTTACTTTTTGTCTTCACAAGAAAGGCTAGATGTAGGTCTAGTTTAGGGTAGTCATGATTATATTTCTCAATTAAAAAACAATAAATCATAAACAACCCACTTAAATATTTGTAATTTGTAATTTGTGTGACATGTGACAAGTAACATGTCATTAGGCATAATAATGCATATTTAACAAATTAAATATCATTACATATTTAAATAAATTACATTTAACAAATGAACAAGTAATTCACAATTACATGTATATAAAATGGGTCATATTAAGCCTAGTTAATATAATCTATAACATTTTGTAATTATAACTAACCAATTATTCTTATCTCAAATGTTTCATAAACATTAATCAATTTTAGTAATATAACAAATTAATTACAAAATTGAATCTTATTTAATCACATAACAATAAGATATATAACTCTTTCTTATAAAATAATTTTTTTCAATTTAAGGTTTTAATTAATCCGTATCAATATACGATTAATTAACTTTTCAGTTTGGGAATCGTCCTATAGGTTTGACCTTAAGCGATCAACTGATCACCACCGTCAAACGACAGTAACATCAAACTCTAGTTAGCCAATCATTACCGATTAATGTTGATCAGTTGACTATATAATTGAATCATCCCTTATGTATTCTTATTATGAGATTTAATAATGTGATCGCACTATTGTAGAGGACACATACTCCAAGTGCTAATACTCCTTATAAAGCAGTCCAAATAAATAGAAATCCAACAATAATGCTTCTCAACAAATCCGTCACCTTATGACGATCTCCTAGCTAGTCTTTCTTCCCTTTTCTCTTATGTGAATTATTTGTGTTTTATGATGAATAAGACCTATTTATATAGGTAGGTTATAGGGTATATGGAAGCAATTAGAAAACTATGTAATTACCATATTACTACTGTTATACAAATACGATTATTATTAGTATTATTGTAATTATTTTTAATATTATTATTGTTTTGAGTGGTTTTTGCGCAAGGCAAAATCAGGTTAAGGTAGAGTTGTGTAGGGTTAACTAGCTCTAGATAGTCTATCGGTCAGGCTGTCAGGGCACAATATGAAACTATAAATAAAATAACGACAACAATAATAAGAGAAAGAATTTTGTACGTGGAAAACCCTTGAATGGGAAAAAACCACGGGCACCAAGCCAGGGGAGGATTTTACTATGTAATTTTGGAGAATTATTGTATGATAATGACAATGCTTATATCTCTCTAAATATTGTGTGTGTGAATGTATGCTTCTTCTTGTGTGAGAACGAGATGAGTCCAATATCTTCAAAGTGCTCCTTATATAATCTTCAATCTTGAACGGCTGCCTGGTATGGTATTGAATGCGGATTATTCTCCATTATTGCCTGTAATAATTGCTAATATTCCCCACTTAATTACTGCATTTACTGCGAGATCTTCTCACTTAATGCTGCGTATATAATCCTTTTATAATACGCGTATATGGTCTAATATCGTCCTGATATTTTGACCGTTGTCCTCTCCCTGGCCTGGCGCCTATCTTCACGTGTCCTGATAGCCTGACACCCTGACGGCCTGACAGTCAGGTTTAGATGAGATACTGATCAGGAAGGTCTGCGGATTTCCAGGCCTAACAATTGCCCCTTGTCTCCTTATGTAGATACCCATATCTGTCGATATTGGCATTTATAGAAAACCCATCAAACACCCGATGATGATAGGACAACATGTATTCGTCAGTTGGCGTTGTCATTATTTGTGGCTCGTTTTACGATGTGGAATGGGCGTCATCGACGGATTTTTATTAATTTAAATGAAATTTAAGTTAATGTTCATTTTCAAATAAATTCATTTTATTGTTTTAATTTGAGTTCACTTTTTCATGTTTATTTTATTGAAAATGGAGTAAATCATTTGATTCGATTGAATTTATTCGTTTTATAAATCGTATTTGAGAAACTCGATTTTAAGACGGTTTTGTACGCGATTTCAAGCTCGGTTTTGAGCTCGATTTAAGCTCGAATTGGACTCGAATTTCGATGCAACTTCGACCCAATTTCCAAACCAACTCTCACCTCACACCTAGCCCACATACCAAGCTATCATTCCAGGCCATTTCCCAT
Source organism: Silene latifolia (assembly GCF_048544455.1). Classification (NCBI taxonomy): domain Eukaryota; kingdom Viridiplantae; phylum Streptophyta; class Magnoliopsida; order Caryophyllales; family Caryophyllaceae; genus Silene; species Silene latifolia. The sequence continues at coordinate 673,709 of NW_027413123.1, read as the reverse complement.
GCAACCCACGTCCAAAAACCTCCATTTTCGAAGCCCAAAACAGGCCATGCGAACAGGCCCCGGTTTTCCCCCTTTAACCCGCGCAGCCCATATCGAAGCCTCAAACCCGCTCCAAACTGACCCAGACCCGCAACCCATTAACTCAAACCCATACCCGACTATCCTACCCATATTCCCATGCCTTAACCTACAAGAAAGCGTCCCTGAAACCCTCACAAACACCCACGAAAGCTGCTGGACAGCAGCTATGCGAAACAGGCCCAAGCTGCTTGTCACTCCGTTTTGCCCTACTTTTAACCCTTGAAACCTTCCTATATATACTCCCTAATCACCACACTTAACGACCCTTAGAACCTACCATCCCCTACCAGCAATAACGAGCCAGAATCAACCCTAAACCTAGCACGAATCCTCTCGAAAAGCGAGTGGTAAACACTCTTTTCGCGTGTTCTCTGCGCACCAGCCTGTTCTGCCTCGCTTTTCGTGCCTGAAACAATACCGTGGTTTCCATCCATTTACACTTTCAAAGACTACATATTTCCCTGATTCCAGAACACTTTCCGAATCAAATTTTCGTTGAGAAACGAGTCCGTGGTAAGCTTTTGAAAATCGCTGCTCAAACCTTTCAAAAACCGTGTTTACAATTTAATCTTCGTCGACGACGGCCCCTCAAGACAAGATCTACAATCGATTGCGACACAAGACTTCGTCAACGATACATGTAGGTTGAGGGTGCATTAAAACTCCCTTCTCTCCTTTTTATTTCGTTTTTTTTATTGTTTATTTACTAACCATTGTCTAACATCGTCCCACTAATATCGAAACTAGAATAGTTTGAGTATGAGTTAAAGTACCATTCCGGCACCCGCGTTGACTCGAGTTTAAAAGGCTTAATTCGTCTGAAGTGACCGAAATGCCTCGCTCGTTTACATATCCTCGTGTTGGAATAGGGCAATTTAATAAATCGAGTTTATTTAATTTATGTGTACTTATTTTTTAACCATATAAAAATTGATTTTTAATGATTTTCCAGACCTATAATTTGTAATTTTAATTTAGGTAGATTTTCGTAATTTATTGCATTGATTTAGTATTTATTTCGTAATTAGCAATGTATTAATTCAAAACCCGCGCAGTGCACGGGTCAATTCTGACATATTTCGAAAATTTCAGATCCGTGCAGTGCACGGGTTTGTCCAGGTTTTGTGTTTTAATTTGCTTCCTTGTTTGACTTTGTTTGATTAATCCTTAGTTTAATTAGTTTATGTTTTAGATTTTAATTTACATTATTTATAATTTATATTGTATGTATGAGCTAACCACTAATGTTTGTTAATACATCTTATGCTAAGCGTAAGCCTTCCTATCCCTCTCTTTGGATGTGTTTTCTAGTTTAATCAATGAACCTCACATGCTAAACCACTCCGACGAAGTTAAATGCATTTTAAACGACTTAGAATGAAATTCGCATGATAGGATTTAAATTCAATGGTTGCGTACGCATGTGATATCTTTCCGAAATAGCCATCTTTTACCTAGTAGAGACCGTTATTGCAACGGGTGGGGTTGGGTGTTGTTTTAATGAAATTAAATTAACTTCCTAACACGTAAAGTCACACGAATTCAAATCTCTAAAATTGGTTTCTAAATTCCATTTAAAAATTTAGTGGCGACTCTTTTAAAATTAAAAATGTTTTGAAAAAGCATTTGAGTGGGCGTTTTTCCATGGTCCACAATTTGGCGACTCCGCTTGGGAGAGTGAAACTTGAAAAGTTTAAGATGGCTATTAGGATTGTTGTCACATTTTTTTATGTTAATCATTCATAAACCCCCGAGACTTTAGGCGGGCCAAAGAATCTCTTGGGTTAATTCCAAGGGAGGATATTGATGTCCACTATGTCCGATTTAAGTATCAAGGTGATTCCGTGGAGGTAGGCAGCTGCATACGAGGCATATTGCTACGGGCATATGACGGTATGTGGACTCCCCGACAAAGCGGTTTCGCTGGCATAGACCCATTTTAGAGGACTGACCGAGACTTAGAAGAGTCTAGTTCATGCATTGCATCCCTAAAATGCGAATGATTACATGCTATGTGAATCCCGGGTCATGTTTTCAAAATAGCATTTTCAAATCCATCTTCTTTTTCTTTCGAAAATTTGATTCTTTTTCAAGTCCTTTTCTTTTCGAAAATTTCGGCCCTCTATTTCGAAATTTTGAACCCTCTTTCAAGCCGAAGTGCTGCCCATTTTAAAAGTCAATTCAATCCTTCTCGATTTCAAATTTCGATGAATCAGATCCCGAGTTCAACCCAAACCTAGAATAGAGTTTGAGTTAGTGGGGTCGGGTTAGTCGAGTTGGGCTTTTGCTTGCTCGATATAGGCGAGCTAGTCCACCCTTAGGCTCGAATGAGCCTTTGTTTGGTTAGAACATTTGTCAAGTGAGTCACCTAAACCGATCTTTGGGTCTAAGTCATGAAAGTCAACCATTTGGTCCAAGTCAGTCCACCAAAACGTCCCCACTAGGCCACCTAGGGCGTTTGTCACAAAGCCCAAGAGCCATGTCTGGTTTCAACACGGGTTTGTCATGTCGGATTTATGATCACGTTGAGTCTAAAACCCAAGCCACGTGTGTATCACGGTTAGGACCCGTTCCAACGAGCCAGAATAGTTCGTTCGTAGGATCCATGTCAAGTTATAGCCAGTTTTTAGGTTTGAAAAACCGTCCCTAGTCGTGTATGACCTAAACCGAGGGGGCCCAATTGCTCGTTCTCCGGGTCTAAGCCCAATATCGAGTCGCTTAGAGTCCGTCATGTTGTTATGAGTCGAGTCCTGTTTGTGCAGGGGATTTTGATTCGATAACTGATACTCGCTCGGCATTTTATTGTAGAAAGGCCACTACAAACAAGAAGTATGACTACCGCAGAGGCACTGAAGCAGATTAACGACACTTTGGTCGCAATGATGGAACGCTTGACGGCTGTGGAAGCCAAGATCGCGGTGGAAGCTCCCATACCACCGCCCCCCGAAACTGAATTCGAAAAGAGGTTCCGACTAATAGAGGAACAGTTGAAGCTATCCCGAGGGGAAAATGTGCATTATGAGAATGCCGGAGGGTACATGCTTGGTCCAGACAAGCTACCAACCAATTTTGTCCTAACTGATATCCCAAAGTTCAATGGGACGGAAGATCCATTGCAACATATCCGTTCCTCCAAGGAGTACCTTGCGTTGAAAGGGGTACCTGCTGAGATGTTGCCCCACATTTTTGCTCAATCCCTAGAAGAACACCCGAAGGCGTGGTTCTACAGCCTTGAGCTTAAGAATTTCCCCACTTTCGAAGATATAGCGGTGGAGTTCTGCAAACACTTTGCGATAATGCCGAGATTTCGGACTCATCGTGCGCACACTCGAGTTGATGACACAGAAGGATAAAGAGGGATTTACTGAATATCTCAACCGCTGGCGCGCTGAAAGCGTGAAGTTGGCCAAAAGGCCAGAGGAGACTGAAATGGTAGATAAGTTCATCAAAAATCTTCGACCTGTCTACCGTGACGCTATCAAATATCAACATTTCGGCTCATTCAAGGACCTTATTCGAGTCGGAAGAAAAATTGAGGACGACGTTCGTTCTCCGCCGAGGCCGAAAAGCTAAAAGGGTATCGGGTGCCTCCTCTTCCAAAGCTAAGGCATCCGATTACGCCAATCATATCCAAGGCATCGGTCTTTTGGGAGGAGCTCCTAAGGGATCGCAACGCCATGGGCCAAGAGCGTTCACTGACATCGGGTGTACCTACGCATACGCCCTCCAAAGGCTCTCGGCCCAAGGGAAACTGAACCCAATTGGTCCAACTCCGGACCCGCCCGCGGATCGACAGGGTAAATGGTATAAGCCCAACGCCTACTGTGCTTATCATCAAGGAAAAGGTCATGATACCGAAAATTGTTACCGGCTTAAACATGAAATCCAAGACATGATCGAGAATGGGTCGCTCCCCATCCCCACCGTCCGACCTAACAACCTGAACAATCCTTTTGGTGACCATGCCAATGCAGTATTCGTCGAAGACAATACCGATGTATCTCACTTAATCCAACCCATCTGCCGTCTCACTGGGTTTTTCGTGGGGAAGGTCTATGTAAGCTGCTCTGAGTATATCCCTCAAGCTAAGAACGAAGTTCGAATTGGGGATTTTGCTATCGATTGCACACCATACATTCTCCGAAGCGAGAATGAAATTAATGGGGTCCAGGGACGATGAAGACGATATCTATCTCACCGAAGGTGCGATTATTCCCGAACTCGGAAGAAATTTCTAAATTGAGGAAAGATGTCCTCGAATCTAATCATTTGACTCGATCAGGACGTCCCTATCGTGTCGAGAAGGCAAACCATGTCTCTATCTTTGGAGACAGTCAAGTAAGACACCCACCAAGGAGGCCACCTCGGTCAGAGCTCTTGGTGAAGGGTCGACCTCGAGGCCTCCCTCATCAAGCGATTAAAAGACTAAGGCGGATGTCTCCATCTGGGAGTTAATGTTGAGCTCGTTTGAACACCGACAAGCTCTGCTTCAAGCCTTAATGAATATGACCGTGTCACCGCACACTACTCCAGATGACGTGGTCTCATTTGTTGCTCAAAACCAACCTCGGCTCACTAATGCCGTAACTTTTTCTGATGAAGACCTGCCCTCATTTGGGCCACAACATTGTCTCGCTATGTACATCACGGTAGAATGCCGTCATAAGCGACTCCCAATGACCCTTGTCGACGACGTGCGCTTAATATTCTCCCACTACGGACCGCTTTCATTTTGGGACTCGAGAAAAGCGACTTCACACCCACTACGCAAACGGTTCGGGCTTTCGATGGCACAGTGCGTCGAGTGTCCGGACTCGTCACTTTAAGCGTGAATGTGGGAAAGGTGGAGCGCAAGGTCAATTTCCAAGTGATAGATGTTGCCTCATCTTTCAACATTTTGCTCGGGAGACCATGGATTCACACAGGTGGAGCCGTGTCTTCTACCCTCCATCGCAAGATTAAAATCCCTCTCAAGGGAGAGGTAGTGACCATCGATGCTACTCCTATAATTGTGACGGGAGGAGATGTTACTTCCGAAGTGCAAACTGATAATACCGCCTTGGAGTCTTGTGGTTTCGAGGTAATAAATGCAATTGAGTCCACTTTTGAGGCACCGAATATGGACTTATATACGGGAAGCCGTGTTTGTAAAACAATCTTCAAGACCGGAAAGTACTTCGGGTACTCCATGTACCCCAAGGGAAAATGCATTTCAATTGAAGTCGCCAAAGGTGCCTAAGGGGACAAGATACGGGCTTGGGTATGAGCCAACCAAGAAGACTCCCGAGAAAGAAAGTCTCGATCGAAGACCGAGACATCAAGATGGGGCCGTACTTGCTAACTCTAAACGGCCACTTTGTGAAAGCCGGGAGGAAATGCCGAGTTTAGACTTCCCGAACCACTTTGTTCAACTCAAAGGCCAACAAGCCGGTCCCCTAATCGAAGTATTCCGTGATTGTTTCTATATTCCCGAAGACATTATGGAAGTAGCTACAATAAAGAAGGAGTATGTTCCGATCGAAGATGGGAAAACTATGGGTCTCCTCTTTGGAGAGGAAAAGAAGCCGGAAATACCAAACGAAGTCTTGGTAAACATGATCGTAAGGAGTGATCGTTTCGATCCATCTACCCTCATTACTGATGTAGATCCTCAGAGGAATACATCTGGATGGCGGAAAACCATGAAATGGACCGACAACAAGGGTTCGCTTTTCAAGATGACCATTGGAGAAGGGCAAATGTTCAAGCCTGATGACGATTCTGAGTCTGAGTCTGAGTCCGAGTCTGAGTCTGACATAAGTCCTAAGGCTAAGTCTAGGGTTTTAGGTGTCGAAGATACCCCTTCCCGATCTTTCCTTTTCCGTACCTCCCCTAGTGCTTTGGTATTCCGGGGCCTGTCCCCGAATACGCTCCTATCTCGCCACCGACCTCGATCGGTTGGCCCAAATGTTAACGCAATTTTTGCGATTTCAAATCAATAATAAGATGAATCAGTTTGCTTACGACTTGTCTCATTTATATTGCGATTCAATTGATTGTTTTAATAATGTTGAGAATGAGGTCAGGATAGACAGGTGGAAGAAGAAGAGGAGGAGGTGGAACCGCCTCCCCAGTTAGTAAAAGGGTTGGAAGAATACGACCAAAGAAGCTCGGTAATCGAAGATACCGGTGTTGTTAATATGGGGACTACCTCAGAGCCTCAGGAGCTTAAGATAGGAACAACCTTAGATCCCGCATAAAAGAAGGGGTTTGTTTAATTGTTGAATGAATTCAAAGATGTATTTGCTTGGTCCTACAAAGATATGCCGGGTATTGATAGCGAAATTGCAGAGCACAAGATTCCGATCAAGCCAGGGTTCAAACCAGTAAAGCAGAAGCCACGTAGAATGCGTACCGAGTGGTCTTTGAAAGTCAAAGAAGAGATTGATAAACAGTTTAAGGCCGGGTTCATCAAAGTATGGGAATACTCAGATTGGGTAGCTAATGTGGTGCCGGTCCCAAAGAAAGACGGAAAGGTTCGGGTCTGTGTTCATTTTAGTGATCTAAATAAGGCTAGTCCAAAGGACGACTTTCCGTTACCTCACATTGACATCTTGGTTGACAATACTGCTAACCATGCATTATTATCCTTTATGGATGGGTACGCCGGTTATAACCAAATAAAAATGGCCGAGGAAGATATGCATAAGACTGCTTTCACAACACCATGGGGCACTTATTGCTACACAGTGATGCCGTTTGGATTAATGAATGCAGGTGCGACTTACTGAGAACAAAGAACGACGTTGTTGCATGATATGATTCATAAGGAAGTAGAGGTCTACGTCGATGACATGATCGTAAAATCGAAGGAACGTAATAACCATTTGATGGCATTACGAAAATTCTTCCAGAGGTTGAGAAAGTATAATATGAGATTAAACCCACAGAAGTGCGCGTTCGGGGTCACCTCTGGCAAGCTTTTGGGTCATATCGTTAGCACCGTGGCATCGAAATCGACCCATCAAAGATTAAAGCCATTATGAGAATGCCCCATCCTAAAACCGAGAAAGAAATTCGAGGTTTCTTAGGCCGAGTGCAATACATAAGCCGTTTCGTCTCAAAATTAACTATGATCTGCGAACCAATTTTTAAGAAATTGAAAGTTGGAGAGCATATTATGTGGGATGACCAATGCCAAGCCGCGTTTAATAAGATAAAGGAAGTGTTATCTTCTCCGCGATTCTCGATCCGCTTTGTAGCGGCTTGCCTCTATCATTTGTATTTAACGATTCTGATACCGCGATGGGAGCAATGCTGGCACAAACCGTTGACAAAGAAGAAAGAGCAATTTACTACCTTAGTAAAAAGTTCTTGGAGTATGAATCAAAGTATATAGCATTAAAAAAGACATGCCTAGCTTTAGTCTGGGCAACGAAGAAGCTACGTCACTATATGCTCAGCTACAGTGTGAGTATATATTCCAGAATGGACCCCATCAAGTACTTGTTTGAAAAACCGGTGCTAAACGGCAGAATGTCAAGATGGACCCTCATGCTATCGGAATTCGATCTCAAATATGTGCCGCTGAAAGCGATAAAAGGAAAGGTTGTTGCCGATTTCCTGGCTGAAAATCCAGTCGAAGAAACCGACATTGTTGACACTTGGTCGTTCCCAGATGAGGATATTGTCCATGTCGAAGATGATGTATGGGATCTATATTTCGATGGGGCTTCGAATAACATGGGATGCGGAATAGGTGTCCTTATCATTTCACCGAGAGGAGAGCACGTACCAGTTTCGATCAAATTGGACTTCGCCGTCACAAATAATGCCGCGGAATACGAAGCATGCCTACTTGGTTTGCAGAGCGCTAACAAGTTAGGAGTCATGAAGTTGACAGTACACGGGGATTCCTCCTTGGTCATTAATCAAGTGACGGGGTCATGGAAGATCAAAAGTAGCGACCGGCACCCTACCAGGCTAAGATAGAAGAAGAGCTGAAAAAAACTCTTCGAAGAGGTGCGATACGTGTACCTCCCAAGGGAGGAAAATCGGTTGACGCATCAAAAACCGCGCGTTGATAAACATCCCTGATCATATGGATAGCATGCCATTGTGTGTCGAACGAAGGTCTTCACCAGCTTATATAAATGCTTGTTGATGATGCCGAGGAAAGCGGCCCGAACCTTGGTATGCATCCATTGTGAGATTCAAAGAAGCAGGAGAATACCCTGCAGACCTCGATACACGTGGAAAGCGTGCATTGCGAATGTTATCCGCCCAATTCGTTAAAACTAACGATGGACAATTGTATAAGAAGACAAAGACAGGGGTGTCCTGTTGCGATGCGTCGACAAGACAACGTCAGAAAAGGTCATGGAAGAAGTCCACGACGGGAATGTGGGCCGCATATGAACTCCCACATGCTAGTTCGGAAGATCATGAGGCTAGGATACTATTGGACAACAATGGAAACAGATTGTCGCAGATATGTCCGGCATTGTCACAATTGCCAAATATTTGCGAATATTCAACATGTACCACCTTCTATGCTATACACCATGACGTCACCTTGGCCTTTCTCAACCTGGGAATCGACATCATCGGAAAAGTAAACCCTTCCGAACAGGAGGGCATTGTTATATCCTAGTCGCTATTGATTACTTTACCAAGTGGGTAGAGGCCAAGTCTTACAAAGTGCTAAATGCGAAGCAAGTAGCCAAGTTTATTCGAATGACATCATCTCGTTCGGACGGAGTGCCGCACGAGTTCATCAGTGATCATGGAACTCACCTTCAAGCTGAGACAGCCGTTATACTTGAAAAGTATAGAATCAAGCATCATAAGTCATCTCCATATCGAGCTCAGACAAATGGAGCAGTGGAGGCCGCTAACAAAATGGTGGCTACTATATTGAGAAAGATGTCTGACAATTACAAGGAGTGGCCGGAGAAGATACCCTTCGCGTTGTGGGGATATAGAACATCCATCAAAACAGCCACAGGGGCAACCCCGTACTATCTAGTTTACGGGGTGGAAGCAGTACAACCAGTCGAACTGGAAGTACCCTCCCTACGCATCTTGCTCGAAAGCCAGGTCCCGGAAGCGGATTGGGTCCAAGCCAGATATGATTCGTTGGTGTTGCTCGATGAGTGTCGTTTGAATGCGTTGTATCATGTTCAGCTCTATCAAAAAAGGATAGAGCGGGCTTTTAACAAGAAGGTGAAGCCCAGGGGAATTAATGAAGGCGATTTAGTTCTCAAATCAGTAAGGGCTCTATTACCAGTCGATCCAAGAGGGAAGTTTAAGCCTAATTGGTTCGGGCCTTATCTCGTGAAGAAGATACTCACAGGAGGCGCGGTACGTTTGACAGATTTGGATGGAAATGATTTCTCGAATCCAACGAATCTGGATCAGTTGAAGAAGTACTATCCTTAAGACCTCACTCTCAAAGTTATGAAATAACACTTGAATTGTGATGTATTTGAATAAGTTTTAAGTTTGGCATTTGTTGCCACTGCCTGAAATGTTTTATGAGAGAACTACGACCTCGGTTTGATTCTGTTGAAAAACAGATACGTAGGCAACCCTTGAAAAGGGTACAACCACAATAAAAATGAAATATTCAATGCAGAAACTGAGGATTTCTAATAAATAATACGTGTCTTTTATTTTGATAAATCCGGGCGACGCCCATTATAAATCAAACTAACAGGAAAGCAAATAAAAGCATAATAGTAATACTAAATAATAGAGCCGTAACTACCGCCTATCTTTAGTTGGGTCGCGTGTCCCGTCACTACGAGACGATGTCTCACCCATCATTATTCTTGCCCGTTTCTTCGGGGGACCACACTGTCTTCTCACGGGCCCAATCTCTCTTTTACGCTTGGTCGAGGGCCAAGTCTCTCTGCAAGTGTCAGAACGTCACCACTTGTAGTACCCAGTCGGTCCCACACGCTAGAAGCACCAGGTTTAGCCTTAGGGTTCTCGTCAGGCCTAGTCTCGGTCTCAGTCGGGCCCGGAATCGGCCCAGTAAAGAATTGTCGATTTTTTAACCCCCTGTCATGCTTCTCTTGATCAATGGCATCATCTTTCTGTAGTTTCTTCCTTGCATTAAGGCCCGGTTCTGTAGTCCATTTGAGATATGAAGGAGAAACCCAAGTAGACTCGCGTGGCTCGGGAATGCGCCACACGGTCCTTCGGCGCCACACATGGAGCCAATTATGACATCTACCCTGAGAAATAACAAAAGCAGGACCTCGCGAAGCCTCCGTCGCAGGGACAATTTGTTGACGACCGAATTGGCGAAGCACTCGGTCCAGGTAAAAATAGACAGGGTGATCCAAGCCCAACAAAATGACATACCGTGTATGATCAATATCTGCGAGCCCGGTAAGTGAGCTCAAATGAAGCCATGGTAAGGACCAGCGAATGTGAGACCCTGTTCCGCTAATCAGCATATTTCGCCAGTAATCGAACCCTTGCTCAGAACTGTAGCGCCGTCGCTGATTAGTGAGACTTCTGACATGATAATCTTCTGGTTTCAACGGCGGATCAATCAAACCAAGACGCTCGCTGAGCCATACCTGTTAGACAGTCAGAAAAAGGCAGGTCAAAAAAATAAAAATAAAAATAAAAAAAAGGCACGAAAAAAAAAACGAAAAAAAAAGAAAAAAGACGAAAAAAAAAGAAGAAAAGAAAAAAAAAAAAGACGAAGAAAAAAAAAGAAAAAAAGGAAAAAAGAAAAGAAAGACAAACTTGCAGTAGACGGGTTGATCTCATGAATACAGCATCCGGATTGGCTTTTTGTGCATCCAAGCCTTTAATAGTCTCAGCTAGTATAATCCATACAGGATTAGCACCATTCTCCATTTGCTCCACGACTCGGATTAGTCTAGCTTGGCCGCGATTAGATGGAATTTCTATCGCCCCCTCGAAACAATAAAGATGCAATAGAATGAGGCCAAAGGCGTGGCGTCGATAAATGATCGGTATATCTGGGTCATTCGCACGCCGGAATCTATGCACTAGCGCAAGCAGGTCCACCTTTCCACCATCGACGATGGTACGGGCTTCATCACGCGACAAGTTTAGATATTCGAGGTATTTTTGGGTCCAGTTGGACACAAAGTCGGGAACCACAGGCTCTTGCGTGGTCCTCCATCCTCCCAAGACGGTAAATTCTTCAGGAAGGGGACAGATTTCTCCCTCCGGAAAAGCAAAGACATGATGCTCGAGATCCCACACTCTCAGGAACTCTTTAAGAAATGCGGGTTGAATCATGACTTGCCTCAGGAAAATAATTTGTTGAATTCCCGCCGCATTCAGATTTTGGATTTCTAAACCCCTGAATTCTGTCGCCCATCCCTTCATGGTCCCAAACAAGGAATTCATGACTAGTTTTTTTCTAAGAAAGATATTCTTTTAAGCAGAGAGATTTCTGTTTGAGATATTGTGGGAAATCTCAACCCTTAGCCCTTCCTTATATATGAAAAGAGATGAGGAATTTTGGAAGTATAATTCCTTTAGGTTTTGGAAACCAAAATCTTCTAGGAAATTTGGAAACTTGGAAGCCTACTAGCTTTAGGAAGTTTGGTAGCTTTTTGAAATAAGAAGGCAAGTCCCATACCTCCTCTATTTCGGCCGTGTAAGGCCTGTGTGGCGCGCCAAGTGGGCCCCATCCGTCCCGGGTTTTGTTCGCTCATTTCTCTTGCGGAATTTGTCATAGTTCGTGCACCGAAGTGACTAATTTACAATTTCATCCCCTGCGCGTCCCATGTTGAATTAACATCCCGTACACACTTACGGATTTTATTAAGTTACGCCCACATTGGTTACGGGTCAGAAAGTCCGAGTCTTTTTTGTCAAAAGGTCGTGTCTACCCATCGCTTTGACTCCAGAAATTTGAAATAAACTTCTGCGATTAATTTTATTGAAAATAAAATTATGTTTTGATTTGAAAAATCATTTAACTCCAGAAATTTGAAATGATTTTTCACAATTAATTTTATTGAAAATAAAATTATGTGTTGATTCGAAAAATCATTTGGATCCAGAAAACTGAAATAAATTCTCGCCTCGAAGAGGCCAATCATTTTCGAGATATTCAAAGTTCGGGTCAATGACCCACCTTTTCTAAGCAATGTTCATGTCTGCGGGTCGATAACCCATTTTCCTTTTCTTTCAACTGGGGGCTCTGTCGCCGTCGGCTCCAAAGACCCATCAAAATTCGGTCGATGACCATTTCAAGTATCAAAATGTCGCTACGTGAATCGCGTGCTATATATTATGATTAAATTTGCAGAATATGCTCCAACTGGGGGCTCTGTCGCCGTCGGCTCCAGAGACCACCACAAAACAGACAGGATGGCATCCTCATAACAAAGATCAACGCAATAATGCTACGGAAATGACATTTCCCCAACAAACGTCGGTTTCGGTGAATCGTTCTCCCTAGCGAGCAATGAAATTGATAAGCAAAGCGCAAGTTTTGTCTTTACTCACATGAACAATGGGATATTGGCATCTGAGCCGAAGCAGCAGAAAGCTACAGGCCATCGAGCTCGAACTACGATACGGGTTTGATTCCGTCGGAAACGGATACGTAAGCGCCTGAGGATAAGGCTCAACCCACCTTCCAATGATGAAAATGTAAAAGTCGAGGCGTCCAGAACCGTGTTTCAGGTATGATCTCTTCTTATGGCTGGTGAGCTTACATACGCAAGTCTAATGGACTCTAAACGACCCGCAGAATCCTCAGGTCGAGAGGGACCTGGGGTATACTTTGACTTTCGCCTTGTCCAAGCCTCAGTCAAAGTGGGGGCTCTGTAGATACCCATATCTGTCGATATTGGCATTTATAGAAAACCCATCAAACACCCGATGATGATAGGACAACATGTATTCGTCAGTTGGCGTTGTCATTATTTGTGGCTCGTTTTACGATGTGGAACGGGCGTCGTCGACGGATTTTTATTAATTTAAATGAAATTTAAGTTAATGTTCATTTTCAAATAAATTCATTTTATTGTTTTAATTTGAGTTCATTTTTTCAAGTTTATTTTATTGAAAATGGAGTAAACTTTCTATTTGAATTTATTTCATTTGATTTGATTGAATTTATTCGTTTTATAAATCGTATTTGAGAAACTCGATTTTAAGACGGTTTTGTACGCGATTTCAAGCTCGGTTTTGAGCTCGATTTAAGCTCGAATTGGACTCGAATTTCGATGCAACTTCGACCCAATTTCCAAACCAACTCTCACCTCACACCTAGCCCACATACCAAGCTATCATTCCAGGCCATTTCCCATGCAACCCACGTCCAAAAACCTCCATTTTCGAAGCCCAAAACAGGCCATGCGAACAGGCCCCGGTTTTCCCCCTTTAACCCGCGCAGCCCATATCGAAGCCTCAAACCCGCTCCAAACTGACCCAGACCCGCAACCCATTTACTCAAACCCATACCCGACTATCCTACCCATATTCCCGTGCCTTAACCTACAAGAAAGCGTCCCAGAAACCCTCACAAACAACCACGAAAGCTGCTGGACAACAGCTATGCGAAACAGGCCCAAGCTGCTTGTCACTCCGTTTTGCCCTATTTTTAACCCTTGAAACCTTCCTATATATACTCCCTAATCACCACACTTAACGACCCTTAGAACCTACCATCGCCTACCAGCAATAACAAGCCAGAATCAACCCTAAACCTAGCACGAATCCTCTCGAAAAGCAGAGTGGTAAACACTCTGTTTTCGCGTGTTTTCCTGCGCACCAGCCTGTTCTGCCTCGCTTTTCGTGCCTGAAACAATACCATGGTTTCCATCCATTTACACTTTCATAGACTACATATTTCCCTGATTCCAGAACACTTTTCGAATCAAATTTTCGTTGAGAAACGAGTCCGTGGTAAGCTTTTGAAAATCGCTGCTCAAACCTTTCAAAACCCGTGTTTACAATTTGATCTTCGTCGATGACGGCCCCTCAAGACAAGATCTACAATCGATTGCGACACAAGACTTCGTCAACGATACATGTAGGTTGAGGGTGCATTAAAACTCCCTTCTCTCCTTTTTATTTCGTTTTTTTATTGTTTATTTACTAACCATTGTCTAACATCGTCCAACTAATATCGAAACTAGAATAGTTTGAGTATGAGTTAAAGTACCATTCCGGCACCCGCGTTGACTCGAGTTTAAAAGGCTTAATTCGTCTGAAGGGACCGAAATGCCTCGCTCGTTTACATATCCTCGTATTGGAATAGGGCAATTTAATAAATCGAGTTTATTTAATTTATGTGTACTTATTTTTTAACCATATAAAAATTGATTTTTAATGATTTTCCAGACCTATAATTTGTAATTTTAATTTAGGTAGATTTTCGTAATTTATTGCATTGATTTAGTATTTATTTCGTAATTAGCAATGTATTAATTCAAAACCCGCGCAATGCACGGGTCAATTCTGACATATTTCGAAAATTTCAGATCCGCGCAGTGCACGGGTTTGTCCAGGTTTTGTGTTTTAATTTGCTTCCTTGTTTGACTTTGTTTGATTAATCCTTAGTTTAATTAGTTTATGTTTTAGATTTTAATTTACATTATTTATAATTTATATTGTATGTATGAGCTAACCACTAATGTTTGTTAATACATCTTATGCTAAGCGTAAGCCTTCCTATCCCTCTCTTTGGATGTGTTTTCTAGTTTAATCAATGAACCTCACATGCTAAACCACTCCGACGAAGTTAAATGCATTTTAAACGACTTAGAATGAAATTCGCATGATAGGATTTAAATTCAATGGTTGCGTACGCATGTGATATCTTTCCGAAATAGCCATCTTTTACCTAGTAGAGACCGTTATTGCAACGGGTGGGGTTGGGTGTTGTTTTAATGAAATTAAATTAACTTCCTAACACGTAAAGTCACACGAATTCAAATCTCTAAAATTGGTTTCTAAATTCCATTTAAAAATTTAGTGGCAACTCTTTTAAAATTAAAAATGTTTTGAAAAAGCATTTGAGTTGAGCGTTTTTCCATGGTCCACACCTTATTTGCGATGTGCCCGGACGAAAAAATGAGGAGATAACTTTATTTTTGGGAAGATTACCCAACGGTTAAGTTATGCCTAGTCAATTTCTTGTAACGGCTATTTTACTGCGGTTGATGACGCGTGTAATATTTACTGCACCTTCCTTAATGATTATCCACTTCCTTTGCGGCTGAAACCTTAATCTTCTCCATTATAAATACCTGCGTACTTCATTAAGTTGAACTCACCAAAGCAATTCTTCTTATCTCTCTCTTTAATAATCTTTCTCTTCGGTTCTCTTAATTCCCAACTTCTTCAATCTTCGATCAATTCTGCATAATCTTTCAAATAATGGCTGCAAAAATGAAGTCTACCAGGGCAGCGGTTCCTGTAACTCCTCCTCCTCGGAATCCTGAGGAAACTTCTTCTAAAAATCTGCCTACTTCTTCTGCTGCTCCATGTCCCACGATCAGTAAGCCGAGTGATTCTCCATTGGAGATGATCTCAATATTCCATGGTGATTTTCAATTCAAGCCTACGAAGGCTTTAAATGAGGATCAGTCTCCTGCAAACCGCTTGAAGCCTGAGTTTGAGAAGATTTTGAAGGATAAGAGGATTATCCCTGCTGATGCTGAAGTTTGGATCCCTTAGAATTCTCCCATCAGGGCCGATATGGCTTGTCCTTGTTGGTTCTGTATTCATGACTTGGCTTTCAGGGCAGGTTGTAAGCTTCCTTTTTCTCCTCTTATGGTTGAGGTTATTAAGGAGATCGGTGTTCCATCCTATCAGTTAATGCCAATGGTGTGGAAGGTTGTGTGTTCCATTGAGAATCTCTGTAAAAAACATAATATTTCTTTTTCTCTTGACGATTTGAAGGCTTGTTATGCCGTTAAAACAAACAGTCCTGGCCGTATAAGTTTTAAGGTCAGGGCGTCTACTACTCCTCTTTTGAGCAACTTGGACAGCGACCATGATAAAGGCTGGGCTGCTGGGTACATGTTTGTCGGACCAATTCACGTGGGTCCTGACTTGGCGTATTTAAATCATGAGGCTTGCGTTGCTGGTGAGTCTTTTGGTTTCTCTCTTTGCCCTGCAT
Source organism: Silene latifolia (assembly GCF_048544455.1). Classification (NCBI taxonomy): domain Eukaryota; kingdom Viridiplantae; phylum Streptophyta; class Magnoliopsida; order Caryophyllales; family Caryophyllaceae; genus Silene; species Silene latifolia. The sequence continues at coordinate 657,511 of NW_027413123.1, read as the reverse complement.
GTTTTATTTGTTAGTGAAAAATAAAATGAAATTTATAATAAGTCATACCTCTCACGTGTGTAGTTGATGATTGCGTTACTGAAACTGAGTATCCCACTCCCAATATTTCTGCTTTCCTTGCCATTCCTCCTTTGGAGAGGTCTTGGCCCTTCTGTTGTGGGGTTGGTTACCTTCCTCGCTGTTTGAAGGCTGATGGTGCTGCCAGGGCGGCTAAACCTTCAGGGGCTGCTAGTGCTACTACCTCAGGCACTAAGTTTATCTTAGTTTCTCTCTTCGTTTTGCTTTGGCTTCCTTATAATGTTTGATTTAAATTGCTAATACAGTATTTCGTGTTGTAGCCACAAGGTCATCTATTCGCCTTGCCAGGTTTGGCATGGCTGGCCTTTTAGCCAGACTGGCTAAGATCAAGGAGGAAGGATCCCAGGGAAGCGGGGATTCTGAACCTGTTATTGATTTGACTGAACAGTCTAATGCTACCAAGGCCACTGCTGTACCTGCTGCCCCTGCTGAAACAAGTTCAGCAGCCCAAAAAAGGAAAATTGAGGATGTTGATATTTCTGCCCCGGTCAGGGAAGTGAAAGCCAGGGTGGACAATATGGAGGCTGCTAGGGTGATGATAAGGGATTACGCTGCTTCTAAATCAGATGTTATGCTCACCCTTAACCCTGTCGAGATCTGCTACTCGGCGATTGCTTGATGGATCATTCATCGACCTCTTGGTCGGTGCCTTGACTAACGCTAAGTAAGGGAGGTAGGCTGGAACAATTTTTATGTGTGTTTTGTTTGGGTAGTTTTTATCATTGGGGTATGTTACGAATACTTTTCTTCCTATTTTCGGTCAGGGTGTTGCGACTTGTCTCCATAATGCCTATCAGGCTACTTTTTTGGTAGCTAGGATAGATCTGATGAGATCAGATTCTGATAGGCTGAAGTCTGAGCTGGATTTTGCACGAGCTGACCTGGTTGCTAAAGCTGCTGACTTGACGAGGGTGCAGGCTGAGAAGGATGCTGCTAAGGCGGAGGCAGATTCAAGCAAGCGGCTGTTGCAGGAGGATTTGGACAGAATTGAGGAGCTCACCCAAGAGAGGGATGACTTGGAGTTCAAACTGGATGATGCTTCCCTCTACTTCTATATCAAGGGAAGGGCTGCTGCTATGTCAGAGCCTGTTGAGGCCAAGGCTAAGTAGAACCCTGAAGCTGAGATGGCTTTTGCTGCTTCAAAGTATCCTGACCTGCATAATATGGAAAATGAACAGAAGGTCGACTCTCCAGGGGAGAAGGATGTTGACGCTGATCCGGCTAAGAGTAGGGAGCAGGGTGTTGATGCTGGTACTGTTTCTAAGGAGAAGCAGTAATTTATTTTTTCAGTTGGTATTTTGTCCCTGGACAAATAATATTTTTCTTTTTCTGTTTTGGGTCAGGGAGACTATCCCTGGCCTTTATGAATATTTTGGCGCCTTTGCCCCAGGAGGTAAAGGTTTTTTATTAATATAGGGATGGTGGCCTTCTTTTGGCTTATTCTGCTTTTGATTTTGCTTGGATTTGTGAGCTTCATCCTGTTGGGCCTGTCAAACATTTTGTTTGAACAACCTGCACGTCATTTTTGTTTTACTTTGTTATTCATGAGTAATTCAGCCAAGTATAGTTTTTTGCTATAATGGTTGAAGGGGTGGGAAACCCGGCCTGTCAGGAGGGCTTATGTCCCCTGCCTAGCTGGAGGGCTTGGTATTCAGCCTGTCAGGAGGGCATTTTAGACTAAGTGTTTGGGAGAGAACACCTTTACACCTGTCTTGCTACGTCCAGCCGGTTGTAATCTGTGGCAGTAAACCTAGTCAGGTCAGGCAATTATTTCATGCCTGATTGGTCCTGACATCTACTATATCTGGTGGTGGTTACCAACTCATCAGGCACAGTCAAGTGCAGAATTTTTGTTTAAGAAATATATAGTAGAGTAGCCCTCAATCCTGAATATTTATGCATATAATCTTTTATCATGTATAATTGTTCAGGATTCAAGAAGTAAATAAATGGGTTAGTTGAACGGATATAAATTACAGACAAGGCATGTAAAACATGTAGTTCATCAAGTAGCACGTCATGTTGAGTAGTGATTGAATTTATACCTGATTGTAACCTGATCTGATCTTTACATGTGGAATAATTTTAAATGAGTTACATTCCAGGATCTTGGGATCATTTCCCCTTGTAGCATTTGGAGCCTGTATGCTCCTTGCCCAACGATTGAATCGATTAAGTAAGGGCCTTCCCATGTGGGAGCCACTTTGCCTGCTGATTTTTCTTTTTTATTTGGAAATACCTTGCGTAGGACAAGGTCTCCTTCTTTAAAGACCCTGATCCTGATGTTTTTATTGCAAGTCCTGGCGACTGCTTGTTGATATCATGCCATCCTGATCATGGCATCGTCTCTTAATTCTTCTGTTAGGATCAAGTTGTCTTGCATTAGGTCTTTGTTTCCTTCAACATTGTTCAGGCTGCATCTGGATGTTGGTACTCGTACTTCCGCAGGAATGACAGCTTCACAGCCATACACTAGAGAGTAAGGTGTTTGGCCAGTTGCAGTTTTTGGAGTTGTCCTGTCTGCCCATAGTACTAATAGAAGTTCTTCAGCCCATCTGCCTCGTATTCTTTTTAGCTTCTTTTTTAGGCAGCTTAGGACTACCTTATTGCTTGATTCGGCCTGGCCATTGGCTTTTAGATATCCAGGGGTTGAAGTTACCAGGTTGATATTCCATTCTTGGCAAAATGCTTGGGTCCTTTTCCCCACAAATTGAGTTCCATTATCGCATACTATTTCTGATGGGACTCCAATATCTGCAAATGATGTTTGTCCCAATAAAGGATATTACTTCTTTTTCAGTTACTTGCCTGAAAGAGTCAGCCTCAATCCATTTGGAGAAGTAATCAGTCATAGCTAACATGAATACTTTTTGTCCTGGAGCTACGGTCAGTTTTCCCACAATATCCATGCCCCACTTTATGAATGGCCAGGGCGCGGAGATTGAATGGAGGAGTTCAGATGGCTGATATATGATTGGTGCATGAATTTGGTAGGCTTCGCATTTTAAAGAGTATTCCAGGCAGTCAGCCCTCAGTGTAGGCCAGTAATAGCTTGTCCTGAGAACTTTTCTTGCCAGGCACTTTCCTCCTTCGTGGTTGCCACAGTGTCCATCGTATATTTCTTGAAGTACTAGTTTGGCTTCGTCAGGCTCCAAGCATCTTAGGTAGGGTCCAGCCTGCGATCTCTTGAACAGAGTGTTATTGATGATAGCATAAGTTGAAGCTCTAATTTTAAAAGCCTTTGCCTCATGTCTAACCTGAGGCAGTATTCCTCGGAAAAACCAGTCATAATAGGGTTTAGTCCAAGAGTTATTATCCTGATTGACAGGACTGACTTGTTCAGGTTTGCTGATGGCTGGCTCTAATAAGTGCACAATTGGTATTTTATCGAAAACAGTGGGAGTGAAATTTGAACCTAGGCTGGCCAAAGCATCAGCCTGGGTATTCAGGTGTCTTGATATTTGATCTATGTCAAATAAAGCAAATTTAGCGGTAAGGTTTTTTGCATATTATAAATACGAATTCATTTTTGCATCCTTAGCCGTATAAATTCCCTTCACTACTACAAATCTAGGCAACTTGATGTGACCATAATTGGCGCATATTTAGCCCCCGAATTAGCCTTGTTTCCATGTTTTTTAGTGCTTATTTGGGTCATTTCTTATCTTTAGTTCTTTGTTTTGCATATTCATTGAGATTTTGATCCCTTGGTAGGAAAGGAGTAAGAATCTTGCATTTTCATGGCAAAACGAGACTAAATTGATCGAATTCAATGACCAAGCATCAAGGAGAGACAAGATTAGAAGGCCTTTGTACATATCATAATAGAAGAGCAATGTTGAGAAAGGATCCTTGAGTCCCCAAGGAAATCCCCAAGGAATTTATGAAGAAAAGGGAAGAAAAGAAGAAGTTACTATGCTGACTGACAATCCGAGCGGATTGTCAACAATCCGTCCATCCATTTTGCACAATCCGAGCGTCCCATGCCTGAATCCGCTCGGATTCCCCTCAACAATCCGTCCGGACTCCTCGAAATCCGCTCGGATTCCACCGCCCAAATCCGTCCGTCCGACCTTATTCCGCCCGGATTTCTTCACAAAGACGGATTGTCTTCTTCAAGCTACGAAAAGAGAAGCCCTTCTCTCAGAAAATACCGGGTCCTCCTTGCTCAACTTAAAAGTGTAATTACTAGTTTAGCCCTTAGTTAACCCTAATGCATCCTCCCTAATTTTCACTATAAATACCCCATTAGGCTAATTAGAGGAGTATGTTCTTCTTATCAATAATTAGTGTAGTTAATATCAATCAAACCTCTCTTCAATATTGTAATCAAGTATTAATCAAGTTTTAATCCAAGTTCTAGTTCTTTAATCTCTCTTTTGTTCATCCTTTATTTTGGGTAATTGAAGATTATTTGGGTTATTATTGGGAGATTGACAACCTCTCAATCAAACATCAAGTACTTCTATTATTCTTGCTTTATTATTGGAATCATTAGTAGGTATAATCTCTTAATCTCTTTTTAATTATTGTTAATTACTTTCATTTATTCATCATGTTTCATATTGTTGGTATGATTGACAACCTTGCTAGCATGATCAACATGATAATGAGTGAGTAGTCTCTTAGCTAGGGTTAATGGGTGATTAGGGGAAACCAACATGGGGAATGATTCATGCTTAAATTAATATGCTTTCATGTTTTATTTGCTTGCTTGTTTTGATCTCAACTCATGCACATGTTATATTTGATGAAATGCTAAGCCTATGAATCCTTGCATTTACTATCATCTTCTATCTTTTCAATGAGACTTGTAAGACATAACCCAACTCGAGTCTCATTAGACCATGCATGTTGTTGAGTAGGGAAGATTAAGTCGACTTGTAGGTGTTGTACAATCTAATCGATTCGGCTCCGGGACCCAAACTTTCCTAGGATTGTAAGATATAACCCAACTCAATCCATCACAACAATAATTGCTTGCTTATAATTTGAGAACATGTTTGTATGATCATATCCCATGATTCCCCTATGACCCCATGACACCCTAGTGCCTTTAATCAATTGTTTACACCCCTTTAATTCATCTTGCTTGTTTATTTTTATTGTTATTCTATTTTAGTAACCTTCTACATCAACCCAATTTGTGACACCCCTTAGACACCACTAGTTACAATAGAAATCTCATTTCAACTCCCGTCCCTTGGGATCCGACCTTTACTTGCCTCTTTACTAATTGTAGAGTTGCTTGTTAAGCTATAAATTGTGTTTTGATTCGACCGTGACCAACGACCACATCTTAATTTGTGAACACTTAGCGGGATCGCATCAAAAATGGCGCCGTTGCCGGGGACGGTGTTTGTTTGACTTAGATTTCCTTTTTGTTAATAGTTGTGTCTTTCTTCGCCTTGAGGAAGTAAAACTCCTCAAGGTTTGTTCTAATTATTTTTGAGTTGTTTGATATTTTGCATGTCTAGAAGGTTACAAGGTGATTTGTTACCTTTTGACCGTGAAATCGAAAGAACCTTGACGAACAATAGGAGACTTGTTAGGAGGAATTTGAGAGGTGTTGGTGAAGTTGTTCAACCCACTAGTGAGTTTGTCAATCCTTTCGCAATAGAAGGAGAAGAAAACCCATTACACAATACCCCACAAAATCCACCTACAATGCCAAAATTCTCGTCACACTCCGTACCCACCGAGGAGAATCTACCAAATGGTACTCCTACACCGCAACATCTCACCGGAAATTTTATTGCCAAGTCCGCCTTCATCCAACTAGTTGAGAGGAGGCAATTTGGGGGGATGCCTAGTGAGGATCCTCATTCTCATATGGAAACCTTTTGCGATTATTGTGATGCTATCTCTCAAACGGGCGTGACTCAAGACCAAATTAGATGGGTCTTATTTCCTTTTTCCTTAATCGGCACCGCAAAGCAATGGTTGAAGGGCCTTGATAAGGCCACCCTTGGAATAGATTCTTGGAAGAAGTTGGCTCTAGCTTTCTACAAAAAATTCTACCCACCGGAAAAGACCAACATGCTAAGAGCTCAAATTACGGGTTTTAAGCAAAGGGATGAAGAGTCTTTGTATGAAGCTTGGGAGCGGTTCAAAGGTATTTGTCGCTCATGTCCTCACCATGGACTTAGCGAATGGTTTTTGGTGCAACAATTTTGGAATGGTTTATATGAAGATTCTAGGAACATTCTCAATATGGGATCAAATGGAATGTTCGCCGAAGTTGATGACAATCAAACATGGAACAAGATTGAGGAAATGGCGGTCCATAACTCACAATATAGTAGACCTCGCAAGGCTACTAGAGGAGGAAAGCATGAAGTGGACTCCGTTACTCAATTGGGTGCTCAACTTAGTGCTCACATTGACACAATCAACTTGAAGTTTGAACAAGCTATGGCTAGACTTGAGGAAAACTCAAAATCATCGAAGCATCATGTTAATGCCATGACGGCATCCTCATCAATCCCAAGTGGGATATGTGAGAATTGTGGAACTTTGGGACATGACCAAAATGAATGTAGGGGAACAAATGAACAAGTGAATGCTTTCCAAGCATACAAAAGTGGTACCCCTTATTCCAACTTTTACAATGAAAACACCAAATTCCATCCAAATCTCTCATACAAAAGCCAAAATGTTCAAAACCCTCAAACAACATACACTCCACCACCCATGAGAAACCAAAATCAAAGACCCTTTTACAATCAAAACCAAGGTTACCAAAATCAAAATCCATACAATCACCAAAATGACCAAGGTTTTGATGTCCAAAAAGCGGTCCTCCAAATGCAAAAGAATCAACAAGAATTTTTCACCCAAATGCAAAAAGATAGCCAAGCAAAATAAACCACCATCAACAACATTCTAGCTCACACCAAGATGTTGGAAACCCAATTGACTCAACTAGCATCTTCAAGCTCACAAAGACAAAAGGGGCAATTGCCACCTCAAAGTAATCCCCCTAGACATGAAACGGTTAGTGCCATTCACTTGAGAAGTGGTACAAGGTATGAAGCACCGAAGAAGAAAGTTGAGGATGAAGTTGTGGAAGCTAGTGAAAAGGAAGAAATTGTGCAAAACTCCAAAGAAGGAGAATCATCAAAAGAAGAAAGTTCAAAGAAAAATGAAGACAAGGCCAAGGAGAAGGAGCCCATTGTGATTAGACTTCCTTTTCCAAGTCGTCAAGCCAAACCCAAATTTGATGATCAACTTGGAAAGTTCATGGAAATCGTGAAGAATTTAGAAGTCTCAATTCCTTTCACGGAATTAATCAATCACGTTCCGGCCTATGCGAAGTACATGAAAGATATCCTCACAAAGAAGAAGTCGATCCGGAAACTTGAGACTATCGCCTTCACTAAGGTGAGTAGTGCAATACTTCAAGGGAGTTCACCTCCAAAGTTAAAGGATCCGGGAAGCTTCTCAATACCATGTACCATTGGCGACACGACGATCAACAAAGCCTTATGTGATCTAGGGGCTAGTGTGAGTGTCATGCCATACTCGGTGAGTAAAAGGTTGGGGATGGGAGAGCTTAAATGCACCAACATCACACTCCAAATGGCCGATAGATCGACGAAGACACCGTTAGGGATATGGGAAGATGTCCCCGTGCGAATTGGGAAGTTTTTCATCCCGGTGGACTTTGTCATTGTTGATATGGAGGAAGATTCCAACATTCCAATCATCCTAGGAAGACCTTTCCTACACACCGCCGGTGCGGTAATTGATGTGAAACATGGAGAGCTCACTCTAGAAGTGGGAGATGAAAGCATAACTTTTAATCTTGACAAGACTATGAGAGCTCCTCGTTTGCATGAGCCATGTTTCATGATTGATCATTATAGCCGAAAGGATGAAAGGAAGAAATCGGAACTCCAATGGAAGAAGAAAGTTGAAGATGCTCCATTCAAAGAGCAAGTGAATTATGACAAGGAGAGCTTGCAAAGCTCATCAAAATCAACCAAGGAAGAAGAGGATGGCCTCATTGGCCAAGAGAAGAAATTGGGAGAGTTGTCTCCATCTAAGCAAGAGATTTTCAATGATCAACTCAATGAAGTTTGTGGTCTTTGGGACGACGAATTTGAAGGGATTTTTAATCCCTACATTGGACATGCCATCGATCATGATCAACAACAAGGGCCACGGTCTATTGAGGACCTCTACCATGATAATGAACAAGCTTTTGATTACTTCTTCAAGGTGTTGAGCAACATCAACAACACCTTGAACATGCCCCCTTGACATCTCATCGAGAATGAGAGTTTGGTGGAGTCCTCCCTAAACCACCACTTGTAAATATTTCTAACTCCCTAACTTACATTTCAATTCTTGTATTGCATTTTTGACATCTTTGGATTTTTATTTACTTTGATCAAAATAATTGTCATGTAAGAGATAAGTGAGGGAGGGACTAACAATTTCAATTGATGTGTAGTGCTTTACCTTAGTGTGGGGATGGCAATTGCCTAGGCTATCCATGCCTTAGTAGTGCCCCCACAATGAAGAACACAAGACTTGAAGAAAGAATGGAAGAATGATAAAGGGAATGCGCTGTGCACGGTGGAACGAATCTGTACATAGGGGAAGAATCCGAGCGGATTCCCAAGAATCCGCCCGTCTTATGCAATCCGAGCGTCCTGCGAAAAAAGACGCCCGTCCCGAATCTGCGCTTGAGTTTTGAAAATTTCTTGACTGTTAAAGAATCCGAGCAGATTTCTGAAAATCCGCCCGTCATGTAGAATCCGTCCGTCCAGGGAGAAAGACGTCCGTCTTTGCAACTGAGGAAAACAAGCAAATTTCTCTGGACAGAAATCCGCCCGTCTTTGAAGAAATCCGCCCGTCCCTTAACAAAAGAATCCGAGCGGATTCTACAGAATCCGCCCGTCTTTAGGCGAGTTTTTGCAAAGGTAGAAGAAGCAGAATCCGCACGGATTGGGCCTAATCCGCACGGATTGCCCCTGCAGTTTTGAAAAATCTCAGTTTCTTTAAAACCCCTCCCACCTTCATTCATTCATTCATTCATTCATAAACACTACCCACAACATCAAAACCCTCATCCTCTCCATCACAAAAACAAAAACCCTCAACAACATTCACCACAATCAAATCAAACCATCCTTCCAACAACAAATTAATCACTCCTTCTTCAACAAAAATCAAAACCAAGAACAAAATCTTCAACCTTTGAGTCGATTTTTGTTTTCATAAAGGCAAAGCCTTTCACCTTCAAATCGATTTGGGCATACTAAAAATTGAAGATTTTTCATTCTTTTCTTGGTTAGTTCATCAATGGCAAGGACTAAGGGAGCAACAAAGGCAACAAAAGCACCAAAGGCTAAGGCACTATCACAAAGGCAAAAGGCTCTTCAAACAAAGAAAGCTTTGGCTATGGTGGTAGCAACACCAAACTTGGAAGTGCAACAACAACAACAACCTTCTATGGGAGCAACAACACCTTCTACTCCGGTAATTAATCAACTTTTGCATTATCCGGAGGTAACTTGTATTTCCGATACCCATAGAAATACCTTTGTCAAGTTTGCTATGAAGTCATTACAATCCACCAAATTCATATGTGAAGATACCTTACAAAAATTGGGTGTTCTTGAACAAACAAAAGCCTTTTTCAAAGCCATGGGGTTGAAGAAATTGTTTGAAACAAAGGAATTGACATACCCCTCCCTTGTCTTGGAATTTTTAAGTTCTTTGAAAGTCACCAAAGTTGAGAATAGAGAAAATCTCGAGTTTCGTCTAGCTAATGTTAGTAGACGCATTACCTTTAAGGAATTAGGTGAAATTTTGGGTCTTAGTGATGAATTGCGTTATCTTAAGCATTATGGAAAGTATGACCCCGAGCCTCTTTGGGAGGCAATCTCCGGGAAGAAATTTGAAGATTTTCATGCATGTCGTGCTCTTTTGGTCCATCATCCGGGCATAAGAGTATGGCACAAGGTTGTGGGAAATACCATAATTGCTAGGAAAGACACCAATAATTTCACAAGACTTGATTTTATTCTCCTTGAATCGGCTTTGAATATCGGAAGAATTCATACCAAGCCTTACAATTCTTTGAGGCTCTTGTTAGATAGATGGCTCAACATCGATAGTGGGAAGAAGGGCACGACCGTTATTGTCAATGGCGGCCTAGTCACAGTCCTAGCTAAGCACTTTGATCCTAACTTCAATAAGGATAACAAGTACAAAGCAAAGGAGGGTGGCCATCTTATTGATATGCATATTATGATTCACAAGTTCAAGTGGGTTGCCCAAAACCCCCTTGACACTAAGTATGGATGGCTAACTAGTGAAGCTAGATCGTTCACCTTGCCCTCGAAGATTTGTCGCCTAAGCGTCCACCGGACCAATTATCTACTTCCCCTTTCCGAAGAAGCCGAGTATATCATTCAACAACAAAAGGGTGATCTTGAAACCCCCTCCTCTTCCATTGTCATACCACCTTACCCCTTTGAGTATGAAGAGTTCAAGCCGGAAGGAATTGAAATTGGGAAAGACTATGTGACTCTTCTCATGCAAGCAATGCACAAGCAAGCCTATGAAGATCGGAAAAATGCTTATTTGGCTCAATATCCACCCCTCCTACATTTAGCTAGGCAAGGACTCCTTGATCCATCTTGTCCTTTGCCTAGTTGGGCGGATAGAGAAGTATTATTTCCGGGTGCATCTAGGGACGTTGTGGGAGACAATGAGGTTGTTGGAAATGGTGAAGATGATGATGAGCAAGATGAGAAAGAAAGTGAAGAAGCAAATGACAAGGAAAGCGGCAATGTGACCACTTCTCATGAGGGAAGTGATGATGGTGATAGCATGATGGAAGATTAGCAAGCCTTGGAGACTCCTACACTCCCATGGTTTGTCTATATCTCTTTGTATTTTATTTCATTTTGATCATTGTTGGAGTAGTCCTAGCAACATCAAAGGACTCACACCTCGGTACCATTGAGGTGTTCTTATTTTATTGTTCCCATTTGTAAAATCCAAAATGACAAATTAGTTTCATGCATAGCATAGTGTGTGCATGAACTATACCCATCCTTGGACATTAGCAATAGTGTCTCACTCGGTTTGGGGAAGTTAATGCATACGCAACGGGAGGTAATCTAAATTATCCTCTCCGTCATAACAAAAACCATGCATCATGTAGTGTAGCTTAGTATAGATTGAATTTAGTATAGAAATCATGCATCATCTTTGCATAATTTCCATCATTTTGGCCATTGAGGACAATGCCCATATTAGTGTGGGGATGGGAATTCTAACATTTAACTCTTATTCAAAAATCCAAAAAAATTGAAAAATTTCAAAAATCATAAAAATTGAAAAAATTGAAAACCCAAAAACAAGTTCATTTCCTTTGTATATATTGTCTTGTATATATTGTGTTTATTTCATCCTTGTTCACATTGATTGACTACACCACATCCGAGACATGAGGATATTGAAGACCGCATGGTATGATCTTTCCAATCTCCTTTTTCCTCTTTATGTTAATGACTATGTGGCTTTATTTTGATTGATGCGGTATAACAATGTGAATCTAGGACTTGCATTTAGATTATATGTCATATTAGTTGGTAGAATCATATGTATTAGGATGTTTATATGCTAGTTGCATCATGGCATGTAGTTGCATGTTAGAAAAATTTTGCAAAACCGTCTACTTGGGAAGCTTGACAAGTGTATATAGGCCCTAGTAGATGCCTTTTGTTCTTAAGACTTTGCTTGTTAGAATGCTTGTAAAACACCCTAGGATGTGTCATGCTAGTATCCGTTGACCCATGGTTTAAGGCCTAGTCAAGAGTACCTTGTGGTGTGATAACTCCTTGGCTACCGTTTATTCCAAGGTGACCCTTGAAACCATGCAACCATCATTCATCCATGTTCTACAATACATTTTGTCAACAAAAGGGAATGGGCACAAAAAGAAATCAATTTGAGTTCAAAGAAATGAAAAGTGAAAGAAAGTTTGCAAAAATGCATCAAATGAAAAGAGGAGCAAAAATAGAACTCCTAAGCTTCAAATATAAGGCACCCTCGTTACTAATTGGGGTGACTTTGAAAATGTTCAAAAAGAAATGCAAAAAAAGTTGTCAAGTATTGAAATGCCAAAAATCAAAAAGAAATGGCAAAGAAAGTGTTCTCAAATGTCAAATGCCACAAGAAATTGGGGGGAAAAACAAAAACAAAAGCAAACTCCCAAAAGTGAAACTCAAATATCTATTGATCCCTTTATCCATCATATCCATTTTTGTGCATGGTAGAGAGGGGACGACCCTTCTTCTTGTCTAGGCAAGAGGGGGAATTCCGCGATCCTCCAGTGTTTCTAACACCATAGGGAGTCTACTCTTGACAAAAGCATTTAACGATTGAGGACAAAGGTACCCTAGCTTGACACAACTTGGAGGTGATTTATTGGTATCCTTCTAGGCTTAGTAGTTTGAACAAATTGCATCTATGAAGGATTGTGTACCCTTGAATTGTTTCCCTTGTAGATAATTTCCGCCACTTAGATGAGGAAACTGGCTATTCTTTTTGTAGATGCGTCCATTATGTGTTTTTGTGTACTTAATGTTTGGATGTGTCGCCATTTTGGCAAGACCCACCTTGCCTTGCAAGAAGGTATCCTACCTCATGGTTGTCTTGTTGTGAGTTGAAGGGGCGGAGTGAGACCCGCTAATTGTCTCATATCGGCTATATTATTAGGATAGGTTAGTATTGGTCCTAGTCTTTGCCACCTCTTTACTCGGGACGAGCAAAGGTTCGGTTTGGGGATATTTGATGTGACCATAATTGGCGCATATTTAGCCCCCGAATTAGCCTTGTTTCCATGCTTTTTAGTGCTTATTTGGGTCATTTCTTATCTTTAGTTCTTTGTTTTGCATATTCTTTGAGATTTTGATCCCTTGGTAGGAAAGGAGTAAGAATCTTGCATTTTCATGGCAAAACGAGACTAAATTGATCGAATTCAATGACCAAGCATCAAGGAGAGACAAGATTAGAAGGTCTTTGTACATATCATAATAGAAGAGCAATGTTGAGAAAGGATCCTTGAGTCCCCAAGGAAATCCCCAAGGAATTTATGAAGAAAAGGGAAGAAAAGAAGAAGTTACTATCTTTGACGACAATCCGAGCGGATTGTCAACAATCCGTCCGTCCAGCCCTGCACAATCCGAGCGTCCCATGCCTGAATCCGCTCGGATTCCCCTCAACAATCCGTCCGGACTCCTCGAAATCCGCTCGGATTCCACCGCCCAAATCCGTCCGTCCCGACCTTATTCCGCCCGGATTTCTTCACAAAGACGGATTGTCTTCTTCAAGCTACGAAAAGAGAAGCCCTTCTCTCAGAAAATACCGGGTCCTCCTTGCTCAACTTAAAAAGTGTAATTACTAGTTTAGCCCTTAGTTAACCCTAATGCATCCTCCCTAATTTTCACTATAAATACCCCATTAGGCTAATTAGAGGAGTATGTTCTTCTTATCAATAATTAGTGTAGTTAATATCAATCAAACCTCTCTTCAATATTGTAATCAAGTATTAATCAAGTTTTAATCCAAGTTCTAGTTCTTTAATCTCTCTTTTGTTCATCCTTTATTTTGGGTAATTGAAGATTATTTGGGTTATTATTGGAGATTGACAACCTCTCAATCAAACATCAAGTACTTCTATTATTCTTGCTTTATTATTGGAATCATTAGTAGGTATAATCTCTTAATCCCTTTTTAATTATTGTTAATTACTTTCATTTATTCATCATGTTTCATATTGTTGGTATGATTGACAACCTTGCTAGCATGATCAACATGATAATGAGTGAGTAGTTTCTTAACTAGGGTTAATGGGTGATTAGGGGAAACCAACATGGGGAATGATTCATGCTTAAATTAATATGCTTTCATGTTTTATTTGCTTGCTTGTTTTGATCTCAACTCATGCACATGTTATATTTGATGAAATGCTAAGCCTATGAATCCTTGCATTTACTATCATCTTCTATCTTTTCAATGAGACTTGTAAGACATAACCCAACTCGAGTCTCATTAGACCATGCATGTTGTTGAGTAGGGAAGATTAAGTCGACTTGTAGGTGTTGTACAATCTAATCGATTCGGCTCCGGGACCCAAACTTTCCTAGGATTGTAAGATATAACCCAACTCAATCCATCACAACAATAATTGCTTGCTTATAATTTGAGAACATATTTGTATGATCATATCCCATGATTCCCCTATGACCCCATGAAACCCTAGTGCCTTTAATCAATTGTTTACACCTCTTTAATTCATCTTGCTTGTTTATTTTCATTGTTATTCTAGTTTAGTAACCTTCTACATCAACCCAATTTGTGACACCCCTTAGACACCACTAGTTACAATAGAAATCTCATTTCAACTCCCGTCCCTTGAGATCCGACCTTTACTTGCCTCTTTACTAATTGTAGAGTTGCTTGTTAAGCTATAAATTGTGTTTTGATTCGACCGTGACCAACGACCACATCTTAATTTGTGAACACTTAGCAGGATCGCATCACAACTACAACGCCTCTTTAACAACGATTATTCACGAAAATCACAATAGACATTGTAGAATGTATGGCGTGAATTTTACTAAAATTAATTACAACGGGTATGGTTATAACAACCGTTGTTATAAGTTTTAACAACGGGTCACACATGCACAACCGTTGTTAATAATTTGGCGCAAAATTGACGCAAAGTTAGTGAAAAGTAATTACAACGGGTACTTTTGAAACCCGTTGTTAAAATTTATTTGACAACGGTTGTTGTTTTACAACCGTTGTTAAAACGTTTTAACAACGGCTTTTCTTTAATAACCGTTGTCAATACCTTCCATACTATAAACCACACAAACACAAATCAGCTACAGCCACAAAACACAAACCTTTATACACAAACACAGCAGACAAACACAAACACAAACACAAAACACACACTTTCTCATCGTCTCTTTCTCTCTTTCTCATCTATGCTTTATCTTCTCGCCGTCACTGTTGATTTCATCGTCTCTTACTTTCTCTAATTATCAGGTAAATCTCGCCGTCACTGTTGGTTTCATCGTCTTTCATCGTCATTATTTTCTTTTTCTAATTATTTCATTTGCATGTATGTGTTTTTATAGACCATTATGTTATTTATTTAAGTATTATTCGCTTAATTAGCTAGTAAAACAAATTAAATAAACTAAAACAAAGAAGAAGCAAGTTGATAGAGAGGAATGCATGATAAACATCATTAATATATATATATATATATATATATATACATAAATTAAAAAAAAAATTACATTAATAAAAATGCAATTCTAATATTTTCATAGAGAGTCTTATTCTCTTCTATGATATCCGTCTTCTCCTCCTTGGATATTTGGAGGTTCCGTTCAGCAGTTGCTATATCGTCATATAGCTGCAACTGCTGCTCTGTCAAGCCATCTTTTTTGGCGTCCTTCAGTACGGATCGAGCATCCGCAAGGTAGTCCTGAAACTTTCCTCAATGTGGAGCAACCGGCGGATGAAACTGTTGTTGATCTCGATCATAGTAAGAGTCTTAAGGATGATATCATTCATTTTGTTGATGGAGTTTTTTGTTTGTTTGAAAGATTAATTAGGGTTTACTTGGAGTTTGTTTTAGCAGTTAGGGTTTGGAGATGTATAGTGAGATAATAGAATGTTAGTTGAGATAATGCATGTATTTATACTAAGCAATGTGTGGTTTGAGTTGTTTTTTAATTAATATATATGTTACGAAGTTGTGCCATAATCATCATCAAATCTCTCTCTGCTGCTTCAAATCTTATTACTAACCCTTCTCATTCCATATTGTCCATTCATATGCACAGGGATGGCAGTAATAATGCATGCATCAGAATTATAACGGGCCGTAATTATGCATGCATCTAGTAATATTTAATTTAATTTTTTTTTATTTTTTAAAAACAAACAACAATGGTTATTTATAAACAAACCGTTGTCTTTAGTTATAACAACGGTTTTGTACATTACAACCCGTTGTTATAACTTTCCCCCCAAAATTGAGTGACACTTTCCACCACGGGTTTTTATAGTTAAAACCGTTGTTAATGATTTTAGCAACGGGTTCCTTAAGAAAACAAACCGTTGTTAAAACCTTTTACAACGGACGCATTAACAACGTCCACTTTTTATATAACAACGGTTTTTAACCGTTGTTATAGCATGTATCTGTAGTAGTGCTTTATTTGATTAGCAATTAGGAGTGAATCAGTTTTTACCTTTAGGTTTTGAACACCAAGGTCTAGACATACCTTTAAGCCTGCTATCAGGGCTTCATATTCTGCTTCGTTGTTCGTGGCTTTGAACTCACAGCTTACAGCCTATGCTATCATATCTCCCTGGAGCGATTTAAGTACTAGTCCTAACCCCCGTCCCCACAGCGTTGGATGCCCCATCTATGAATAGGGTCCATTCTTGGTCCGGGGTTTTATTTTCTAGTTGGTTGACCTCTTTTATCGTGTCCGTTCCGTTTAGGACTAAAGTCAGCAACAAAGTCTACTAGGGCCTGCGATTTGATCGCTGCCCTGGGTTCAAAGAAGATGTCGTATGTGCTAATCTGTACTGACCATTTGGCCATCCTGCCTGAATGTTCAGGCTTACATAGGAGAGATTTTATGGGTCTATTGGTCCTGACTATAATAGAGTGACTTTCAAAATAAGGTCGCAATTTAGTACATGACATAATTACAGCTTAGACATATTTTTCAAGCAGTCCATACCTCAACTCAGCATCTAGCAGGCTTTTACTTACATAGTAGACTGGATATTGCTGACCGTCCTGTTCTTTCACCAGGACTGCGCTGACTGATGTGTCAGTGATAGATAGGTATACTGACAAAGGCTCTCCCTTCTCTGGCTTAGCCAATAAGGGTGGAGATTATAAGTAGGATTTTAGATCCTGAAAAGCTGTCTCGTATTCATCCGTCCATTGGAACTGTTTATTCTTTCTGAGGAGGTTATAGAATGTTTTACATCTCTCAGAGGATCTTGATATGAAACGGTTCAGGGCAGCTACCCGGCCTGTCAATTTCTGGATATCCTTGACAGACTTGGGTGACTGTAATTCCAGGATAGCCTTTATCTGTTCAGGGCTAGCTTCTATGCCTCTCTTTGTGACTATATATCCAAGGAATTTACCTGCAGAAACTCCGAAGTGGCATTTTGCAGGGTTCAGCTTCATGTTGTATTTTTCTAATATCTCAAATGCTATTTCTAGATGTTTCACATGATCTTCTACATTCTTGGATTTCACCACCATGTCGTCTATGTATACTTCTATGATGTCACCTATTTGGTCTTTAATCATCATGTTGACCAGGCGGTGGTACGTTGCCCCTGCATTCTTCAGGCCGAAAGGCATGGCGGTGTAACAGTATATGCCTCGATCTGTAATGAATGCGATTTCTCCTGGTCAGCGGTGCATCTTTATTTGATTGAATCCACTTTGGAAGCATCCATGAATGTCGCATCTCGTGGCTGCTTTGTGGCGTCTACCATGGCATCAATATGAGGCAGGGGGAATGGATCTTTAGGACAGGCTTTGTTCAGGTTAGTGTAGTCTACACAGACTCTCCACTTTCCATTCTTTTTCTGCACAACAACTACGTTAGCCAGCCATTCAGGGTACATCACTTCCCTGATCATCCTCATATCCAAGAGTTTCTCTACTTCCTCGTTAATAATAGTATTTCTTTCAGCGGCAAATTTCCGCCTTTTCTGTTGTACAGGCTTAAAATATGGGTCAACATTGAGTTTATGTGTAATTATATCAGCGTTAATTCCATTCATATCAAAATGTGACCAAGCAAACTATGATGATTTATTTTTAAGGAACTTTACCAGTTCAGGCCTGACACAATCTGGTGCGTCAGATCCTATTAAAACATACCTGTCAGGGTACTCAGGGTTTAGGATTACCTAATCTGTTTCCGTTCTGGGAGGTGCCACATAAGTGCTCCTGAAAGGGTACTGTAATTGCTATGCCAGGGACTTACCTGCCTTGGAAGGCTTCAAGGCTGCTGTGTAGCATTCCTAGGCTGTCTTGTGATCTTCTCTGATTGTGGCTATGCCCCAGTCTGTTGGTATCTTGATGCACTGGTAAGCGGTTGATGGTACAGCCTTGACATTATGAATCCAGGGCCTGCCCAGGATAGTGTTGTAGGATGACAGGCAGTCAAGGACTCCAAATTTATCATAAGACGAGACTCCTGCCACGTAGGTTGGGAGGTGGATTTCTCCTAGGGTGCTCCTGGTTTCGCCACTGATTCCTCCTAGGACGCGGGATTTCTTGATGATTTGATCCTCGTTTATCTTCATAGCTTTCAGTACGTCAAGCATGATCAGGTTCACCGAGCTGCCTCCGTCTACCAGGATCCTTCTTACTGTGGCGGTTCCAATCTGCATAGAAATTACTAGGCCATCATGATGAACATCAGGGATGCCCCCCAGGTCACAATCATTGAAAGTGATTGTTGGGGCATGATCCGGCTTGCAGGGTGACACAGTCCTTGGCGTCCTGGCTATCTTCTTTGCTACTGAACTTGTCAGGCCGCAAATCTCCGAACCGCCAGATATGAATTTTACTTCGTAGATTGGTGGTGGTGGAGGAAGACTGCGATCCTGCTTATGCTCCTGATTCTCTTTATCCTGGTTTGCGTTCCTGCCTTTTGTCTTGATCAGGTCTTTGAAGTATCCAGATTTTAGCAGGTAGGCCACTTCCTTCCTCAGGGTGAAACAATCATCCGTGGTGTGTCCAATATCCATGTGGAATTCACACCATTAGAATTGTCTCTTCTAGGATTTGGATTTTCTGACTTCCTGGGCCATCTGACAGCTGATCCCATATTGTCGAGTCTCTGGATCAACCCTGCAATATGAACACTAAAGTTATGTTCGGAAATAGGTGGATAAACTTTAACCTTACCTTGATACTCATGAACCAGGTTAACTTCTGACTGATTTGGCCTGGAATATGGAGTAGGTCTATAGTTGTTTCTTTTGTTGCTCTTCCTACTGCTCCTTTCATGATCCTTTGGTCTACTGGGTGATCCAAGTTTATAGCTTTTATCTTCTTCTAGCCTGATAAAAGCAAGAGTCTTGACCTGAACATCTTCAAAGGTGTGGCAGGGATACTTAGTGAGGTCGCTGTATAAGTCACTATATGGTAATAACCCATATCTGAATGTCTCCACTGCTGTTCCAACGTCACACCTGGGTATGGATACTTTTTCCTTGTTGAATCTTGCAAGAAATGTCCTGAGAGTTTCATCAGGCTTCTGTTTAACTCGGTAAAGGTCACTAGATCGCTTCTCCAACTCCCTGATACTCGCGAACTGCTGGTTGAAACTGTTGATCAGGTTGGCAAATGAATGGATGCTCCTAGTTGGCAGGTTGATGTACCATTGTAGAGCAGGGCCAGTCAGGGTCGTTCCAAATCCCTTGCACATGCAAACTTGTCTAAATTCGCTGGGAATAGATGCAGCCAACATTTTATGCTTGTAAAGAGCCACATGATTTTGTGGATCTGTGGTTCCATCATAGACCCTCATGGACGGAACTGTGAACTTCTTTGGTAAGTCTACTTTTGTTATTTCGTCTATGAAAGACGAATCAGCATAGTTGTCAGGGGCAACTTCTTCCATGCTGGCAGATACTCCAGGTATCTTATTGAATTTTTCATTGAGTTTCTTGATCTCCTGAACCACAGCCATCATGATGGCTGTTGCGGACCCATCAGGCTTCTCCCTATCGTCTTTTAGTTCATCATCACCATCAACATTAATGGATTTAGG
Organism: Silene latifolia; assembly: GCF_048544455.1. Classification (NCBI taxonomy): domain Eukaryota; kingdom Viridiplantae; phylum Streptophyta; class Magnoliopsida; order Caryophyllales; family Caryophyllaceae; genus Silene; species Silene latifolia. The sequence continues at coordinate 637,553 of NW_027413123.1, read as the reverse complement.
AATACTTGGGCTCCCAAAACTGGAAAAATCAATATTTTTAATGATTGATGCAAATGGGGTTCCTGGTTGGAATCTAGAGCCTGCCCCTTGGGTTTTTTCTAATTTTTGCTTTAGAGTTGACTCAGATTCTTTTAATTGCAGGATTTCTGCTTCGGTTTGGGCTACTTTTTCTTTCAGGCTTTCCAACTCAGCGATTTTTTGGAGAGCTGCATTCAATTGTCTTCAACGGTGGGTTGGGCCATTTTTGTAGGATATTTGAATTTTTGTAAATAAAAAAAAGGATTTAAAGAGGTAGATGCCCCACAGTGGGCGCCAATTGTTTTGTGTGGATTTTGTGCAAGGCGAAATCAGGTTAGGGCAGAGTTGTGTAGGGTTAACTAGCTCTAGATAGTCTGTCGGTCAGGCTGTCAGGGTACAATATGAAACTATAAATAAAATAACGACAACAATAATAAGACAAAGAATTTTGTACGTGGAAAACCCTTAAATGGGAAAAAACCACGGGCACCAAGCCAGGAGAGGATTTCACTATGTAATTTTGGAGAATTATTGTATGATAATGACAATGCTTATATCTCTCTAAATATTACGTATGTGAATGTATGCTTCTTCTTGTGTGAGAACGAGATGAATACAATATCTTCAAAGTGCTCCTTATATAATCTTCAATCTTGAACGGCTGCCTGATATGGTATTGAATGCGGATTATTCTCCATTATTGCCTGTAATAATTGTTAATATTCCTCCCTTAATTACTGCATTTACTGCGAGATCTTCTCACTTAATGCTGCGTATATAATCCTTTTATAATATGCGTATATGGTCTAATATCGTCCTGATATTTTAACCGTTCTCCTCTCCATGGCCTGGCGCCTATCTTCACGTGTCCTGATAGCCTGACACCCTGACGGCCTGACAATAAGGTTTAGATGAGATACTGATCAGGAAGGTCTGCGGATTTCCAGGCCTAACAATTATTATTATTATTATTATTATTATTATTATTATTATTATTATTATTATTATTATTATTATTATTATTATTATTATTATTATTATTATTATTATTATTATTATTATTATTATTATTATTATTATTATTATTATTATTATTATTACTATTATTATTATTACTATTATTATTATTACTATTATTATTATTACTATTATTATTATTACTATTATTATTATTATTATTATTATTATTATTATTATTATTATTATTATTATTATTATTATTATTATTCTCGAGTAAATCCCTTTATTATGTGTAGGTCAAACCCTCGGTCAATATTACCCGACTCATCTATTATTTTATTAATTATCGTCTTATTTGTAAATATTAATATAAATGCCTTTTAATTAATTACTCGAATTACATAAATTATTCTTATAAATACTTATCAAATTACGGGGTATTACACATATGATATGCTCTGAGCTAAACTGGTTATATATTTCGCAAGATCAATAATATATTCCTCAACCTACACCTTCTTTGTCCCATACACTAATTTCACAACTGTGTTGTCAACCACCTCCTTAATTGGTTCTTCCAATTTACCATTTCCAAACATACTACTTTTCATCTCGTATTTCTCTCCGGTTGACAGCAAACTACTAGTCAAACCTACGAGGGTAAAATAGTCTCTTTCAACTTTTCGTTCCATATGAACAACACGATCAACATAAACAAGCACCAAAAACAACAGAGGGCCGCCAAAGTGAGTCTCCTTTTCCTGCCATTCAACTTAGCTTTCCTGCAGACTTTTTAACGAAAAGGCACGCCATTTGTAATCTTTTATTTCTTCAACATTGATCAACGATTTCAATACATGATGATTAACCAAAGGCTTTTGGGTGTTTCTCATTAGCAAAGAAACAACTAAGATAACAAAGTAAACCTTGAACTCATCACCACCGTCATCGTGATTTATCAACCAATTCTCAAGCGTCTTGAGTGGAACTTGTCCATCTCTTATACCAAATTGTTGTTTCCATTTGGCATAAAACTCTTGAAACTCTTCTGATTCAGTGTGAGTTTTAGACATCTCAACTGTTATATGACCCATTGGAAATCCAAATGTTGATCTAACATCAGAAACCTTCAGGAATAGTTTTTCACCATCAGGAAGAGTAAGACAGTTTTGGTATGGGTTATACTGCTTGAGTAACCAATAGCCAAGCTTTAGAGGAATGGACCGAACCCTTAACCAATACAGTCCACTAAATCCTATCTATTCTATTGCATACCATTGTTCATATGATAAATGTTTAATAACCTCTACCATTCCCGTAGGAGACATCCTAGTATATGCACTCTTAAATGAAGAGAAATCAAACTTGTGCTTACTCTTTTCACAACGTGTTTCCTTCGCAGCATAATTTTGTTTCTTGTCATCAATTTCATCAGTCATCTTCTGGTGAAAAGCTAATATAGATTTGGATTTAGTGCAAGATGTCTCCGATTTACGCTTTTTGCTAATTTTCCCTTCATTTTATTTAACTATTGCTTGATCATTTGGTGCAGTATCAGTTCGACTTTCAGTTGGTTCCAACAAAAAATTAACTTTTCTGCGCTTTGGAGATTTTTTGTTTATATCCTCCATAGTCTGTAATTGTCAAATGATCCTACAAAACAAATACATATAATTACCACTTGAACTAAATATCCCAAATGTACATCAGCAACAAACAAAATGTACTTTCAGCTTATTCATATTAATTTTAAAATTTAAAACAACAGGCACATAAATTTAAGCTCTATGTACATTATATTAATCAGTTGATATAAAAATCCTAAATTAACATCAAATAGAAACTAAATGCACAAAGAATCCTTCAACCATCTAGTTTACAATTGAAAAAAGAGAATACAAATTTATTCCTAAAATTGACAATTGACAAACAGAACAATGCGAATGTATTCCTAAAATTGACGACTGACAAATAGAACAATGCGAATGTATTCCTAAAATTGAAGTATTATAAATATTTAAAATTAAAACAACAAAACTATACTGTTCTTGAACAATTAATTGAAGCAATGTAAACATAAAGTTAGAATTAAGCTAGAGACTCAACGAAAACATAATTAATCAAAGAAACGAGGTCGAAATTGAATCGAAAATACCTTAGTGTAACTGACAAAATTGGGGGTTTCTTCAGGAAGAGGAATAATAACGTTTTTGAGTCTTTAAAACGAAAAAAAAGACCAAATTTTATTAGCGCCAAAAAAATTAGTTATCAATTGGTCTCTTTTGAGTAAGCATATTTGTTTTAAACGTAAATGGGTCAAATATCATTAGCAATAAATATTTTTGCTTTTGATATTTGTTACTCGTATTATTTCTTTTAATACTCCTCCATTCACATTTGCCCACAAGTATGTTACGCGCTAAATATCGTTAGCTACATTAACATTTCTTGTCAAAGTACATTACGTTTTCATTAAATGACCCTAAATTTAAAAAATATAGTCCATAGCAGTAACTTTTAAAAAAGGGTATTGTGAACCCTTTTTGTGGACGTGATTAAAACTAGGGTGTCGGGTATCCTAAAATTAGGACGGGAAAGGGTTTAGGGTTGGATTAGGTAGCCCGCTACCGCGGAGCCGCCTAATCCAACCCTAAACCCTTTCCCTTATTTGTCATTCGAACGTGAGAAAACCAAAAGACACCCTAGAGGGGTAGAGTGAAACCTTTTTGGGTACGGGATTTAAACTAGGGGCCCGGGTATCCTAAAACGGGATAAGAAAGGGTTTAAGGTTGGATTAGGCGAATCCGCTACCGTAGAGCCGCCTAATCCAACCCTAAATGTAACACTCCCATACACCAAGGTGCCTTACCAAGACCACCTAATGGAAGGAAGTCCTGCCATCTCGGTTACCCGAGGCAATGTATATAAAAAGGACCATAAAAGAACATACTTTATTAAATAAGTTTTGTGCGATACAAACCAAAACCAAAACTGTCAAATGTACATTACAACATAAGAAAATGTACATTTATTGTTTTCAGAAAAAATCATGATATGATATGATCAAATGTACATTTATTTTTGCATCTCTAAAACCACTGTAGTATGTAGCAGATGTTGTGGTCGATTGCTGGTCAGTTTACTTAAGTTCAAGGAACTTGAAAGAAGACCTTCAGAACCACGTCGATTCTTTGCTACCACTCTCATCTTTGTGAAATGTTATTGACGGAACAATAGTTGATATGGTTAGCTCAAACCATATTTAGTTAATATATATTCTTATTTGCAGCTAATTTTTCTTTTTCAATATGATGATCTTTTCTTTTATAAAGCAGTTTTTCTTCCTAATAATATACGAGAAGCATTTTTATCTGTCTGTTTTCAATATGAAGAAGAACAAGTTTGTCATTCTTGATAACCAACAGCATGACGAAAATCCAAAAGACCGTTACGGAGACCAACCCTGGCATATGGTAATTTTTTTAGTTACCTTTGATTGGTTATTTTTCTTGTAAAATGTTATTCTTTTTTTTCTTTTTTTTTTCTTTTTGCATGGTCTCATCTAAAAGTTTCATCTGAATATATGAATACAGCATAACGCTTTGGCAAAATATTTGACTGCTACTGGCTTTGCTGATTTGAAGGAAACAGTAAGATCAATGGAACCTATTGTTTTAAAAATGACTTGGAGAAACCAACATAATGCTGTTGACTGCGCTATTTACACTATGAAGCACATGGAAACATACAACGGGGGTCAATATTGGACTTGTGGATAGACAAAAAATAACATAAGTTTCTTTACAGCTTAGATCTTATAATTATAAATGTACTTTTGGTTTTGTTTAAATGATCATACTTAAATATTCAAAAGCTCATTGTTATTTCAAATTTAGCTTTCCTTTACATATTCTAATTTGTAGATGGACGCACTTCGAATACTGAGAATCGAATTCCATTGCACTTTGGTTTCGTCAAAGTGAAACATTGTTTCTGATGACGTTTTAGCAAAGGTAAAACTTTATTAGAAGAATTCCTTTCCAAAGAAACAGAATTCAACTGATGAAGAAATGTGTGAAGTAGAGGACAAGAAAATTTATGACAATGTAACTGATAATGTTTTCATTGACAATGAGGAGACTGTCAAGGATAAAGTGATAAACAATGATGATGTTGTCATGGACAATGAGGAGACTGTCATGGATAAAGTGATTAACGACGATGATGGTGTACTTGACAATGATGACAGTGCCAAGGATAAAGTGATCAACGATGATGATGGTGTACTTACAACGATGACACTGCCAAGGATGAAGTGATCAACGATGATGATGTTGTCCTTGACAAAGATCGGCTAAAGTTGATCACGGATACAAGTACTCTTACTCCTTTTACTGAAATTCATAATTGGGTTGCTGATTATGTGTCCTACACGAGAGGAAAAGGTATCGATCTAGCCAGGTAAATGTATATTCATACTAATGTACATTGCTGAAATTTAAAATGTTCTCTATCCTATTATGTTTTAACATTTTTCCTGAATCAGGGAACTTCTAGTCAGTGTGGGTGACATTTCGCTTAACCGTGTAGAAATGATAACACTAAGAAAGTCTAAGTATCTAATAAATGATGTTATAGTTTGTTGGTCAAAACTTCTGAATGCCAATAAACGTAGAAGAACAGAACCTTCAGAGCCATTTCGATTTTTTTTTCACAACACTTGTTTGTGTAAGTGAAATATTTATATAACTTATTTTGACAAGTAATTTTTTAAATGGTGTTCTTCTTTATTAACATCAAACACTTTGTTTGTTCGTCTTACAGATGATGCTTTATTTGGTGCGAAGGAAGCTGTTCGGTTCATGGAGGGGCTAGGAGTACTACATTCCGCCAAAGATCCTATCACTCTATATTGTGATAACAGTGGAGCTATTTTTCAAGCCAAAGAGCCTAAGTCTAGTAAAAAATCTAGACACATAGAAACGAAATACCATATAATTAGAGATTATGTGGAAAGGAAGGAAATTGACATTTGTAAGGTTGGGACAGATGATAATATTGCTGATCCTTTAACCAAGCCTTTATCAAAGTCTAAGCATGATGGTCATGTCGTCGCTATGGGATTGAGACGAGTACTAGATTTTCTTTAGATTATGGATATGTAATAATTGGATAGTGTATCTTTTATTATATATATGATAATCACATTCATTGTTTTCGCAGTCATTTCTTTTATGAATCTTTTATTTAGTGTGACTAAATTTTAATACCTTGTTTATCTGAATAAGTTATGGAGACAATGTTGAACACTATTCAAGTGAATAAGATGAACATTGTATTTTGTCCCTAGTCACTTAATGAGGTGACGTCTCAGAGTGACTAGATTGTAAGTAGATTGATGGTTGTTCAACATCATAAGGTCATACGTGATGACTGGTCGATTACATAGGCAGAGTGTGTGACCCTTTGCCGGACAGTGACCATTTAGAGAGTCCTTAAGTTCTATTATAGACGCCTGGTCGTGGCGGGGATCTCTAAGATGTTCTAATGAGTCGATTCTTTTGACTGGAAACTATTATCTAAGCAAGTGCAGTTTCCGAGTGACTTTGGTTTTTGTCCTAGGTTGTGCCGTGAAAGGAGGCCAAAAGGGCATTTACTAGGTCATGGTGAGCTGTATTGTGCAATAGGATAGATAGGGCATACAGGAATTGTCCACCCACGTTGGGTAACTATATCTCAAGGCCACTCAAGTAGTTACTGACTACAAATGCGTGGCCACGCTCGGAAGTAATCTGTGAGAGATTTTTCCGGTCAGGTAGTCACACTCCCGATCGAGAAAACCACTCGCAATGTGTTCATGTGAAAGTGCGATCTGAAAGACACCTTGCATTGAGTGGGAGATTAAAACGGACAAGAGAATTGGTAGCGCACACCTTGTGTCAGACAAGTGGGAGATTGTTGGAGTTAGTGTCTTCCACAATAGTGCGTTAACATAATAAATCTCATTAATTGAATATCATCAGATATTTATTTATTTGATCCTCGTCAGTTAATTAACGTAAATCGATAACGGTTGGCTGACTAGAGTTTGACATTATTGTCGTGAGACGGCGGTGATCAACTGACCCTTTTCGGTCACACCTAAAGGAACGAACCCCAATTGATAACTAATTAATTGTATGAGATACAATTTTCTTAGTCTCTTTATTTATAGACTAAGAGGTTAGTCGATTATTTTTAGAGAGATTTCGAGTTGCGAACTCGAGGAGCGGCAGTTATTATTTAATTATGCGATAATTGAATAATAAGTTTTGGGAGACGGGTTTTAGTTAATTAACTGTTAATTTACTAAAATTGTACTAATTGATTAATGTGATTAATATTAGTACGTAAATAATATGTGTAGTGGTACACGTATATTTACGGAGTGAATTCGACGAATTAATTATGGAAGTATTTAAACATGATACGATGTTTAAAATAAAAATTACACGGATTTGTGCGACAAATATAAGAACCAACATGGACCCGTAAATGGTCAAGTGGACCGTGTAAAATAAGAGTAGTGGATGATTACTCACATAATCATTTCACCTTATTTTGTATACTACCATAATTTATCTTATACTACATTTTGCATGTGATGTAAGATAAAAATATAAGACAAAATTGTCCACTACCACAGTCCATTCCACCCGCTACTTCCCTTCCCATACACTCCATATATTGTTCATTTATTCACTCTACCTCACTACTTCACTCAAAACTTTTGCATGTGAATAATTCTACTACATCTCTCTAAAATAATAATCATCACTACTAAGCTTGTTAGTAAGAACATAAATAATATTACTAAGACTAGTTAGTAATATTTCTAATAATAATTAAGGGCACAATATTAATAAGTACTAGTTCAATACTTGTTAATATTTTTGGGTTAGTTCTTGGGTGCAACAAAAAGGAGATCTTCTTATTGAAGATTTGCAAGGAGGATCTTCCATTTGGTTTAAGCTCAAGAACAAGCTAGTAAGGTGAATTAGTTTGTGCCCTTTTTACCACAAATTCAATGTAAGGAAATTGTTTTTCCTTATACTTTCTTTTTATGCTTTCATATTAGCATGCATGTTACATAGATCACCTAAATAACAATTTATGAGATAAATTAATTTTATTAGAGAGTCTAATATGGATCTATGATCTTTCAAGTGGTATCAGAGCTTAGGCTTGTAATTTGCATGTTGATTTTAAGCATTTTAATGAATTATGTGATAATTTATAAAAACTCAAAAATTGTGTTAGAAGAGGTTTTAGCACGAAATTTTTGGGACATGCATAACTACTGATCTAAAAAGGTTTTTGGAATTTTTTTGGTGATTTTTGAAGTTATTTTGCTATTTTTAATGATTTTTGGTAGAAAACCGAGTCAAAATGTCGCATTTTAGTGAAAAATTGACTAAAATTAGTTAAACGTTGATTCGGTGCATGGATTTTTTATGGTAGTTCATGCATACTTTCTACTGATTGTATACAAAAATTTGAAGGTTGGTTCGAATGTTTTGCATGTTTATTGATTTTATGAGATAAAAGTTGATAAAAGTCAAATTAATTAATCATAATTTCGAAACTTTTGATTCTGCCCATGATAAATTTATGTACATTTAATAATATTATTTAAATGTCAAAAGTTATTTTGCATGTGTGTTTTCACTTTGTTTTGATGTTTATTGGTTTTAGTGGTTAAAAACCGATAAATATCGATCTTTTTCTTCACAAAATATATCTGGAATTTTTGGGAAATTTTTTTGACACTTTGGTGTTCTTGGGAGTGTTCCAGAATACTAAAAATTTTTGTTTCAATTGTTTGGGTAATTTTTCAATTATTTTGGATTTTTACTTAAATATTATACTTTTATCGATTAAATTAGCAAATTATCACCAAATCAAACTAATAATTTATCATAAAATTAGTGAGGACAAATTTTGAGGTTCAAAACAGTTTGGACAATTATTTTGGACTTAAATGAGATTTAAGAGTTAATTATTGATTTTTACATGTTAAAAATCGATTAAATCCACAAAAACCGAGATGGATACCAATGAATGATAGATAGGGCAATTTTGGCTTCATTTTTACAGCATTTAAACATATTTATTTAAGTTGAATGAATAATTGTCATTTATTTAAAGTAGTTATCTTATTGTACCTAGTATGGCCTAGTTAATTTTAATCGTTATTACCCGAAATGAATGGGAATATCGATTTGTTTGTAATTAAATACGATCTCGTATCGTCGGTTTGTAATTAATTAATAGTTCTATTTTATTTTATTAATTAATGTATAATAGGAATAGCTATGTAATTCATTTGTAATAGTTATTTTTACCGGCATTTCCAAAAGACGGATTACAACGAGACGGAGTCTATTTTTGGAAGGTGTTCCAAATCCCACAAGGAAGAGCCACTTATGGAATGAAGAGGCAAGGGACCAAGGAGTTTTGTTTCCGAAATGTAATAGACTAGTTATTATTAACTAGGTGGTCATACTAGGATTTATTCATATGCTTACATGTTTGCTTGTTTTATTTTCGCGCATGCCAAAATAGCCATTCACGTGCATTTTATTTTCGCGGTTGTCAATTCCCGTCATTTACATTCACCGAATTAATTCACTTATAAGGAATTTATGACTAAATTGACAAGATCTCTCACATAACTAAAATTGAGATTAGCCTTACCAATTAGTAACACCTATGAATCTCTTGTTCATTAGATCCACGCTCGCCTAAGCGGGGTGTTCTCTTTTTACCTTGGGTAAGTAGGGTGGTAAACGGTTATCACACGCTAAAATTGGTTGGACTCAACGGGATATAAGACGGTCTTGTGTTCCGGGGCTAGTAGATGAATTTGAGGAAATTCGTTGACCAAGAGTTCTAGAGGTAGAATTAGTCAACGTGACTTACCGAATTTACGCAATTATGAGATGTTTCGCCCAAGCGATGCTCATTTTTGTTTAATATTTGGGCCTTGTAATCATTTACATAATTTAGTGGGAGGTCATTATATAAATGCTAAAACTTGCTAAACATGTTTTTATAAGTAATTTTTAAAAACAATGAATGTTAATTTTTCCTTTTTGTTGTAGCATTTTAAATTCGCAATGGTAACTTCATCAACTCCATCGACTACTTCACTAGGCAAAGATTCATGGATAAGGTCCGTAATGGACAAATGTATTTTAAAAGATGACGGTAGTAACTTTCTTGAATGGGAATCCAACATCAAAAGTGCCGCGTTGTCCGTCAATGTGCTCACTTACTTGACCGATGCTCCTCCAATCGAGCCCGGTGCAAGAGCTTCACTGGCGGTGCGGACCGCCTATGATGACTATGTGAGGATGTTGAATGATATCAAGAATGTTTTGATATGGTCAATATCCCTAAAGCTCAAGCTATCATGCATTTCTTTAAATGCGTACGAGATTTTTAGTCGTATGATCACTATGTTTTCACAAACACCAAAAGTCCGTCAATACGATGCGGCAGCACACTTCTTTGAAGCTAAGCTTGAGAGGGGCCAAAAGGTTGGTCCCCATGTACTCAAAATGGTCGAATATGTTGACATCCTAGAGCGTCTAGGGTGTAAGATTCCTAAAACTCTTGTGGTGGATCGTATCCTCCACTCACTCCCCACCAAGTTTGCCCACTTTAGGGTAAACTACAACATGAATGACATGGATAAGAGTTACCATGAAATTCATGCACTCCTCACCCAAGCGGAGAGGGATATGGAGGCTGGTGGGAGCGAAAAAGGGGATGTATTAACCATGAAGTTAAAGAACATGTCCTTTGGAGTCAAGAAAGGAAAAGGGAAAGAAAAGTCCCAATTCAAGAAATCGTCAAAGAAAATTGACAAGGGAAAGGGGAAGGCCGTTGTGAATGGCAATCCCATGGCAAAAAGTGTCAAGCTCTCTGAGGCCGAATGTTTCCATTATAATGGGAAGGGGTATTATAGGAGGAGTTGTCCCAAATACTTGGAGGATCTCAAGGAAGGGCGTGTGACGCCTATTGGTATGATTTCTTCTCTCTATGTGATAGACGTTAATTATGCTTGTACTTCCACTGGGGTACTTGATACCGGATGTGGCTCTCACCTTTGTAACCATTTGCAAGGTTTAAGGGACGTGCAAGCACTAGCAAAAGGTGATATGGATCTCCGCATGGGCAATGGAGCTAGAGTAGCCGCCGTTTCCATGGGGACCTATGTGCTCACTTTAGCTAGTGGTTTAGAGTTGTATTTAAATAAGTGTTATTTTGTACCAACTTTAACTAAGAACATCATCTCCATTTCCGCGTTAGACGCGGAAGGCTTTTGTTTTATGATTAAGGACAAGTGTTGTACTTTTTCTTTTAATGATGTGGTTTATGGCAAGGCCATTTTAATTGGAGGTATTTATGTTTTAAATGATGTTAGTAACGTTTATCATGTGGAAACTAAAAAGCTCAAAAGGATGATCCAAACGAATCCTACCTTTGGCATTGTCGTTTAGGCCACATAAACGAAGGACGCATTAAGAGACTTGCTTCATCAAAAGTGCTCAAACCATTTGGTTTTGAATCTTATGGTACATGCGAGTCTTGCATTTTAGGCAAGATGACTCGTGCACCTTTTGCGGCAAAAGGGATACGAGCTAGAGAGGTTTTGGCTCTCATACATACGGATGTGTGTGGACCATTAACCATCACCGCTAGAGGAGGTTTTCACTACTTCATTACTTTTACTGATGACTTAAGTAGATATGGGTATGTCTACTTAATGAAGAACAAGAGTGAAGCCTTTGACAAGTTCAAAGAGTTCCAAAAGAAGTAGAGAACCAATTGGATAAAAAGATAAAGACCCTACGGTCCGACCGTGGTGGTGAGTATCTAAATATTGAATTTGATTCACACCTAAAAGATTCTGGTATAGTATCACAATGGACTCCTCCTGGCACACCGCAATTAAATGGTGTGGACAAAAGGAGAAATCGAACTTTACTTGCTATGGTTCGGTCAATGATGAGTCTAACTGAGCTTCCTAGTTCATTTTGGGGTTTTGCCCTCTTGTCTGCAGTATTTTCACTAAATCGAAGCCCGACTAAAGCGGCCGATAAGACTCCATATGAGATATGGACAGGTAAAGTCCCTCATTTGTCATTCATGCGTATTTGGGGTTGCAAAGCGTACGTTAAGATCAAGTCTGACAAGAAGCTTGCACCCAGGTCTGACAAATGTCTTTTTTATAGGATATCCAAGGGAAACACGTGGCTATTAGTTCTACAATAAACACGAGAACAAAGTGTTTGTGGCTCGTGATGCTGTCTTCCTAAAAAAGGAGTTTATTTCTAGGAGACATAGTGGGAGAAAATTTGAACTTGAAGAAGTTCGAGAGCCACAAATCGAGAATGAGGTAGAGGAGAACGTGGAGGATAGCATTCCCTCTTCCTTTGAAACGGTAATTATTCCTAGAAAGTCAAGTAGGATTTCTAATCCACCTGATCGCTACCTTGGTAACATCGAAGTGGATGGTGTTTTGTTA